>NC_065525.1:22982314-23019719 GCF_006386435.1 Epinephelus moara
TCCTCCTGACCCAACCCCCCCCCCCCCCCCACCACCACCACCACCACCCACACACACACACACATTCACAATTGCCACCAAAGACCAGGTGCTAGTGTCTCACTTAGGAACAAAGGCAGGCTTATTCTCACGTACAGTGTGTGATGGCAGTAATACATTTGTCACACCAAGTAGATTAAAGCCACACACATCCTGTCTAAATGGAGGCTTGAGTTACGGCTATCAAGCTATCACGGGGAGGCTAGAGTTACCAGGGTTGAAAAAAGGGGCAGTAGCATCAGTTTTTGTGTTGATGTGTCACATGCGGAGTCACCTGGGGGCAGCTTTCATTGTCAAGCTGTGGACTGACTTTACCTTTTTGAAGAAAGAGTGAAGGTGTAGAAGCGCATTTATCCACAGGAATGTGAACCCTCTGACCTAGCCTACAGTTCATCCACCGACTAGCCTCCCTAACCTTAAACTTGACCATCAGCACTACCATCCTTACCTCACAAGGCATGCAGTTACTTCACTTACATTTTAAACAGAAACAGTAGAGAAATCTGTTTTCCAGTGCTCGATACTGGGTCCATATTCCCACCTCAAATGGGAAACACATGCTGCTAAATCCTTTATAATAAAATCAAATAACACACTACTACACTTTTACTACTTACATAAAATATATTGCAACAGCTAATTTATGCAAATGCCACTGATTATACTAATAAAAATCAGACCTTCTGTGTGAGAAACCATGCTCGCATGACTTCAAATTCAGTAAACGAATAGTGCGTGCCGTTCGGATCACATCAGGGATGAGCCTGTCACTAACGTCAACGGCAGGCAGCCTGCTGAAACAACCCAATCTGCATGCCACTCAATTAATTGAGTTTTCAGGTCTGCCGGAACATGATCTCGTACTTAGGGGGCTGTTCTTCAAATTGGTTTCAGAGTTACCCTGCTTAATAAAGATCAAATAGAGATGTCTCGAGACACCTGTGTGCATGTGTGTGTGTCTGTGTGTGTGTAATGTAACAGAGACCCCTCGACTGCTCCCCAGAGACAGGCTTGACACAGAAGCTAAGAATAGCCGTGGCTGTATTACCACCAGTCGGGGGGGGGGCGAAGAGACGAGAAGGGGGGGGGCAAATGACACTATGCCGCATGGGAGATGACTGGTAGACACAGGAGCCTCCGTCCTTCATTGGACATCTCTTTTACCTGGCATAGATATATACACATGACCTAACCGACGACCCCGCCAACCTCTCGGAGAGAAACACGCACACAAATGCAAGCTGCTGCTGTGCCTTACACATCAGGCATGTACGGGTTATGGCCTTTGGAGCCTAACCTCTTATTTTTAGACTGAGTAAACAGTGGTCTGTGCTTGAGATGTCCATCATCACTGGGTGTGATGCCATGAATTGTAGGGAGGTGGGTGGAAAAGATGAAGAGGAGAGGGAGGCGTCAAGAGGAGGGGACAGGAGGAGGAGATGGATAATCATAAGGAAGTGGGACTGCCCGAGCACCTAAGACACATTCTTGACTTTAGATTCATGGAGACCTAGGGCTATTATCGCTGATTAAAGGACAGAGGTGCAATCTGTATCACCGTTTGGCTACTGCTGTCATCTCAAAAGAATTTTTATTTCAGCCTAACAGAGCCCTATTTATCGGGTTTTGGTGGGGCCTGGGTCGGAGGATGGATGGATAAACAGGGAGAGGCAGACAAGCTACAAAAACAGCCCATCATTGGATGTTGAACAGTGTGACCTGTGCTACTCACGTGTCGCACATACACACACATAGTCTTCTCACATGTCGGGTGAAAGGTCGCGACCCCGCAGTAACAGCTCTGTTTCCTTTGCCATCGAATACGAGCGCTTCACCCGGGATCCCTGAATGGCTCAGAAAAGGAAACGCCGCACTGAATGACCCATCAAAACAGGCGTATGACAGGGGGCCAAGGACTAACTGCATGTGTGAGTGTGTTTGCGTGTGTGTGTCTGTGTTGACACTAAGAAAATGGAGACGTGAATAGCTATATTCAGGCCAGCAAAACAGCTACTCTAGAGGTGGTGCTACAGCAGTATTGGTGATGATGTCTGATAATCACCCGTCATTTTAGATAATTGGGTAATTGGGGTAATGGATTTCACTGTGGTCCTCTGAGCTCATCATTACAAACAGGTATGGACTGCTATATTTACACCGTCTACACTAGCAGTCCAGTGGCATAATAGGATGAGCCTGAGGTAATTGGCTGTGGGCTGTATTTTTATTTTGGGTTTGAATACAGGACAGAGTGAGAACGCACACGGACAAAGACAAAACCAGGATTTGAGGAAAAAGAGAATGACAGATGTAAAAAAAATAACTGAGAGCAACCGAGAGGCTCTGCCAGGTGGTTAATGGCGGTTCAGGGTTGTTCAACGTACAACAGGGGGAAAGACGGAGCACATTACAATAGCAGCCTAACATTAAGGTCCCACTGCCATTTTAGATTTAATGACATGCTGGGTGGTGTCCAACTACATTTAATGCGCTCATCTGCATAATAGTGCTGCCCTTACAGCACTCGCAGGGGCGCAATACCTCTCTGTGATCAATCTCCCTCTCTTTATCTCCCTCTTGCACTCTTTCATACACACACACACACACACAGGAACAAATGACCATTAGCATACACTCTGCATAAACGAAGCCAGTGGAAAAGGGTACGGAGGGCCATTTGTGTATGTAAAATATGATCAAGCCAAATTACCAGTTGTTAAAAATTATCCTTCCGCCATTAAATAGTTTGTCTTTTATATTGCACATTAATATCATGGGCATTTTTCCTTTACACTAATGGTGGCAAACATTTAGATTTTGTTATTCAAGATTCAGAGTGATTACGGAACAAACAGTTGTAAGAGATATGCTATTAATGAGGCAACAGTCGAATGAAGTTCAAGTCCACACCGTCTAGCGCTCCCAAGATAGATAGCAGACGCCATCGACAGGAATAGTCGAGCCTTGAATCCAGCGAGCAGACCTGAACAGCTGGAAGTGCTGAGACTCATGAATCTCCCGAAATGACACTTTCCACTGAGAATGTTATACCATTTATCAAGTTGATTGTGACTTTTATTTCATCTCTCCCTCTCTCCCCCTTCTCTCCAGGTAACACACACATATATCTGGTAAGTAGGAACCTGAACCACCATAAAATTCAGAGCAGGTTGGATGTGACCTCCACGTCCGGCGTGAAATATATTCTCTGCTTATTCTTTCACATATTTCAACTTTAAGCATGGCTGATGGAGCCATAAAATGGCAGCGAGAGTGGTCATCTGTCACTTGCACAAGGCTACTGAACATCCTCTGCCCTGATGATAGCGTTGCCCTTCATGCTTGCCAAAAATGGTGCCTCGGTACCTCCCACTGCGCAAGTACCTCTAATGCAGTCGTGTATTTCTTTGAATATAGTTGTGAGAAGGAGTTAGTGCTGGGGTAAGGGTTGACGTGGGCATCTGCTGATCGTGAGACGTGGATGTGCCTGGATTTAAATGGTCGTAACTTAAGTGGGATTTGATGTTTTTGCACATCACGCATCTTCAATGGAAATGACATTGCATCAGCATTTACATGAGACATACGGGGAAGAATATTTCCATTTTGATTTGACTGAGGCATTGACCATGTGTGTGTGTTTGTGTGTCAGGAGGCCCTCATGCTGGAAGACAGGAATGTGCCTGCCATGAAGCAACATGACAACCAACATGCACGTGGATTTGGGAAAGACATCAAAGGCCGAGCCATATGGGTAAGGTTATCAAAACCACAGGAAGGAAGAAGGGACGAAGGAGACAGGAGAAGGAAGGAAGAAAAAAGACAGAAAGAAAGAAACTACATGGATGTAAAAAAATACAGTCCATTTCACAGTCTACCATAAATAATAATCATAATAGACTACCATGTGTCTGGTGACGATTAAGGAAAGTAATTAGCTAGCACTGAATGTAGAATGAGCTCATTAAGACGAATGCTAGAGGACGGGAGCTTATCACACTCAAGGAAGCCCAGGCAGCTTCGCTTTCACGAAAGCACTGAATCATCCGTCATACAAATCAGTTTAAAGTACAAGGAAGACCTGCTGTGATCACCAGGCCATGGCATCGGTTTTGTGAATGATGAAGCGGTGTATGGGATGTAGAGGCACAGATGTCATTTTTCATTTCCAGCTGTACACAATAGGCCTCGCAAACTGGACTGTTTCCCTTCTGATGACTGGCATTCATTACCGGGACATCTGAATGGCCCCGAGTCTGAAAAGGAATTTCCACTCAATAGCGAAGCGTGGCCCTACCATTTATCCTTTAAACTGATTAACACTGAGAATGTCAATACTCACTGCCTGTGCACTGCTGCACTGCCGATCCTAGCTGTGGTGCCAGCACCAAATGTCGTTAGCAATCGTAAATAGAAATGTGACACGTCAAACGGTCGTCTAAATATATATCTTAGTCTGGTGATGATACTGCACTTTGCTCGCTGTGGGGTTAGTAGCACGTAAGGTCACAACAAATCTGCCTTCTGTGTCTAATTTAAAACAACATTTCTGTTATTATGCAGTGTGGGTTTTTCATTGCTTTTTCTGGAAGTAAACTTTGTCCAGATTTTCTCTTATGTAATGTTGTGAATTTGGCGAGGCACCTGGGGACTTAAATCAAATACCCCTTGGTCTTAATAAAACAGTTCTGTTTGGAACGTGTACACGGGAAAACACAGAGGAACATTGTGTGTGTGTTCTTGCAAAAGAACAACAGACTGTTGGCAAAACAACCAATGTGAATCTTATAAAACAGAAGTGACGAACCAGGTTAAACATGCAGAAATGTCTCGTGTTCTCCTGGAAGTGTTTTGAGTTAAAGGAAACAAACCCTTGTGCAAATGCTCGTTCACTCACCAGAGACATAAGAACAGAGGTGCCTGCAGTCTTGACTGTGCTTAACAGTATCAAGTGGAAATCCACAGAGTTGCAGCTGTTATAGTGACAAACATTTCATTTAAGCTTTTGATCTCCCAACGTTGGCAACTCATCACCGTTCACACCTCTGGAAAATACTTAGAGTATACTGAGTGAGCGCACATGCAGTTACACACATGCAGTCTTAAAAGCAGTTAAGAGTCTCGACGCCACCTTGTTTGTTAATGTGCTAAACGGGGCTATGATACCTTAAAGACCCTGTTCTCTGAGCCAGCAAGGAGCATTTGAGCTTGATCTGTTATCTCATTACCACTGTCATAACTGCTGCTGTCGATTGGAAATGGTTAAGCAAAACAGATTTAACTGCACAAAGCTGATCCAGGCCCAAAGCACCTGGCATGTTTTGGACCAAATCTGTGTCTTTTGACAGTGTAGAAAGCTCTTAATGCATTTTTCTTTGTAAATAAAATGCAAGTGTCAAAATAACATCCAAAAACCAGAAAATAGCTTATGAAATCAGCTTGAGACTGAAAAAGTTAAGACTGATCCACATTAAAATGCATCAAAGTAAGACCAAACATCTGAAATATTGCTCCTTGCACATCACCTCATTCTAATAAGAACAAAACCAAGTGACATACTTCTTCTTCACGCCATAGTGTGGCAATCACAAATCATAAATGTCAATAAATCAACCGAAATTAGCTAAAAACACAGGGAAAAAAAGCTGCAACAACAGAGAAAAGTCAGCTTAAACTGTATGATACAGGTTGTCCTACACAGCGCTGTCACACTCTGTCCCTCAGCTCTGTGTCCCGGAATAAGCAAGAGAATTAGTGACCCCAAGAGGCAAGTATCTGACCATGGCAGGAGAAAAATGCAACTCTCATTGTTATTGGTTATAATGCGTAACAAATCGGCTTTCAAAAGGAGACAGAATTTTTCTCACCTTGGAGTCAAGCAGAGAAAGTCGAGTCTAAGGGCAGCGTTGGAGGGGTGTTTGGTTTCAGCTGCCAGAGCCTCGGTGGTATGATGTGATGTGGTATGACTGAAGAAGGAGGAGATGCCATTGCATGCCATCAGGGTGCAGAGGGATACTAATCCCATTCAAGTATCCACTTTTCTCCCTCACCTCTCTCCCTCTTGCGCTCCTCTGCCTCCTTCCTCTCCCTCTCCTCACCCTCACATCTGACAGCTCTGACCACTTGCCAAGTATCCTACTCTCAGATCAATATGATGAAAGCCTCTCACGCTTTATCACTGAATCCTTTTCTGACTCCCTATCAGGGTGTCCTACTGTTTTGTTATTGCTCACTGCATCTGTCAGACAGGGCCTAAAAGAATTACTTTATCACCATAAATCACTATAAATTCGATTTGGGGAGGACTGAGAAGTCAGGGAACAGATGGACGCTCTGATGGTTTAATCTCTCTCCAGTAGCTGGACTGCCTCCGGACCCCTGACAGTGTCAAACATTGTCAAACTGCTACAGAATTAAAATGAAAAATGAGATACAGGAGTGTTGATATGACGGCATTCATTCCGAACATGAAGACATATAAATAGATCGACACGGAATCACTCGAGAGTCAGCCTGAGCCTCCTTTCCTTGCAGTTGATATCTGCCACATGAATCTGGGAAATATTTTCCAAATGAGATTAGTGCAGTCTGTGTGGCTGCGGAGCGACGCGAGGATAAAGTTAAGATATGTGACCAATTGGAAAAACCGATTGAAAGGCCAAAGGTCAATGAGGTGTGGCATCAAACTGTACTGAAAGCCGTATCCATTTCATGGATATGCACGTTGTGTTCGCCCCTGGGATCTGTGGATGCCAGCAGCAATTTGAGACACACACAGACACACATGCAAACATGCGTACAGAAACACATACAGTCAGGAATGTGGTCTGTTCTGGTATTGCACACACACTCACACACACACACACACACGCACAGTAATCCTTAATGCAATAAGGCTCATGCTGATGGAGACGTTCAACTTGATATGCCAATTCATTAAGTTCATTAAATGAACTGTATAATTTGAGCATGTTGTCTGTAAATGTATGAGTCACCCCGTCGCTCTACCTGCAGCTCTCCATTTGGATGCCGTATCTGAAATCTAAAATGTGAAACAACAATCAGATCTGCCCCCCAACAGAAGTCACCAAATTACGTCCTCTGATATTTTTAACATGATTTGTGCGAATCATTTAAAATTATTATACTGAAATTGTGTTATTGTGGAGTGATGACCAAACTGAATTGGAAATGTCAACTTTGATTGTGTAAAGCAAGTGAAAAGAAAGTGTGTGACTATTGTGGAAATAAATGGTACCAAGAAAGAGAGGTGAAACAATATGAAATATGAGATCATCCTGAATGGCACATTTTTACTTTGCAGCTTCCTAAATAGTAATGTACTCTATTTTTGCCTAATTTGTTATCATTATTTTTTAGGTCTCTATCATCATTTGATATTATTTTGATAGTGCTAATTTTCAATTGCTGCTAAAAGATGAAAAGGTCAGATTCGTGTGTGTGTGTGCTTTTAGTATCGGTCTCTACTGTTGGGAAGTTTAAAATGACCGAATGAAGTTTGGCATACGTACACTCCTGAGTTTTCATCATTAATATGTTGGTGAGGATGTTTTTTACTTTAAATTCCCATAAAAAAAAATGAAAATAGATGTCAATGTTTTTTTGGTTTTGTTTTTTAATCACACGTCTTGCACTGATTTTCACCTTTACACCAGTATCTGGTCCAACAATGACAAAAAAAGTTGTTTTATAGGTATTCTTAATGATATGTTAAAGTTGTCATATCCTGGAAAACAATAAAGTATGCTGATCACTCATCTTGCACTTTATATACTCAATTCAAGTCACACACAAAACAACACAAGCCTTCAACTGGGATGCAACAGCTCCTTTGGGAGGATGAGCCCATGTCTCTCTTTCACCAGCTCACCTGTAGTTTTGGCTTCACATCTCAGTTTGAACATATAGGCCTCACACCAAAAACGACTCCATCATGGTCGCCCTCTTCCTACATTTCATCCCTACTGGATATGATCCTACCAGGATCCCTCTTGCTGTGACCCAGGGTGGGGCGTTCAAACCCCGGGGTGGGTGAGCCCCTCTGTGCTGAGTTTACGTGTTCTCCCTGTGTCAGCGTGGGTTTTCTCTGGGTACTCCAGCTTCCTCCCACAGTCCAAAGACATGCAGGTTAATTGGTGACACTAAATTGGCCGTAGGTGTGAATGTGAGTGTGAATGGTTGTCTGTCTCTATGTGTCAGCCCTGTGATAGTCTGGCGACCTGTCCAGGGCGTACCCTGCCTCTCGCCCCATTGGGTGCTATTGGCTACCACAAATGCCAGTTAACATCTGTAACAAGTGCCTACATTAATTCCTACCTTTTTACAGAAAACATAAATATGCAGAATCAAATAGCACTTTAGCCATTTCATGGGAAATTTCATGTTCAAGAACCAAACTCGCTGTCTTTACTCCAGCATACTGCCTAAGAATAGGACACACATTTTAGTTTATATGTGGTGAGAAAGAGAAGACCATTCCTCTACAATGGAAAAATCTTAGAAGTTTCACAAACGCTGTGGAATCACTTTGGAATAATTGTCAGAATAACAGGATGTGTAATGGTTTGGCTGTCGAATGTTTGTTCTAATTTAACAGGGTTTCCGTGACTTAGCTTCACCAGCATATCTTTGATCGAGTTAAACACGTCCTCTTTCTGACAGAATGTGAAAACAATTAAAATCTGCAAAAATAGACAAAGCACCCATTTCAGGGAGTGATTCATCCTCATCCAGGGAGTGATTTTTATACACTGGGATCATCTAAAATCTAACATTGACCAAACACAATCTTTCAGATTATTTTGAGGCTGGTAAATGAAACAAACATTCGGTCATATTTAATCCTCTGCGTTTTCACACCTTACTCTTCACCTTGTGGGTCAGAGTTAGGCCAAGGCAGGATTAAAGCACACTAACATAACACAGGAATGTGTTAATGTATATCTAGTGGAAAAGTATATAGGAAATGATTTCTATATTTTGACAGGACTGAATTTGTTACACTTACAACCCGTCTGTATCAAGCTAACCTGAAGCTGTTTGAAAGGGATATTTTGAGAAAATATGGGGGAGCATTTGTGTGCTGATCTACAAAATCAGGCCTGAAATTTGAGTGCTTTCTTCACACCCAGGCATGGAAAATAGCTGAAAACCCTCCCAGGCTCACAATGTTCTGGAAGATTTCCATGTTTACTGAGCTCATTAACCTTCATGGCTGAGGGTATTCTCCTGTGGGGTTTGGGTTTCCACAATACACGGCCGACACAGGGCAGCCACATAGCTTGTTGCTAATCACGCACTGCACATGGTCCAGTCTCTCTCTCTCTCTCTGCCCTCATTCACTATTTCATTTTCTCTCTCACCCGCCATTAAACTGTTTTTCCAACTCCAGTCAATAAAAGTTTAACGACAGCCGTTGTGAAGTATTTCGTTTCTCAATACTAATACAGGGTTCCCATGGATTTTTAAAAGCCTTAAAAGGCATTGAATGCATTTATCCAAAATTAATGCCTCAGTTGGTATTAAATCGTCTTAATGGTATTTCAAAAGTCTTAAAAATGCTAGGAGGAAGAATTTCATGAATCTCACATGCAGAGCAAGAAACACAAAATCGCCAAGAGAACCTGCCAACAAACATCAGTTATTTCGTCAGTTATCTCCCAGTTCTGTTCTGACCTCATCTCCCCCCACGACAAGTTGTCCTTTACCCCAAGTAAATGATGTCGGCTCAGGCTTTTTTTCCTTCAGTTTTAGTGATTGTAAAATTGGTTTTAAATTTTAAGAAGGTCTTAAATCTAACTTGCTTTAAGCTCTACGAACACTGTTAATATAAAGTACTAACAGCTACTGATATTTTATTCTTTCATTCATTTTCAGTAACCGCTCATCCTGTTGGGAGTCTCACGGGGACTGGAGCCTTTCCCAGCTGACATTGGGCAAGATTCAGGGTACACCCTGGACAGGTCCAGGGTACAACCAGTCACACCTACAGCCAATTTAGAGTCACCAGTTAACCTGCATTCCTTTGGACTGTGGGAAGGAGTACCCAGAGAAATCCCATGCTGACACGGGGAGAACATGCAAACTCCACACAGAAGGGTTCCCCCACCCTGGGTTTCAACGAAGAATTATGCTCACAATAATTTTGTAAAGTAAATGGCACTTTTTGAGATACGCATTTTAACTTTTTTTATTATTACAATGTTAACTTTGAATGTAAATGAGGGGGCAGAGTGCATAAAAAAAAAGGTAAAAATAAAGAAAAAAGGAGAGGAGAGGAGAGGAGAGGAGAGGAGGCCAAAAGTTGGTCAAAAACTAATTGTTCAGAGCTAATGAGGAACGTTCAAAGTTCATCTGTGGAGCCAGCAGATCTTATGTAACCCTGCACCTGTCCCGACCAAAAGCAACACACTCTTACTTTCTTTCGCATTAAGATTAACGGTACTTTTGAACACTTCTGTTTCTTCAGCATCCCAGTGAAAAGCTGACTATAAACAGACACAAAAATGGTAATCATATTCCCAGACACTATCATCAGATTGTATTCTAGATTGGAGCCCATTTTAATTAACTCCTTCTTTGAAGCAGGTAAAGCAAACCTTATACTTATTTAATCTCATGACACATACTGTACCACAAACACTGGATTTTCACCCTATAATTGCAATGCTGTTATGATTAATTCGCCCCACTGGAAACCCGATCACTGCATGTGGAGGTCTATTCCTCTATAATCCTTTTCACATGACTGCAGCATGAGCGCCCTATAGGCCACCACCTCCATGAATAAACAAGATGTGTAATGATAGACTTTATTAAAAAACTGGGGTGAAATTATGAATAGTTTTCTTTTAAAATGATCATTATCAAATGTGTTGGATGAACCACAATCTTTCTGTTTCTGCAGTCTATACATAAAATATCAAAAAACTCCCAAGTTGTGCATGTCTGTTGCTGGTTCACTACCAAGTAAAAAGTCTGGGAGTGAAATCAATTATTAGATTGATTCCGTCTAAGATAATACAATCATTTAGTGAGTGATTGGAGTGAGGTCATTAGTTAGTTAGTTAATTGTGTCTTATCTGACACCTGTTACCAACGTACTAGCAGCAGTTGTGGTATCACAGTGAATGCATTTACCAACCACAGACAACCCACTCAGTGGTTATATAATCAGGAAATTTTCTCATGTTTGGAAATGTCTCATAAGGCCTGTGTGACTGACATTTCCATGCCACATTGAGAAACACTCCCATGTCCCACTCCCAGTAGGGAGAGACGACAACCACAGGCCATATAAACTACCTAAAACTCTCATGTAAGTGTTTTACTTTCAATCAAGACAAAATACAATGAGTATGCTTGCTACTTGCATTTTTTAAATTTCCAGTGCTGTTTATAAAATCTGTATTCCCTAAACTCTGGTACTTTGAAACCAGAGATCCTGAGCCCAGCGGCCTCTTCTGTGACCCCTGACCTCAGATTAGAAGAACATGGGCCTGATCAAAACCTCTGTGAAAGCAGATGTGCATGGATGCACAACGTCAACTGACACCCAATATCCACCAAACCTTGGAGGCCTCCCTCTGCATCGCCACACATGCGCAATCCTGCAGTCAACCATAGGAGGCTTCTATCTGTTAAGAACACCTGTGGCTTATACAGGATTTACACTTACAGCCAATGATGGCTGCCTAAAGCACAGTACTCACACCTGTAGATATCTTCTATCATACAGGATTTACCCCACACAATTTCAACAATACTTTCTTGGGCCAGCGGTAGCACATATCAATGCATTGGCCTACAATGTGCAGCTCAACAGCATTCGATAACGCTTCCTGCCCTGCAACCCACCTCCACCAATACAGTTCAATAACCCAGATTCCTCCATTAATCACACGCACACAGACAATATGAACAATATGAGAGAAACTGACAACCTGCATTCTTCTCGTCCATGGATTTACTCATCTGTTAAGGCCTCAGCAGGATATTAACAGACAGGCAGACCTTATCTAAAGGGGCAGATAGTTTAAAGAAACAGTGTGTAAGATTTAAGGGATATATTGGCATAAATAAATATAATTAGTATATAATAAGTATGTTTGCTTTAGTGTGTAATCAGCTGAAAATAAGAATCATTTTGTTTTTATCACCTCAGAATGAGACATTATACACGAGACATTTATATCTACACAGGGAGTACGTCCTTTTCCATGGAGCTTGCTGTGTTGCACCTACACGTTTCTACAGTGGCCCAGAACTGACAAACCAATCACTGTTTCTAGATAGGGCCATTCATGTTTAAGCAATTCTGCATTGGCCATCATAGTGAAAAGTCCATCCAAGGAGAACAGTGTCAGAAAGAAAAAATTTAAATAAGAAACTTTATCCAGTGTTTTTACTGTTTTAAATCATCAAGTCCATTTGTTTTGGAGAGACCTCTGCAGATAATTCAGCTCTTGATAAAAACCTCCCGAACATCTGGATCTTAAGGTGTCAGAGAACAAAGGTGAGCACACATTAGCAGGTGCTGGATTAAGTGCCTGTCTCCCACATGCCAAACAGCATTGGAGAAACATTGATTTGTAATGTGAGACTGCTTTATACAGTGTTTTTACCTGTTTAAATCATCAGTTCCATTTGTTTTGGGGAGGAGAAGACCTCTGCAGATAATTTGGCTCCCGTTAAAAACGTCCTTAACTTCTGGATCAGAAAAACAGTGAGCACACATGAAGTTGGAGGAGAAGAAGCACCAATTTGTAAGGTGCGTAACTTCTCTCTATGACAGCTTACCGGCTCTGAACTGTAGTTGGGAACACACTGGCTTATTTGCATTAATTTAGCTTGGCTCATTATTAGTTGGTAACTAGTTTCTAGTTAGGACAGTGAGGCATTTCGGTGCCATTCACCAACAATGGCTTTATTACAGTCTTCACCTCAAGGCAATTGAATCGAACGCAACTGGACTTGGTTTTGTCTTAGAAGTCCAGTTGTGTTCGATTCAATTGCCTTGAGATAACTATGACCTGGATGAATGAGAATATCCACAGGCATGTTACAGTCTTCACCATAATACAATAAATATGGCCTTCTAATAATGTTATGATGTAGCCCTGAGCTTATCTAGACACTTAATTCTGCTGACTGTCATCACTCTTTGCTGCATACGGTCTTCAAATCGACACTACTTCTCTCCACATATTACAAAGCACATATCACACACTAACAGGTCACCCACAAGGCCACCACTGATAAAGGGGGAAAAAGAGTGAGCCAGATGTGAAACTGCTTTGTTCATTATTTTTTACCAAATTTCATCACCAAGTATTTTTGTTTTGGACAGGAAGAGACCTCTGCAGATAATTTGGTTTCCAGTACAATCCTTCTGAACAATGAACACTGCAAAAATTCTTACCTGCAGAAGTTTCAGCTGGTTTCAATCCTACAGTCCTCACCACTAGATGCCACTAAAGCCCCCTGAACCTTGAACACTGACCCTCTAACTCTATAAATTATATTTCATTAAAAAAACTGAATGATTAGCTAAAAAGTATGACTGACAAAAATAGGTAAAAATTAATAGATAAATTGTGGGGCTGGTTTAGCTGGGGCGGCTGGTGGCTGTCGCAGCCGGGCCCTGGTTCTCTGCCTCAGGGTCACGCTGATGCTCAGGTCCTCCTGGATGCTGTTAGTCTGGTGCATGTCGAGGTGGGACAGCTGAACTTGAAGTGGCTGCTGCTTGGAACAGCTAATGCTACTATCCGCATAGACTCGCAGCTAGCGGTGTTAGCATCGTGTTAGCACCAGCTAACTGACTGACACAGCATGATATGTGGACGTACAGTGTCTCTTCTGTCCTTTTCTTTATAGCCGTTTGCTTTGCTGCTGCATTTGCTCCACCGTTTTTTATCCATGTGAGTTTGCTATTTAATTTCTTCTGTTCTTGTCCTCAAGCTTTGACGTTTCCGCTCTCCTAATTCGCACGGTCACGTGACTCATTGTCATCCTATGATAGGACACAGCAGGCAACCAATCATAATATTTTTCTTAATTTCAAATAAACTCTGCTTTTATTGGTTCGTATTTATAAACACTCACACACATGCAATTTATTTATTTATTTGCTGTGATTAAAAAATAAATAAATAGAAAGAAAACAAATACAAAGACAGGATGTGGCCACAGTTGGTGGGGTTTTAGAGACCCCTAGTGGTCGAAGGCCCTCGGGTGAATGATCGTGTAGCATCCAGCTGCAGCCCCGGAGCAGAAGCCCCTGACTATTGGAGTAATCTGTGCTTGCAAAGGCCAATATTCAAATACACTCAAAATGCCAACCCCGATATATTAATAAAAAATCTAAATATATATAATATAAATTCTATTTTCTATAACATGATTTATATTTTTTATAAATAAATACAAATTAATATGAATACCTAATATAATAATATAGATACATAATAAAATAAATAATATATATAAAATAATTCCTTTTTTTGCTGTGCTACAACAGGCATCTATGCACCACTGTCCGAAATAGTCTTTAGAAAATGTAATTAAAGTCATAAATTAACAACAAAATAAACAAATTGCCATTATTATTTCCACTGGTTTCAGTATTACAGTTTACCACAGTTATTTGTGTGGTTTGTGCAACTGGTGCTACTGTGCCTCAGCAGATGCTGTTGCTGGACGGCAGTGGGTACATCTATGTCAAAGGCTGTGCTGTCTCTCTGATTCATTACTTTAAAATGTAATAAAAGATAGAAAATAATAATAATAGGAAATGAGTTTTCAAATTTTGACCCTGGCAGTCTCCTCTGACCCCCCAGCAGTTTTGCTCCCCAAAATGTTAACTCCATGGCTATGGCCTTGGTACTTGTCGATATCCAATCAGCAGTGATGACCCCAAGGCCGACACAGAAAACTTGCATCCCACATCTACACTGTATTTTCCACACCAAAGGAGAACAACAGGGCACAGAGCTTTGAGGAGAGACGTCTCATTGACGTGGATTTTCAAAGCAGCTCTTTACGCAACAAATGAAAACACCTATCAAAGGGTGTGTTCGGGAGATTCACTGCATCCTGCCTGTCCTCTTTGGAGTGAGGAGAGATCATGTACGTCTGTAAATCAGGCAGAGGGAACACAGGTAGTCATTACTTCCGAGGGAACAACTGTTTGTAGCTCATACGCACATACCTCTCGCCTTCCAATAGCCCCGGGCGGCCATCAATACCAGCCAGCATGACAGCTCTCATACAACACTTGGCTGTCTCCACCCGGCCCAGAAGTTCACTGTCAACACCTGATAAATACACACATCTGCACAGCTGTAAATACCCTGTAATATAGAGCCAAAAAACACCTCTGTGGTCTGACATCTCAATTCCGCTCACTTCTCTCCCTTTAGTCTTCCTGTCAAGTTTGATATCTTGATCTTGGCGTGGTCCCGTGGGAGTTTGCTGTGGGGACAGTGTTTATTGGAAAACACCTTTGCTTTCTTGCACCTGGGCATATTTGCATGCACTGACACAAATATGTGCTCGCTGGTGTCAGGATAATGGAAGCAGACAGAATGACAGATTTGGGTTAACAGATATTGCAATGGTCATTTGTATGTGCCAGCTAACACCAGGCGGTGACACCCTTGATAAGTGTTTTCTGAGGCGTATTTGTGAAGTTTGAGCCTCTCTTTAACCCAGTTAAATCAAAGTAGACAGTGAAATGTGTTAATCAATCATACCTCAGCTGACATGGAATCGCAAGTATGTTTGATTTTGACTGAAAGAAAACCACACTATGCAAAATGACAGAGCCACAGAGGCTTTGACTAGGCTCTGCTTGGGGGCAGGTACAGTATATTATAGCACAAGGCCCCAACAAACCTATGTAGTAAGGATTATAATGATAGATTCCTGATGCAAAGGGAAATTAAATTACCTATAAACCACATTTTAAACCAGACCCAGACAACATCAGCTAATCAGAGAGCCTCCAGTGCCAGTGGAACCAGTGCTACCTACTGGGAAGACCCCAGTCCCATGCACTGTATCTGATCCTTATGTGTCCACGTTGATCACTGGACACAGGGAAACCATTTAGAACAGACATAGTGAAAAAGGCATGTAGTGTATGCATGTGCCTTTGTCTGTGTATTCTGTAAGGCCTCTACAGGGGGCCTAAGCAGACCGGCTCGCTCATTAAACCAATCACATCAAATTAAGCACTTCCTTCCGTAAAAGCTGGTTTCTTTCCCTGAATTCTTTTTCCTTCTTTGAACCCCCCACTGCGTCTGCTCGCCTGTCTATCGCAGACAGTCATCTTTACTCATTGATTCTTCTCCAGCCAAATGTGAAGGTCAAGTTAACTCACTGGGAACCGCCTGACGCACAGCCATGGGAAGCGCTCTACATGAGGAAGCATAAGATCTGACAGCAGTTGGGTCCTAAAGCTTGCTTGAAAAAGAATAAATTGTCATAATCTTTTTATGTCACTGATGTTTTGATGTTTTGACATATAGTCCTTTTTAAATGAACCAAAGTCAGTCCTCTGAAAGTGCACCAAAAAGTGAACCAACAGAAACAAGACTCTTTTTGTGTTCACATTGTCAGTTCATTTAAAGAGGACTCAGTTCTCTTTCTGGTCAACTTCCACTCTGATGGGGCCTTTGTCCTCTTCCTGTTCACACTATAGCCTATGTATAATATATATTGACATAGTTTTGTTTTTACTTTGACATGGCCCTGCAGTGCAGTTATGAAGCCCCCACGCAACATTCCACATCTGGAGACGTGCAGTATCTTCTATGGACCAAACTGCTCCTCGTCCTGCGTCCTTGCAAGCCTTACAGGCCGATGTGGTTTCGTCCATTTGTTCAGGCATCCCAGTGCAACAGCATGTGATCTAAAGGGCTAAATACAATGGCAAAGAGCAAAGAGAACCTGCAGCGCTTTGTGTTCACAGTGCACAGATTAAGTGAACCGTACCACGGACTTGAAGCGAACCGAACTCGGGTTTGCTTCAGAGGGGTCTGGGTTCTCTTCTCTTGAGTGTTCACATATGCACAAAAAATGCTGAGTCACTGCTCTGTGTCCACTAAGAGGGCTGAAAAGGATCAATTTTTGAATTAGAACAAGCATCTCCAACAAGTAGTCCTTTCTTTTGACTATTGCCACCCTCAGTTCAGTATGCAGCCTGGTGCAACCTTTAAATTGCCAAACTGTGCTGTTAGCAGGGCGTGGCCACTGGTGTTGATTTCCATACCTGTATAATTTGGATCTCTGCAGGACACGCTGCATATGTATGTTTCCTCCCAGTCTCAGGCCTTTTGTGCACCCTCATACCTTTCCTCTTCCCTGGGAACCACATGAATCTGCGGGCTCATGTTTTATTTGCTCTGGCAGATAATTCCGTTTGTGATTTGGTCTGGTGATGTCAGGCTACCTTTTCACCATCTCTCAAAGATTTCATCACCTCTCAAACATCATCAAGCATCTCACATTAGAATATTTTTATGGAATGTTTTGTTTCTCCACCCCTCACCTTCTTCTTAAGTCTCCTCTGACCTCAGTGAACTTAACATGGCATTGTAGACTCATGAAAGTGAGCTGCAGAGGGGGAATTATTGAGGTGTGCTATAAACACAATTATTCAAAAGTACATACGAGCTTAATACATTTGCAGCTGTGCGTAGAGTAATGCTGTGTTATTATCACTTCTAGTCCTTTCCTGGTGTCCCTCTGCTGTTTCCCTTTTTGGGGAGATGTAGTTTGTTCTTTGCGGCTGACTGATAAATAAAGTATAGACAAGGAGGAAGTGCTTGAAATATTTATGATCTTTGTTTCAAGAAACACTGTGTAGGAACACAAAATGGAAGACTTAAATGCTGTCCGTATGTACGCACTGTACTGTACGCTACATTTATACCTAGAGGGCACGTATGCACAATGCAACAAGAGGCATAATGGTTTCTGTGAGAGTTAAGGCTATAAAATGCCTTCTGTTTCATAATATAGATTCATAGTTATGCAATGGGGGAGGCCTCTATATTCGAGACCAGTAAAATAATTAAAAGGCTATTGAGGAATATGTTTTCAATATCTTTATATTAGTAATGGAACAATACATCATGTACTCAGTGATACCTGCAGTATTTCAGCAGCTCTGCAAAAAAAATCTAATATAAGAGGTTTCCATAAACAGTGGATTCCCATGGCTCATGTCTTTTACTGAGATTCCTGTAATATTGGTGTAAGCATTATATCCAAGCACTGTGTATGATATTATCTACATTATTATGTAAGTCTAAGAATACTATTCAGGCCACATTTGCTTGCATAATGTTTGCTTTTCACACTCATAAAACTGATGATGCCTCTACAGCTTTACTGGCTCATTGTAGGAAACCTGTGAATTGCTTAGTGTGATCACAAAGCTTCATATTTCGCATGGTTTCTCCCATATGCACCCACTTCCTCTCTCTTTTACACACTCACGCACACACCAAACAAGACACCAGCTGGTCCTGAATCATTCTGACATCTGCATACAGTGTACAGGGACTTGTGTTGCTATATCAGGAGAGGCTCAGCTGAACTAACCCTAACCCATTGTCAACCTGTCTGCTGTTTGCCTGCCTGTAACCGCACTTTTACTATAATAGATTTCCCATATATTGATTTTATCGCCGCACAATGTAAGCAAGCAATTCAGGGGAACAGAGGCTCTGAGACACATTTATTTAAATAACTTTCAAAAACAGCAATAAAGAAAACATCTATTGAACCTACAGTACATGGGAGTGAAACGTTTGTACAAAAATATGTCACTTTGTCGGGCCAAACATACAGTAATATATGATTATTATTATTATTAAAGTTATACAGATCAGTAATAAGACTAAATTGAGCATGCTTTATCTCCTGTACATGTTATATAAATATTTACAGTCATTCAACATGAATACATCGTCACCAGCTCCAGCAAACTCCTATTTTCACAATCTTAACAATTCAGCTATATGTGTCAGTATCATCATACGATCACCTCTCTTCTGTTAACTCTCAGTTCTTACGTTGGGGAAACTTTTCTGCAGGTGAAAGCTGTAGGAAAGAGCAGTCATGTTGCAATCCTTCATCTGGTCAGCTTATCTCCAGTAGCACTGTAACTGAAACTGAAATCAAGGGATGACTTCTGAGTTATTGTTCCTCTGAAACAACTGACATTTTCATTCATCCTGCAGATGAATGAAATGATGCATTCACAACCCAATATTACTTCAAATTGCTTGTTGGAAATACTACTTTTTTTTAAACTCTTGAACTGTATGTGTCTGGGTTAGTCTTTCACGCCCCTTGAACTCTGAGTTACATTTTGCCTGCTCATGGATTGAGCCGTCGTTGCAGTTTTGCGTCACGTTCTGCTTCATCATCCACCCGCTGAATATGCACAGCTAATCCTGAATGTTTTTTTCTCTCATACCACACTCCTCACTGCTGTGCCGTCCTCACCACCCTCCCTCGCTCCTGCTTCCCCCACTCTTCCTCCCTCTCCCTGTGTTGTCTCCTGTTCCTGCTCTTCCTCATTTCCTGCATGTGCTTCCACTTGCCAGCTCCTAAGCCCCGTCCTCGCACCCTCGACGGCTTCTTCTCCAGCCACAGCGAATCGCAGTACTCCTCCAGAGAGCCGAAGGGAGAGCTCATCACTCTTAAGTAGTCTTTGTAACGCTGGCGGGACTCCACCACGGGGTCTTCGCTCGGCTTGGGCCTCCCGTCCAGTTTTCCGTGTGTAACAAGTTGTAGATTGAGACGGAGGAGAGTGCGGGTGAAGTGTGTGTGCTCTTGAGCCACGCAGAAATACACACCGGCGTCTGAGGCGTGGAGGGAGCGGATCAGGAGACCGCGATCTGTGTGGACGACACGATCATCCAGCCTAACCTGGGAGACAAAAAGAAACACGTGAGAGCTGAGCAATGCAAGACAAAATGTTGTAAAATGTCGCTTTCTTCAATTGCCCTTACAATTTTCTTTTCATAAATCAAGTTTCAAAGCTCTACTGCAAAGAAACAAGAAATCCAGTGTCCCTTTACCCCCAATAAATCAATCAGAATGAGCACACATTGCAAAACACCGCCTTTATACCTGCCACCCTGCCTACATCCATAGATTTTCACGCCTGATTTGTATCCAAGGTGCGTTAAACACGGTAATGACCCCTGAAACGGGAAACATATTGAATTGGGTGCGGTGAGAGTCACCCACACACAGATGCAGCGTGGGGGGCCAGGGGTCATTATGTGGTGTGGAGAGATCTTTAGATGCATGATGAGTGCAGGCAATAAGCGAAGCCTAAAGAAGGCATTTGGCAAATTTGTTAGTGTGTGTGTGAGGGTGCATGTGCTTGTCGTTAAGGTGTAAGGGCAAGCAGTGTGCTAATGTTTGCGCACCGCTCTTTTTATTTAGCATCCACCATGATTCATCAGGTGGCACGGCTGCTGTCAGGGCCTAAAACAACACAGCTGTGTGCAGAGGACAGGGAAAGAGGGCGACAGTGTGTGTGTGTCCGTGCACGTGTGGGTGCTTCAAAAGAAAACCTCCCACAGCCCCGCGCCGACCCCCCAGAGGTGTAAGTGATAAGAAAGTTAGAGAGGGAGGCCCTGGCGTGAAGTGCATGTAGAAAAACACGAATATTGGCCTGTTTATGGCACTACATATGAACCCATGTGTGCGTGTGTGTGTGGCTATATAGCTCTGTGGTGGTTCTAGGTCTGACACTGATGATGTGTTGTCCAGCCAGAGACAGAGCCCCCAGGCCCTCAGAGGCTCTTTGGGCCCTGACCCTTACCCACATTAGATTTACTGCTCTGTCACCCATCACATCCTCATTTCCTAACACACCTGATTGACTTGACAAATCACGTGGGATATATATCAGAAACAAAATCTCACTCAGGCAATGCCTCTGCTGAGATGTTGGGCATTTTTTAAAAATCATTCGATCAGTATTTATGTGTTCACTCCATCCAAAATCACGGCATCTGTGACCAAATGGCAATGCCAGACGTTTAAATTCACCCAGCTGGTCTGTCTTTATTTGTGTACCTGTGTGTGCATGTGTGTGTCTGTGTGTGTATGTGCATGTGATTGAGCCTACAAACTACTGCAAAGACATTGCAACGCAGCATTTTGTTCTTAGGGACCCTTGCATGCCTGTTTGTGTGGACAAGCGTGCACGTGGAGCAATCCAGTAAAACACAGCTTTTAATAGTAAAATGAAGCACAAGTTTGGGCAAGTGTTTTAAAAGCTTAGGTGATCAAGTTAAGAACTCACCATGCTTACGGGAAAGCTGTTTTTCTAATGAACACCGCAAATGAAATTTAACATGATCCATGTTTTCCTATTGCAGATTTTCTAATGGGCCTACATTCCAGGCTCCAGGAGGTGAATACACACACACAGGCACAAACAGACACATACACACACAAACATGCTGTGAGAAAGTCTTCCAGCTCACATCTTTAATAGCTGACTTTTACGAGGGGGATAAGAGGAGGGAGTGTGCGTATGAGAGTGTGATGAAAATAAGTGCTGGCTGCAGGTGCTGCGAGCAGCTGGTCGAGGACGCCTTTAACAAAACCCATCAGGAGGCGAAAAGTGCGGAGAGAAACGCAGAAGGAAAGAGACTGTGGGAAATTGCGGAGACGACAGGAAAAGTATGGGGGAACAAAGTAGACGGAGTAAGCGGCGTGAAGGCAGGGACAAAGTGAGGAGAGATTAAGGTGGGACTGATGAGAGGGGGTTGAGGGACAGAAGAGGACAAGGGATGACAGACAGAAGGAAGCAGAGTGAGAGGTTGAAATGAGCCAGACACTTCGGAAATCACCTGCTCCAGCACCACACGTCCAGCTGTGAGAGCAGGTAGACCACCTACTCACGCAAGAGGGCATCATTGTCCCTGCTGTGGGGGCCACTCTTGTCAGGCTGTGTGATAAATTCATCTTAAGTCCACGAACTTTGGGTGTTCTGGTTACATACAGGTTTTAATGTTCTAGCCAATCAAGTTTCCTTTCATAAAATGCAGGAAATCAGGCTGCAAGTTTTTTGTACCTGACACAGCTGCTAGTAAATGCAACTTGGCAACTCGGCAATATGAGAGACGGAGAGAAAACCATGACTACGACTGAAAAAAAACAAAAGTAACATCAACACCAAATGGCAGTGAAGTCACGTCTCCATACAAAGATGAGGAAATTGTCGAATAGCATCAATTACAAGAAAGCTTTTTGAATTCTTCAGTGTAACAAAGCTCAAACAAAGACACCCTGAAAACACGTAACACACACACAGCTAATCTCTTCCATCACCTGAAAAAGTACACAGTGGGTGTTTCTTTGACCTCCACCTATCTGCAGTTCACTTGAACTCCTTCACTTTGTTTTGACTGTCAGCAGCTTTGCTGAGGTTCAGCCAGGAAAACAATCAATCAAGTGCTCAATCGTAAATTTGAACCCACATGAGGAGTAGGAAAACTGAGTGAAAGCGAACGTGCACCTATTTTATTGCATAAGATGTGTTGCCTGTGAGGGGAACGGAGAAAGAAAACTGCTTTAATTTACTTTTTTAATTGTTATTATTCAGTTTAAAAGCCATGTTTGTAGTCTGGCATGCTAATTCAATGCTAATTTATTAGCCCATTAGGGAAAGAATGTATCTTTTAACCATGTTTGGTTTAGTTATTATTTTTATTTATATATTCATTAGTTTATTCATTCATTTATTTCTGCAAAGGATGATGTATGTAGTATGGCGGCACGGTGGTGCAGTGGTTAGCATTGTCCCCTCACAGCAAGAGGGTTCCTAGTTTAAACCCGGGGTAAGGGGGCCCTTCTGTGTGGAGTTTGCATGTTCTCCCCATGCCAGCGTGGGTTTTCTCCAGGTACTCCGGCTTCCTCCCACAGTCCAAAGACATGCAGGCTAGGTGAACTGGTGACTAGAGGTGTGAATGTGAGTGTGAATGGTTGTCTGTCTCTATGTGTCAGCCTTGTGATAGTCTGGCAACCTGTCCAGGGTGTACCCCACCTCTCGCCCCATGTCAGCTGGGATAGCCTCCACCCGCGACCCTCATGGACGACAAACATGGCGCTAGTCAAGAAGACACAAAAGCGGCTAAAGCAGATGAAAACTCTCCACAGAACATTTTACAACAACAGCTACCTGCCCTGGATGACACTGTCACCTCCCAGTGCCTGCAGAAAACTCATAACATCACAAAAGCCTCACTCCATCCTGCTCACCATCTGTTTCAACTGTTGGCCTCCAAAAGCTCTACAGATCCATCAAAACATGCACCATAAGATTCATAAACAGTCTCTACCCCAAAGCCATCACCATACCAAACTATAAAATGAAGCAAACTCACTAAAGCATCTTACAGGTCTTTTCCTTAAGTGCAATAACTTATTTTATGGGCAATAATATGCAGGAGCGCTTTTTTTTTTAATCCCATTTTAACTGCATATATTGGCAGTGAGTGTATGGTGTCTTCATGTGAGTGGAATGGAGGCATTTATTTACTTATTTTTATTACTATTTTATTAGTATTTATTACTTGAGTCCTTGAGTGCACCTGAATTTTGCACGACAGTAAAGAAATCTGAATCTGAGTCTGGTTTGTTCATGTTTCAGTCATTATCAGGACATTCTTCAAACACCAGAGCAACATTTTTACATTATACCATGATAAATATCAGCATTGGTCAGAATAACAAACTTGTGTTAATGTTCTGCTGTGAAGCCCAGCCTGAGTCTGTCTTATCATCCAGTAATAATTGTATTAAAATGTATCAGGAAAAAAATGTTTATTATTAGTATTAGTCCAGGTGGTGGCTCTCTCTACCTTTTTATTGGCAGAGAAGACGGTGAGATAAAATGTCTGTAATGTAAAAAATGACTTTAATGTGCATACTCCAGCACAGCCAAACCTCTTAGAGATATTTTGCCATCATAAATACGACTGTAGTTACTGTCCATCCATCAGATTCTACACATTCTGCTTTATTTTCTTAGCTTCTGTGTCTATATCACATGACAGTCCTGAGGGAGGAAGAACTCCTGCATTCACTCCTTCATCACTTTGTCTAGAGTACAATAGGTCACATATCATTGCATGCCTAGACACACAAACACAGAAAACACCCCATTGTGTTCATTACCCCAAAACACATGGCTGTCCCTAGGGAGCGCTCTGTTATGATTTCTGCTGTAGGGGATCATAAAGAAACACACGCACACACACACACTAAAGGGAAACATGGGGCTTTGTGCTGTGAGGGCCTATAAAGGAACACATGGGCCTTTAGTGGCCTCTGCACCTGTCAGTGTGTTTACATTCACCCCTGAAAGAGAGGACAGGGGACCAGTCGTGGGAGTAAATAAGTGTAGCAGGAAGTGGGGAGAGAAAGGAGGAGTGAGTAGGTTGAGTGGTAAGCAGGCCACTCGCAGAGGGTGGAGGGAGGTTTGTGTGTTTGGACAGGGGAGGTGGAGGCACCGAGGTGCTGAGTAAGCAGGTCTCTGTCGTCTCATTCAGGAGACGGGTGTCATCATCAACGAGTTCCTTTCCACACCTCAGATATAAACTCTATGTCCCTGTACGTCTTCGTCTGTCCACCATCCTGTCTCGCAGGACCTGAGTTTTAAAGTGACTCTGGTTCGATGCAATGACAATTAGCAAGAATCACTTACTGAGTTTTCAAGTAATGCTTTTGCTGCATTCACATGCTCCATGGACAGTCCTGTTTTTCAAGTTGGGAAGTTAGGAAGGAAACTTAGGTCTGTTCATGTCTTAGGTCCACACAGTTAAATATATTTAGTGCCATACTTGCATTTGGCCATGTCGTCAAGCTAGTCTGCTGTCTCTGTGAGGTAGCTGTCCGTTAATCATTCTCTCTACAGCAGGAAACTGCACTTCAAAATAAAAGCTTTGCACCAGAAATTCAGTGTACTTCAAAATACAGTCCGTTTGTAACAACCTTGACACATTTGCAAGTCATTTGCAGACCATTCAGAACGGAGCTGTGACCCACTTTTGGAAAGCGACCCACCAGTTGGGAACCACTGCTCTACATGAACATAACTAACCTTTTCAACCTAATACCATATTACAGTCATTGTGTGAAATGATAAAAAGTATTATCATCAATCAAGCAATCACTTTAATCCATTGTGCTTCTGCATGAGTTCAACTTGGGAACATGTGTACCAAAATTTTGTTGTTGCAATTTGAGAATGTGTTCACTTGAACTTTCCCAGTCGGGAACTCATTATTCTGATTATTCCAACACCATATGACTGCAGGGTTTGTGTGAAGTCAATATTGATACAGCCTTGAGCCCTGTTTCCCCCAACGACTTTTGGTATAGAACCTTTGGAACCAGAAGTAACCCTTCAGACATGGTACCAAGACCCTCGCGTTTCCACCGCAAACAGTACACTTAAATGTGGGAGGGGTTGTTGCTGCTGCAAGAGGCAGCAAAACATCCTTTAATTCTATAGTTACAGTTTACTAATAAAACTCTCCACGGTGGTTACATGAGCCTCAATCCAGCCACAGCTCAGCCCTGAGCAGAGTGACCATCCGCTATTGACCAATCAACAGACTGCAGTGTTCACAGCTCCACCTTTTAGTACCAGATCTGTGTGCTAGGTACCCCAACAGAGGGGGACCAAAAATGGGGACGGTACGGAATGGTTCCATTGATACCATCCACAACTTTTCACAGTGGAAATGAAAAAAAGCGTACTGTACTTAACTGCACCATACTGTACTGCTTGGTGGAAATGGGTCTATAGAGTGCTGAGTTTGTTTTCTGATCCACCACTCCATCCTCCTGCCCAAAACACAATTTAAGGAATCTACAGTCGCCCTTGAATAATCTACGGTGGCCCACAGGGAGAAGAAGTTGCATTCCAGCATGACGACTTAATAAGAAAATGCAAAAAAAAAAAAAAAAAAAGGTTAAATGAAGGGTAAAATTCAATTCTCATGTTCCTTTCCCCCCTTTTTCCATATAAGATAGATAACTCTCATCAATATCCTTTCAGGTGGGCCTGCTTTAAGTCATTCTTCACCTTCCTCAACACCAGAGGAGCTGCAGAACATTTCAGAAAGCCCTGGACACTCATAAACAAAAATACTAACCTTACACAAGTAACTAGCGAGACCCTGGATCGCTCCCTTATTACCTATAATTCCACAATAGATGTGACTTTTGGGTATTCAACTTTGTTTAAAGCTTTGAATAATATCTTCTTTGTCCAAGCACTGTTTTTCACCTTCCTTCCTTCTGCAGTGCTGTGATTTGTGGTACAAAGAGTTGCTGATGGGTTCAAGGCTCAGACCTCACAGCCAGTGAGGTCAAGTCAAGTATGTTTTTGGAGGTTTTGAAGTACTTATGTAAGAAATTACTTTTGCAGTGACAAATGTCCGTCTTTAGCCCTTTAACTTCCTTGCTTTGTGACCTGGCATGAAGAAAATGTAACCCCTCAGGTACTGTAAACTCAAGAAAAGCAAAAAGGCCCACCTTCAGACATCAGAGAGAAAGAGAAAGACAGAAGGAAAGGAAAGAGCGGGAGATAATTTATGTTTGGGTGGCGTGTGTGTCAATGAGTGCACTCGCTGACCTCCTCCTTGCGTTCAGTTCCAGGCCTCTGTATGTACCACCGGATCTGGGCCTGTTGAGATTTGGGAATACATTCGAGAAAGGTGGAGTTGGTCTGCACACCGTAGAGGACTCTCTCCTCCACCCGTCCCCCAACAAGACCTAAAGAAAACACAACTGTTATTGATCCAAGAGTCTTTTCTCTGGCTCTAAAGAAAGGTATCTCATGCAGGTATCCTCTAATGACTTGTTAAGTGATTCTTTTATCTGTTCGCTCGATGTGTGTTTGGAGCTTGTAAAGAAAAAAGCAGACTTTCTTACAAAGACAGACAAAGGTGGAATTTCTTGAGAGAACGAAGTCTACATACTGTCCTCTGTGTCCCAGCACTGACTGGCAGGGTCTCCATGCTTGATGTCCTGTCTTCTGGCTCGCCTGGAGAACAAACACACCAAGTTTATTAAGATTACGAGTTCATGTCAACTTTGAGAGACATGTAACCAAGATAGAGAGAGTTTGGTGGAACTGATCATTTTGTATAGGAGCTAACATTTAGCTTATGTAATAACCACCACCAAATACATAGGTCAAACTTGACACTGACTAAGAATGCTGTAAACATGTGAGGAGGTTGCCTGACTGTAACCTCCGGCAGCAAATTTTCAGAATGACATAAAATGTGATTTAAGGTGACCTCTGAAACCCTCAGTGTCTTTCTCTGGTTGACACATGTAACAGCCCTGACACATCAGGCTGCCGGTCGGCCGCTGGTCAATGTCAGGCCATCGGTGCATCTGTGGCTCTCGTTTTCACAGTGTGTCCTGCCTCTTTGACCCTCATTGGCCTTTGTCTGCTTTTTTTTTGTTTTTTTCGGTTGATTTGGCAAGTTGCATCAGCAAGGTGACGGCTTAGCCCGTCTGTGAATGACATCCCTCATGATTGGCAGTTCAGCTCATTGGAGAAGAGAAGTGGAAGTGAGGAAAGTAAACAAACTGCTAACATACAGAGGGAGTGAAATCAAAACTAACTTGTTATATCCTCCTGAGATCCTGTGTCTTCATGAAGGACGTCACATTTTGGGTTTACTTGACCATATACTTCATTCTACTTAACTTAGACCTGTTGTCCTCGTTCTTGGACACTTTTTTATGCCATCTAGCAGCAGTAAGAGCACAATACACTAATCCACCTAAAAAATAGATGGCAGTCATCTCTGCCAAGTTTGCAGCCAATCCCGACACAGAAGTGGACAAGGTTGTAAACCTGATCACGTTTTGTGGTTGAAACTTGTTTATTTATGATTAATAATCTTTTTAGTTTGATATGGCAACAAAGTTGACCAATTTTAGCAACAGTAACAAGCTAAGACACTGTTGGGATTTTATTGGGACTTTATTATCGTCTCATTTGAGGACACTGGGATTTAATTATTGTTCCGTTTTTTTATACTTATCAGGTCCTACTGATCCCAAATTGCTAGGAGAAATTAAAAATGCATACCAAAAAAAGTTCAGGTCTCAGGAGTATATGAGGTAAGGTTTTTTTTAGTCATTGACCTCTTTAGCAGAAACAGTTCATAATTGTTTGTGTTAGTGTTTGCTAGCACATAGTAGCTAAATATCATTTGGTCTTTTGTTTATGTGCTAACTGGCTAATTAGCATCTTAACTCAGTGCTCTTGGCCTTCCGGTTTCCCACTTTAAATGACCACTGCCTGCTGGTATTGAGAGTAATTTCCTCTCATGCAGCCGCAGAATGTACGTGCTAGTTGGCTGTTGGCTGCAGTCTTTGCAGTGTGTTCAGGTGCGACTTTTTGGCTGAGACACAGGAGATGTGAGGTGATGCACAAGTTAGCCTTTGTCACTGCCAGTTCATTGATGTCAGTCGATGTCTGTGTCTGGGCCTTAAAACCAACAGTGAATCATTCTGCCTATAACTGTAATAGAAATCTCATTCACAAACTGATTGTTTGGTGTTATAGTCGAAACTGTTCTACACGTTTCTTTGGCCTCTAGCTCAGTGCTGCTCACTTGGGCTCCTTCAGTTTGTATTGATTACACCTCCTCCACCTCCTGTCAGTCCTGTGTGATGGGACATCTGTAGCCTACACTCCCTGACACTGCGGAGATCAGCTTTCAAAGAGCCCTGGAGACCGAAAGCAGGGCCTCCACTGTTCCACAAACCATAACAGCATCCCCACTGGCCAATAATATGGCAGTGTGACCTCTAACTGTAGGGTATAGATTCTGTGGAGCCACGATTCGTGCAAGCGAGCACACAAAACAAAAAACAAAGACACACATGCAGCACACACTAACATGCTTTCACACCTCAAGGACTACACTCCAGAGGTGTGGAGTGACAGTAGCATTAATCAGCTGAGGAGCAGCATCTCTAATCAATGTTTCAAGTGGACTAATACCCTCTGGCATGAAAAAAGTGCTGAAGAGGTGAAGAGAACCAAAATAGAAAACATATTTAGCAAGAACTATGAACTCCGCCTGACAGTCCCAGAATAAAGAACCAGCCCCGGGACCACGCACCATTGAGAAGTAGGGCAACGTAGCGTCAGTTTAAAGCTGTTCTTTCGTAGGATCACACATATTTTTAAGTTTATTCCTGAAAATCATGCTATCCAGTGTCAAAATATTTCAAAATTCAAGTGGCACCAAGACATTAACGTGCAGCAGCTCTGTGCAAATGAGAGAAAGTAAATATAAAGGTCAATTTAAAGTAGGGAATTTCAAATTTTCAAGAGTTTAGCATACCTCTTGGATGCAGGGATGTATCGTGAGCATGTGTGTCCGTCCCAAGCGCAGTATGGGTCTCGTGCCAGGCAGCATTCAGCACAGGCTTGGCCGTACAGGTGACATCTACTGAGTGAGACCTGGGCTAGCCCTTCACTTGAGCCGACGTAGAGCTGTTGCTACAGTGAGACACACACCACATTCTGCTTTAGGGAGGGTAAACACACAGATCAATTTCAAGTTCAAATGTATTCTTTTAATGGTGTAAAAATATATACATAAAGAAAGTACAACAACAGAAGCAGTCCATAAGACGGTACATTTTATGGTTTGTGCTAAAAGAATTGTTTTCTCTGTACACATATAAACTTCATATATCAAACTTTCCTCAGGGTTCCTCCTGTGAATTGAGCTCAAGAATAACTCAGGGTCAAAGTGTTGTAAAAATAAGACTAATAATTCAAAACCTGAGACTCACACTTGAAACAAACCAGAGATTTAAGGATTTTTCAGTGGGAGGACTTTTTACAAATGTGGCCCGAAGGATCTGCTCTGACTCGTCCTAAGTTACGGAGATTCCTGCACAGAACTTCCAAACAACCTCTGAAAAACAATAGCGAACATGCACATACAGACACACGCACAGGTCAAACCCTGCTGGAGATTAATGGAAGCAGTGATTGGGGTTGAAGTGTCTACTGACACCCCTGACCTTAAGATAATGAGGCAGAAGGGGGAGCATGAAATCGAATAGATGAATGAATTTAGGATAAAGAAAAAACAGTATGTCTTGTGCCACATCAGGCAAATACAGCTGAAAGTATTTGGCATGAATGAAGGCAGAGAAGTAGTGTAGGGAGAGTGTGGGAATAAAATGGACGAGAATAAGGCCGAACCTGTTTGGAAGACATCTCCATGCTGAGGATGGGAGTGGGAACCTGCACAAAGTAAATCAAACCAGCTTTAACACCTCAATAAATATACATTGCTGGAGCAGAAACAACAGATAACTTTGTTAATTAATTTCTCTGAAAAATCCATCAGCATTCCACTTTCTGTAACAGAGGCATGATGAATATTTCACTGTTTGATGAGTCAACTGTACCACAGAGGACAGCCAGAGAACAGTTGGCATCGTCGATCAAAAAGCTCGAAGCGAATGACAATGTGTGTGCTTCTGTTTCTGTATTTGTGTGTGGAGCTGTGTTGTGCGCCGAACCTGGAAAACTTGAAGTTCTTCAAGCACCACTTCCTCTGTTGACCAATTCTCCTGAGTGATGCTCACCACCTTCAGAACTGAGCCGGCGTCTACGGCAGAGAGTGAGACGAAGAAGCAGGAGGGGTGATTAGGATCAATCAAGCAAACCACACAGCATGAATTTTTCATTCAGAAGTGAATAATATAAACCAGCCAGGTATGAGTACGGTATTGTTTTCATATCCAATGACAATGAGCACACTTTTCTCTCAGGCACCAACACAATTTCAACAATTCTCAGACTTTAGTTTCAGAATTTCTGTTGAAATGTACATCTGATCCAAGACATGGATCCATATGCAACCTTACATGTATCATTTCTTCCAACTACAAGACCATAACAGCATCAGATACATCTGTTTACAGCCAAGGAAAACTCATAGTAATCTAGTGCCCTCTGCTGGCCAAATATGGAGCTTCAAGAGACAACACAGAGGAGATATGTGCGTCTCACCTGTTCCCAGAAACATGACCTCATATTGTCCATCTTCCGCCAAAACTTTGTCCACCACAATCTGAGTCAGAGTGTAGTCCACTCGAACACGTGTGAACACAGGTCGGCCAGTCAGAGGGTAGACAGAGCGGTACATGAGAGGGTGGAACCGAATGAAACTGACCACCTCATCTGGGAAGTCTTTAGTTGTCTTGATTCTTGGATCATAAGTCTTGCTGGGACACTAAAGGACAAAAATTAGAAAAAATTTAGTGCAAAAGTTTTACAATTCCAAGATAAAATTCACTCTATGTATGTGTTAAGTGAGTTCTGTCTATCAATGTAATGGTGCGTGTCTCCCTCTGGTGGCCAAATGAAAAACAGCAGGCGCCTAACCACATCTGGAACATCTGTGTCACTCTTGTTCCCCCCTCTCTGTGGATGCTATAGCTCAAACAGCTGTGCACCTGAAGCGCACGCCGAACTCTCCATACATCCCTTTCCCTCCCATGATTACACTTTGTAAACAAAATGAAACAAGAATCTGATTAACATGTCGAGCAGCCTCATCCGAGCCAAGGTTATGTCATACATCATGCGCAGATGTGAGCATGCATACCCTACAGCATCTTGAACATTTCACCTTTGAATCCAACCACTTTTAAATTAGGCCATGTTTATTATTCCAAATTAGGAGGGAGGCTTTTATTCATCTAATTGTGAGGAGGAAATCATATTTAGCTGCAAGCAATCAAGTATGAGCTGTCTCTGCACCGTTCCAGGACGCGGATATGGTATCCTCCCCTCGTATTCCACCCATCGGTGGTCGGGCCCCTCCTTGTGGGCGTAAGGTCCATTAAACACGGCCCTGATGTCCGCCATGCTGTACACGCACACTGCTGAGCCACGGAAAATGGAGCTGAGTGGAAAGAGGAAACAGGTTAAGTATAGGGAAGAAAAGCAGAGACCACAGGTGATGGTGATGACGGTGTGATGAATACTGGATTTACCTGGAGGTGGTGAAGACTGCGTACACTTTGGGGTTTTTATCATCTTTGGTAGGGAGCAAAAATATGTCCTCTGTGAGAGAAGGGGAAGCAGCATAAAGGTTATTTGTTTTTATTACCTTTATCCACACAGAAGAGATTTTTCAGCCACTGTGCCGCTGCTGGCATAATTGGAAATGCTGTCCTTTTCAAAAGTGCACTCAAAAGGTAGATTCAAGAGGATAAAACCCACTTTATTGGTCTGGATTTTCCCTCTTTATTCTCACAATCACTTACGGAGCTCATCAAAGTGTGTGTCCACTCCGTCCGGTCCAGGGATGGAACACACAAGTCTGGTTTTGAGGAAGGTGGTCCACTTATTGGTCAGACTCCTCAGCCCACCCACATCATTCTGAAACACAACCACGTACAGTGTAACAAAACCACAGTCAGCACAGTGCAGCTGTCCTACATGGCCAAAAGCCCACCACAATTAATAATACACACTTTCGACTTAACCACAACCTCACTGTAATCTATCTAATGGACCCACACACAGAGATAACACACAGCATCGCAGGCTGACTCAGATTTCCTGCACTAATTGGGAAAATAAACAGGTGAACCGCATGGATCTGCTTATTTAACCAGCACAAAGGAGGCCTTCTTGTTAGTTTAATGACAGTCGGGAGTAATTGAAAAGGGAGAGGAAAGAGAAAGAGGAAAATGTTGAAGGAGAAGAGCAGGTTTCATCTTAGCATTTGAATCGCTGTTTTAAGTAGCGACCTTTGATTGAGCGATGGTAAGAGCATTCAAGTGCACCGCTTTGTAATGCATAGAAAACTTAAGAGATCCTCCTTATTAAAATTGGCTAGTGCACCATCTAAGTAGTATTGAGAAGACCTTTATGGTTCGACATCACAAAACCACAATTGTGTTTAAGAGACAAAAAGAAATGTAAGCACTTAATGAGGACGTTTCACAATGGTGATAATCTTCAAAGAGGACTGAAGTGAAGTGCCCTTGCTTCTTTTTGCATGCAGAGACAAACACTTACAGATAATGAAAGTGAGGGAAAAATACAAAGAGCATATGAGAGATAGCTGAAAGAGAGGGAGAGGGCTGTAATCCAGAGGAATCTCCTCTCTGTCTGCCTTACAGCTTACTCCCAAGTCATAAATACGCTGAAAGCTTTTCTCTAAGAATGTAGCAATGGGTCTCCGAATGCTAATAGCAAACTGCTGTGTGGGCTTGTCCCATTTGGAATGACTAACGGCGCACTGTATGGTATACAAAAGGTCCCCAATCATGAATCTATTCAGTCCTCAGTCAGCTGTGCAGTGCCATCTGAGCTTACAGTTGTTTTGACATGCTGTCAAACAGAACTTAATGGGCACTGAAACATGATATGCTTCTCAAATGTCTCGCAGCATCTCACAACAGAGCGGAGAGAATGTTTGTATTGTCAAAAATGATTCAGTTTAGGTATGAATTTAAAGTTTGGCATTGTGCTTCTAGCAACAGACCTTCAAATGATGACTTGTCGCTTTTGTTCCAGTGGAGGCTGAATGCTCTCGCTGTAAACTACGTTGGACAAAAGCATCTGCCAAATTAAAACAAGCTCGTGTAACGTACTGGGACCACACAAAAAAAGCTTTCTTTGTCAGGCCTTTATAGGAGAACACATGCAAATCCTTGAGTTAAAAAATAATGATGACAATGAGATGGTGCAAAGATCTACATCGATTTCAGTGACAATGTAGGCAGCAGCACTAAAAATGTCCTGTCAGCGGGGCACAAAGGTGCTAACAACATGATTAACTGCTCCTGGCACAGTCTTTCAGATGACTACAAAAGAAGAATGTATCAGGATGGCCTCCTCCTGGGAGACATAAAACACTTCTGTAATGGCCAACACAAAGATTCTTATCCGATCAGAACACTGAGGGAGTTACTGACTATGTTTACACGCACACTAACACTCCACCATTATTCTGAATGTGACGATATTATGAATTTCATGTAGGACAGCATATTCCTTTTGGATAGTCCAAAGTAGGCCATATTCCAAATGTAGCATTTTCCACTTAAGACGGTATGTGCCAGTATTACTCAGGTTTTGGGAGTATTCTTTGAACATGTATACAACACATTTGTGCATCTCAACTGGGGTTTTTACTGCAGTTTGCAACACACAGCCTCTTGCCTGTTTACTACTAGCCAACAGTTTGCAAGGCTTTTTTGAAAAAGTGGTTGAAGAAATGAAAGGAGAGGCTGTTTTCATATGGTCGAACAAGTCCGCCACCTGTGGAAAGCCTTAATCCTAACTCCTAACTAAATCCTATTTTGATGCAAGAAGCAAAATGGCACAAGCAGCTCCAGCTGTTCCACATTTCCACATTTTGATGTGATAAACAACACGTACGGGCACGTTATTTGGTGTATGCACGGCTGCATGTGAATGGAATCTAAACAGCTCAGCAGGAATAGCCTCTTTTTCAGAATAAGGGCAAAAAACAAAATATGTTGTGCATGTAAACATAGTCAATGATGCACGGGTCGGGGGTTTTTGGTATCCACCAGATCCGTTATGAGAGCCAATCTGCAGAGCCCAACTTGCAAAAATATGTGTAAATCGACCATCAGAACCTGACTCAACGTGCATACCGGCAACTTTTGTGTATTTGAGAGAGAAAGGAGGTGATAAAAAGAGAGACAGAAAGTTGGGAAGAAAAAGTGGAAGGTGGACTATGACAATGTTTCTGTAAGTTATTGATGACTTACTCAGAGTGCTGCTTTGTCACCTTTTGACCCGCCTGCTCAAACCTATGATATTTTCTAGTGAGCTCACTCACTCAACCTCAACCAATGCACAACTAGTCATAAGTGGGGTTTTGGCTCCTCCACACTCTGTAAGAGGTCTTCCACATCCAATGTTTTTCTCAATAGTCCCACTATGTCACACCTACTCTATCTTCCAAACACTACTTCTCTCATTAACTGTGTGTTGAAGTTCATGTACAAGTATCCTAGTCGGGCCTTTAACTCTTCCATCCCCTCTCTACCCCCTGCCTGTCCACCCATCTATTACATCCTCCCCTCCATGCCTCTGTATACCGCCAAACTTTCCACACCTCTCTTGTGTAATATCTCACCTTGCACACACGAGCCACTCGGGACAGGATGCTCTTGTCGTTGCCTTCCCACGACACTTCGCGGAAGAAAAAGTATATCTTATCATCATCTGGATTGTAGGTGTCTGCAATGGGATGAGCAGATATAAACCTGGCCTCTGAAGACACGGAGAGGAAAAGAGAGACGGGGGAGAGTGTTAAAATAAGTCAGGTAATGGATTTGCCATAAGCTGCAGCCTCAAGGTGGCATTAACACTACACTTAGCACAAGTTTATTTACAATCTCGCTCTATTTCTACAGAAAGGTCTGATTTATTACCATTTTCTTTTTACTAAGCTAAAGTTAGGGCTGCACATAAATCCCCAACTTGCCATACAGTTTGATACAGTGATTCTAAGGATATCTGAGTTAGTTTAAAGGCAGTTTTGTATACTTTTAATGATTTTCAGCCTGTCTGACAGCATCTGTTAAGCAGCAGTGTGCTGCTCAAACACACAGGCTTACCTGGGTGTACCACAATGTAAATATTTTATTACAAGTATAAAAGTCCTGCATTGAAAACCTTACTTAAAGCAGGATTAATTGATTCTTTTAGCCCCTTGAGGGCGGCTGTAAACACAACGTATTACAAATCACCACCTAATAAAGCAGGACATGTTGGCAAACACTTGCCTTCTTACACATGAAGCAGACACAGAGCAACATTAGTATTCACCTGGAGTCGTGTTTCTGGACACCCAGTGAATGTAAGACCAATTCTAACTCCTCATCTTCCTCTGTTTTGATCTCCACCAAAACCAAGATAAAAAAAAATGGGGCTCTTTAGCTAAGTGTTTCATTATGGTCACCTGTTGGTTGCTAACTTTGTGTACTCTATGGTGCTGGACAGGTTTCTTATAGTGACTTTTTGTTTTTTTTGCTGGAAACAGCTGCCTGTTGCAGCTGGAAATACTGATTATTGTTTTGAGTGAAAAAAAAACCCGACAATAACGTTGCCGTAAAATTAAAAAATGGAGCTAAAAGATGCTAAAACACTCCACAGAGCTAAGGGGAACTGCAGAGTTGGGTGATAATTCTCTGTGGGTCAATATGAGTGGCAGCTTTAATGTTACACACGGTCATCTAATTCAACTTTGATATAAAAATACTGATTATTGCTGCTTTAAGAGTCTACAAAGCAACACTATTGAGGTCTTAAAGCAGGGGTGTCGAACTCATTTCAGTTCAGGGGCCACAATCAGCCCAATTTGATGTGTGGGATATTTACTTAAGAATATTTCTATATACTGATATTGTAAAACACTACAGTTGTAGCGTTAGCTTGTGTGACCATGGAGATTAGAGTGACTGCCGGCTTGACCGCAGCTCATTCCCCTGCGTTACTAACTGTATTGACTAGCTATAGCTGGGTAGCTACCCCGCTAACACTGCATACAGATACGATAAGCATGAGTGACACGACAGCTGTCAGCAGCAGAATTATATTAGACTTCAAAATTAAACGGAATCATTGTTGGAAACATTTCCAGCAATGTATTTCATATTTGCAGGTATAACTGAGAGCACACTGTTTGACTCTGCTCCTCCATCTCAGCTGTGATGCACACCTTGGTGCCGGTGCTGAGAGTCTAGCAATGATGGGACCGCCCTTTTTCCCCATCATGCCTAGGCCTATAAGCTCCAGACTGCAAATTTGACTTTGTATCAATACAAAGTCACAGTGTTTATGATGCATTTGTTCAGTACATGGTGATTTATGTTGGTAATTGTAATTGTCCGCCAGAGGATCTCATCCTGCCAAAAAGTGCATCATACTTTATAATATGATCCTATATTTGTAATTTAAATTTTTATTTACAAAGCATTAGTGTTTATATCTTTCAGAGAATGAATGAATAAATGTTGTGCAGTAAACAGTGAAGGGTTATTTATTTAATCTTACTATATAATGACGAAAACTCTGTCTGTGGGTGTGTCTGTGTGTCTGTTCCACGTTTTTCTCCTCACTGACTTGGTCAATCCATGTGAAATTTGGCACAGTGGTAGAGGGTCATGGGAGGATGCGAATGAAGCAATATTACATCAATTGGCCAAAGGGGGGCGCTATAGCAACCGATTGAAATTG
>NC_065525.1:23020028-23085028 GCF_006386435.1 Epinephelus moara
CATGACTAAGTCATAGTATGGTATGCTGTACATAATCACGGAAACTGTCAGTGTGTCATTCTGTCAGTCAGTCATTCTGTCTGTCCCATGTTTTTCTTCTCACTGACGTGGTCAATCTATGTGAAACTGCACATAGGCATTGAGGACTGGCATAGGTAGAAGGTGACGAAGCTACCAATGGGTATGGACTAGTATTTACTAATATCAATACTATCAAAGGGTTTCTGGGCGGCTCTTTTGTAAATTAAGACATAAAAAACAAAAGCTACAACTAATGATGATTGCTATTTTATGATGAAGCACAGTGTAACAAGAGGACAGTAAATACAACACATGATGTAGAAATTGCAGTGAGTAAAGGAGACAATCAACAGCACGCTGCCATCAGTGCCCTGTCCTTCAGGCGGGAACTACTCCAGAGGCTTAAGTGTTGCAGTGACATTACATCAACATTAGCTCAATCCCTAGAAGCCGAGCCAACCACCAGAGGGTGATTCCCCAACTGGAACAGCTTAATGTTCGCCTGCTAACACACTCAACAGAAGGTCATTGTTAGTCCTGCAGCACTGCAAAAGATGTTCCACGGGCTCGCAAGCACAGAGACGCTGCAAGAGACGATGTGCTCTTTCTCTCTGCTTTCAGTGCGCTAACACACGCTGTATACACACACTTACTAAGAGAGGGGGAGAAATAATTACTCCAAACATCCCTGACTGCGAGGTTGTGAAATGTGGAGACCATGTGTAAGGATTTAGATCCCGGTGACAACTGTTGATACACGACAACCCATCAGCGGCTGTAAAACACTTCAGACTGGAGATGTATACAGAGAGAGAAGGCTCCCTCCTCTGTGATGACTGTGCATGCCTGTGTGTGTGTAAATGTGTGTGCGGTTGTGTGACTAAGGCCGTGAATTTTGTGGCACACTGTAAATTCCCCCATAGGTGTGGCCCCTGTGCAGCTATGGCATTCATATAAAAGTTCCAGCTAAATGAATAAGTGGGCTGTTTCCTCCGTGCTGGAATGTCAATAACCATCCTGAGGGCACAGAGAAGCTCTTTGTATCGGTGGAGAGGCTGGAAGTTTGGAGAAAAAGCAATAACAAGTTTTGAGTGCACTCAGCGTGGTAATGTGGATATGCTTAAGCACGTGTGTACCATTGATCCAGTATTCTTCAGACATGTCTGTGCGTATGTAGTGCTGGTCAGGCGGAGGGCCAAGGGAGCGTGTGAATGTTGTGTCTTTGCCCAGGAAGTCTGATGATGTTCCTGCATACAGATACTGATCTGGAATCAATTACAGACACAGGTCAATCACATATTGTGCACACATGGAACAATATTGTACACAAAAAGTCAAGTAGCAGTAGCTTCTTAGAATTCTACTCAACGAGTACACCATAAAAACAAACAACCAATCTGACAGTTTACATTACTGTTTAGCTTTTACCATTTCATGGGTTTACCTCAGTGAACCCGCATAGAAAAACACAGACTGAGAAATATTTCAAGAAACAAACATTTGAAAGAGAGATAAGGCTTAAAAGCACTTGTTGTTTACAAGTGTCTGCCAAATAAATATGTTGCTCCCTGAGAAATGTCTGCTTGCCTCTTCCTTGAGAACAATAATTTGCAGAAAAGTGCTGGGAAAACAGACACATGAATACAAATTTACTCAAACAACCGAGCGGAGACTCGAGGAGAAACATAATTTATTCCCCGGTAAACGGTGCTGTGCAGCAATACAATCCTGGCGCGCGGCAGATAAGGCAGGGCTGCCAGAGTGTTGTGTGATGGCTCGCATTACCTGTGAGGACTGAGGTGAATGGCTGCAACGGATCAAAAGGACATTTCAATCTGCCAGACTCCAGCGTATTAGACAGCAGTTGGAACACGCCATCCTGAGTGACGAAAAAAGGGAGATAATGTTACACTTTAAAATTTAAATCCAGCTCCTGAACTCGTGTCAAACTTATTAATGCTGAGTTTCACTGGCTCGTATCTGCTTTACCTCTCTGCGGCCGGCGATTTCAATGAAAGCACAGATGGGGTGGAAGGCGCCCGTCCCACAGGCATAGACGTGTGTTCGATTGTAGTTGTGGAGGACTCTGACAAAGTTAGCACACTCCAACTAGAGACAGAAAGGGACAGGAAAAAAAGTATGGGTGGCTGAACATGTATAATGTATATAACCACACATAATGGTGTACAGATAGACTAGTTGGAATCTATATATTTGTCAAGGGGTACTTACATTTGCATTTTTGCCTGCCAGTTTGCACATTTCGACTCGGTCCCGGGTAGCAGGCCAGTGAATCTAATGAGAGATAAATGAAAAGAGAAACATTTCACATCTTGTGAGCCTTTAACTTCACATCCTAAATCAGTCAGTCAGTCAGTCAAGAAACCTCAACACTGCCATTTACACTTTCATTAAACCTCTGCCAGACTGTAACGCGCTTTATACCTCTTTAAGCCAATAAAATAACAATATAATGTGTTCAAGCTGCAGAAGGTTCAGAATGCAGCCAGACTTCCCACAACATCTGAAAGGAGAGTGCATAACACTCCAGTTTTAACAGTTCTACAATGGCTACTTGTGCACTTTGGAGTCAAATATAGTATTTTATGGATCACTTTAAAGGGTACCACTGAGTAAGCTCTTGACCCCCTGACCTGATATGAGCCTGAGTGCAGCCCAAGATCCTCTAGAATGTCCTTTTTTGTAGCCCTTAAGACCCAGACACACCAAAACAGCATCAAAGAACTAGTAGGGACCGCAGTCAGACTGTTGTGTCGCCCCATGTCGCCGGTGTCTCAGCCAAAAAATTGCTCTGAACACACTGCAAAGGCTGCAGACAATGGCCAGCTAGCGCATACGTTCTACACCTGCACTAGGAAGTAGCTCTCACACAAGTGGGTGGGGAAGTCTGTATACATCATCAAAAAAAGTTAACTGGAAAACTGACAGGGTGGATTAAAGATGCTAGTTAGCCAGTTAGCACAGAAACAACACAACCCAATATTGAAGAACGAAGCATGTTTACCCTGCACTAGCAAACAATAATACAAACCATTACGAACTGTTTCTGCTAAAGAGAGAAATGGCATAAGAAAATGACCTTATCTTGTCAAGTTTGTTTAGATCTCACTCTCTCTGAACTTTAGCTCTTTGTTTACTTTCCTCACTTCCATTTCTCCTTTTGCGCATTGAGCTGAACTGTCAATCAGAGTGATTTCATTTACTGCCGTTTACTAATGCGCTCCAACAACTCCAACAATGACTTAACATGCTGCCCAAAGAAGAGGGCAAACAAGGGCCAACTAGAGCTAACAGTGCTGGACACACAGCAAAAACTCAGCTTAGTCTATCGGGACCTTTAGATGCTGTAAACAACAGGAGATCAGACTTTGCCATCAGTGCCCCATAACTCTGGAACAAACTGCCAGACAAGTTCGAGCAAGCCAGTTTTTTATTCTCTATCAGATTTCTTTAAGCACCATTTCCACCAAACACTTTTGGTAAGGTACCTTTGGAACCAAAAGTAAACCTTCAGACATGGTGCCTAGACCCTAGCGTTTCCACCACAAACAGTACTTTTATTGTCACTCACTGCTCCACCCAGCACTCACTATATTTCCTCATTACTGGTGACACAGATGGAAGTCTGCACCTTGTTTATCGTCCACAGAACAAAGTAACTGTACTGCTCAGTGGAAATGGGACTTTAGAGACACAGTATTTTGATTTTACAGTAGTTATTCTAGATTTCTGTTTTTCACTGTTTGTATTCTGTTTCCATCTTGTATTTTACTAACCTTTGATCTGCACATTTTCCAGTGTTATGTTGGAAAGTGCTTCATTAAATGAGTGTCGTAAAACTCCCAGTTCCTCGCCTCTCTCTCTGTGACATTTTGGGGATTATAAAACATTTAATCTAAGTTGTAGAAGAATTAACACCTCCAGGTGCTGGTACGAGAGAGCTATTGATGTATAACATCCACTGTCCCTTCAATGTACCCCACCATGTTCACACATGTGTTATAACAGGCTTATGTGCTTAGCGTGTTATGTCCCCTAAATCCTACCATGGAGAGCTATCGCCAAACTTGTTCATGGGTCAACAGACCCTGAAATCGCATGCAAACACAGCAGTGTAAATATTAAAACATCTCATGATTCCAAATCACTGCATGCCGCCGAGGAATTCATACAGAAAACCAGTGCTACGACGTGATGAGTACGGCTTAAACTGGGTTTGAAACCAAGAATAAAAAGTGATCAGTGGCCTAGTTTTACCACAGTGTATAGGGTTTTTAAATCCTGTGGCAAAAAAAGTTTCCAATAGGGCAGCTAACTCCTGAAAATCAAGGTAGAAACAACTGGAGCATTTGCTAGCATAACATTTGGTGTTGTTTTATTGCCTGAGGGTTCCTTCTCGAGGTATGCCTCTTCATTAACTGATAAACACCAAGATTGCTTTCCTAGACCATATTCACTGTCAAGGTTCTGGTCCCAGAGGGCACAGAGAATTAGACTTTTGGTGCATATCTCCTTGGCATCAGTATCAATAACCAGAGAGGCAACAAAAAGGTAACACTTTGAGAGCAAGACCAAGAGTTAAAACAACCAGATAAGAATCAAATAAACACACTGTCGTCCCACTTCTGCGGATCAACCTCAGCTGCATAAACACGCACTCACATCTACAAACTTTAACATGTGGCATCCGTCCAAATGCATTTGCGTGTTTGTGTATGTACTTGTGCCTGCGCGTGTGCCCTCCACCATGATGACCCTGACCTTGCCAGACAGACACTTTCAGACTGGTGTTGACTGAAAGGTGAGCTCTTCCCTAAAACAATACACGGCTGAGTGCATTTCAGCTTAGCAACGCAGGAATGGGAAAAAAAATACCTTACATCATCCCACTTAATGGCAAGACAGGTATAAGTGTCATGAGCTGAAGCTAAAGGACTGTCTTTATAATAATGAGCTGCAAATGACAGAGGTTATTAAGACGTCTCAATGGACTCCAAGAATGAGTTTGCATGTCTGGGGATTGGATCATTTCATGTGTGTGGAGAAGACACTCCATCTCCAATTCAATCTTACACCTTCTTATGGCACTATTCTCCTGTCAGAGGGTGTAGGGATACCTCAAACTGCTGTAAACACTTCAGAGTCTACCTAAACAACCTCTCAAGTATAAGAAATGGCCTGAACCGCTATAAACCCAAAAGCTGCTGTTTGTTTATTTCACTAGAAGATCCATTCTTTGCCTCATTTTTCTGTCTGAGTTTGGATCATTCTATATCCTTCTATATATAATTTGCACATTCCTGTTCTGTGCTCTTCAAAGCATGGCGTACCTTTCTGGGGGCCCTAGCGAGATTGTCAGGGTCAAGCAGGTAGATGTGTTCCCTGGCTCCCAACAGCAGACGACCTCGCTCCTCATCCAGCAGCAGCGAGTGCGAGTGGAGGCCATCAGAGGGGCCCAAAAACAGAGACACACTGCCAGCATGCAGCAGTTCTGGCTCAGAGAGAGGGGCAGACAGACACAGAGACAAACAGAGAGATTATTTAATACCCGCAGCACAGTGTATGCACAGAGCTTACATTTAAAAACGCACCATATAGCATTGAATTACAGTATGCTGAAAAATGATTTCAGAGGGATTACGCTGTCAAACTTATTCTCTTCAGTTCACTCATGCCGAAATCCCAAAGACAAGCACTGAGTTTCCTCTTCTGGAGAAACAAAACGTGCCTTGGCTTGACTTGAAACTTGCCTAATCCTCTGTGGTTCAACACCTTAGCTACACATGCTGATAGAGAGGAGATACAGTAGAAGGAGATTTCAACAGCACACTGCCTCAGTGGATGCATTAGCAGATATCTTCATCAGGGTATTTTTGCAGCTACTTCATTAACCATGAAGAAGATATCTCATGGTTTAAAAGCAGCTGTCTTAAAGGACGTGAGGGCTTTATTTTATTCTGAAACTACTTGTTTCTCTACCAGTACTTTCCTGACAAGACCTCATTAGCAGATGACTGAACATCTTCATAAACATGTGTTGTGGCTGTATGTCTGTCATGGGTAATGTGATGTTAGATCACGATAAGAGCAGGTGGAATACCTGTTGCTTACACATTAGTTACACATCACACATCAGGTGCGCCCCCAGAAATCTCTCATAGGGGTGGCCAGATGGGGCCATCGTCAATCTCAGAGAGGCACAACCAAAACCGAAAGTCATAACTCAGTTTTCAATTTCAGGAACTCGATCATGCTGTTGAAGTATGTAGGCTGGTTGAAAACTACGTCAGTATGAGAGTTAAGAAATCACGTACTGATATCGGCCGAATCACCATGACACCACACAAACATCAACAATCACTTTCAGGTAGAAATCTGGCATGTGATTACAATGGTGGAGGTATGTAAAGTCGGCAAACTCGTAGGGCTGCCGTGAAACTGCGCCTACTTAGGGCAACAAAAAAATGTATTAGTCAAGGACTGAAACATTTTCTGTTTTTTTTTGTTCACTTTTAATTATTTTTTTTGCAATTTGAGCACCCTTTTTGTGCACAGATGTCCTAAATAAACTGACATTTTTTTGCATTGATCTCAGCCTTTTTATGGCTGTCCAGCCCAATTGCATTGGTGTGCAGGTATCTCCCCTGCCGTCCTTTGTGAGATATATAGTTACACATTGTGATCTGACCTGTCTAATGTTTGTATCATGTTTGATAAATGTAATCAACCAGCGTAGTAGCTTAACAATATATTTTTGTGGATGGGCCTGCAGCCAAACGTAAGTGTATGCTACATTTGAATATTTGCTCTACTTTACCTTACACACTAACCAATCAAGGCCATGATAGACCATCAACTCTGTGTTCTGGCACATAAAATTACTGTTTTTGTCAGTGGAGTCTGGTGGCTTCAATATAACAGGTCAATTCCCTGTTGGAAAAGGCTGTCTGACAGCAAGGTAATGCAATGAAAATATTCCAATTAAAGTTTACACTTAAACTGATATTGAATTTTTTGGTGGGCTTTTTTTAGATGGCTAAACAGTAACTACTTGAGGCAACGTTTGCTCAGCTCCATTTGATTTTAATGCACATGATGCAAGGATTTTCTACCCGTCTTGTAAATAAACACTGTGGTTCTGTCTATGCTAAAGTTTCTTATTTTTACGGTTAAAAGAATAAGAACTATCTTACTACTAACCTGATGTGCAGAAACTAATACCAGTACAGTAAACAGTTTGAGTTTCACAACAATCCTGTTTTAATACTACTCTGTGTGTACATGTATTAAGCAAACCATCGTTCTTCAACAAGGCTAGTTGTCCTTTCCCTCAAAAAGACAAATAAACAGTTTTAATTTGGAGGAGTACATTGATTGTTAGGCACAAAACATTAACTGGGAAAAAGCCCTCTCAAGATTAGGGGAACCATGTTCCCTGGAGTTAGAAACTACTTCCTGTTTTGTGGCAAAATGTGGAACTTTAACAGCTCCCCACAGCCACACTATTCAATGAAAAATGCAAACTTAACAACTTCAAATCTCAAATGTCTTTTGATGGCATAGACAAAGTTTGAAATGAATCAGGTTGGAGTGTAAATGGCAAAAAAGACAAAAAAAAAATACCTGCATGGTTAGCTCAAAATGGCTGACTTCCTGTCAGGTTTAGCGTATGGCTCGAAGAGACTTTTTAAGGTCTTTTCATGTCACTTTGCTTCCCAGTTTTTGTACGTCTGGGTGAAATGTACCGCAGGGAGTTCTTTATGCTATTGAGCCATTTTGACACACCTGAGCACAAGACTTAAAAAAAAAAATCATATTTTTCACTGCTTATGATGTATTTGCAACGTTTTTGCGCAACTTTAGCCTTTAAAAAATGCAGTTTATTTCAAGAAATAATAATAATTCTTTGAGTTTCATTTCAGCCTTCACTCCCACCTGCAGTCAGTGCTCAGGGCCCTAATAAACTGCATACAAAGACTTAATATAACAACTCTGTATATGCTGTGTTTCCATTAGTAGCGTTTGGACTCCCTGCTTTCAAGGTCCATTCCTGGGAGCTAACCATTGACTACATTCTCAGCTCAGTACTGTGTCCTTGATCTCCTTGATCTGAGGAAAATCTCTTCTATCACCAGGCTCTTTTCAGTGCACCAGTATAGCAACATGCCTTGAATAAACACTGGCTCAATGCGGGGGAGTCCTGTGGGAGTCACTCTGAAAGGATTGACATTGTGATTACCCTCTTGGTGTGAAGGATTGGAGAGGTTACCAACCCTCAATATTTGAACTTCTAGGACCTCTCCACACCACGCTATCCTGCTTAATACCTCCTCCCATACACAAGCTCACACACACAGCACCCCCACATGTTCATATCTCTCACTCCTCTCTCACACACATCGTGCCCCCAGCAGACTAAACCTCCCAGAGAGATTAGGCCTGCTAGCCTAATCTGCTCTGTAAACACATAGCACTATGAGCCCATTGAAACAGCCCGCTTGGCTGTTGCCACTTAGCATAGTTCTCCACACCTTTCACCAGCCAAGTGAGCCCTCATTCCCTGTAACAACTCTTGATCGGCTCCTCTGCTGGTGCTCCGAGGCATCCACACATTTATTTGAGTAAGACATCACCATGTTGGCTTGCTGCCAACAGGTTAAGGCTCTGCTGATGAACGAGATTTAAGCTCTATAATACTATAATGTATGCTATTGTAAAAGTGCAGACCACCTCACACAGGATGAGTAATGTTTAATCGGCCGCATCATTGCCTTTCTTCTGAAGGTTGAAGTTGATGTAAGCGCATTAAGTGGAAAAGATACATTACTGCAATGACACTGTGTTTGAATCTGCCATAAGTGCTGGGAGAAGATTCACATCATAACATTATTCACTATTGGAAAGATGGTCTTTTGATAGGCTGTCTATGAGGTAGAAACACACAAATACTTATGGAACTGGCGCTACATGACCAAAGAAAACAGAATAAAAGGGCTGTGGCATTTTCTACTACGACTACCAGAATGCACTGCACTGCATCGGACCAATAAACACTGCAGCTGGTGGGTGAAGTAATGCAAGCCTGGCCTTTTTGATACAGGAAACAATATGCTGGCCAGCTGGTAACAAACAATCTCCAATTACAGTTAAACTGTAAGCTAAAATATGTTTCTGAAAACACTTTAGGTTGAAAATAGGCAACGCAGTTAGAGAATCTTGATTCATATTTGATCAGCACTTCTTAGTTTTACCGTTTGATCTCATTTTTTTCAGCCTTCACTTCTCCAGTACATGAAACTGTATGACACCCACTTCTTGTATTATTCTCATATTACAGCCAAACAGTGCACTAAAATATGTTTCTGAAGTGATTTTAGGCTACAAATAGGCAATACAGTATCATAATCATGGTTTATATTTGATCAGCACTGCCTAGTTCTACAGTTTGATCTGAGTTTAGTCTGACTTATACTATACTTTTTCTGTCTGTGGTAGCGGGTATACGAAAATGAAAGTGTATTTTGAGCAACAGCCCTACAGCCAGCAAAAATCTGACTGGATGGTAAGTTGCAGGGAGTTGAGAGATGAGCAGGGAGATCTGGGCACTGTAAGAGTAAGGGTAGTTTACCACAGTTTATTTACACATACTACCCACATCATTATGACACAAAGCTGGTTGAAAATCTGCAAAGTAGTCCCGTTAAGCATGAATTAGAACAATATTCACTAGAAGTACCTACTGATCATCGGACTATGCATTAAAGCTAACTGCTGTTTTCATGTTGCATGATAACAGCCTCGGTCTGCCTTTATTAATATGCAGTGTAGGATGATCTGTCCATGGTTTCACAAGACACAGAGTGACGTCCCCATCAGTAATGTTGATAAGAACTAATAATAAATTAAGAAACTAATAAAAATGAGCTCAAGAACTGCTCGATTTATCATGGAAATATGTTTTGATTTGCTGTGACTAAGAAGATTATTTTACCAAATTGAGTTTCGGTGTTGAGCAACTGTTTACAAGTAGAAGAAAAATGTCCTGTAAATTGTCTTTCTACTGTATGAATAATACACTGTAGCTTCAGAGTAATAAGGGCCAAAGGACCGAGGACAGAATGCATGTGGTGTAACTTAGTCCTCTTTTTTTTCACACATTAAGAACAAAGGCATAACAGCAATCTGAATCTGCAGCGTATTAAAGATATTTAAACCAGATGATTTCATTTCTCATTTGGCAGATGGCCATGATGTCAATGTTGTGACTCCGGACAGAATTTGAACTCGTGCCTGGAGTTGTTTTCTTCAGAGGAACGTTTATACATGTGGAGTTTGAAGGCAGTTGTTTTCGAGTTGTCCACTCAATCAGGGATGATTTCGCTTTGATCATTTCACCCTTCACTCACTGGAGCCGTACTTTCACAGGATGGCCATGCAATGTTCGAGGAGTGATCGCGGCTGGGTGGTGCTGCTTTTAAAGAGTGTGCACTGATGAGACGATGACATGATGTGTGCATGATGTGCGCACTGAGTTGGAGGTGCTTTTGCTTTTGAAAGATTCTTCTTTGCTTTAGTCATTCTGACTAAGAGAGAGACAAAAATGGGCATTGTTCTACTGTTGTTCGTGTGAGATCCAAAGGAAACCGCTGCTTAGTCAGATGGCCCTTCGAGTGAACAAAAAAGTTTAGACAGGCGTGCTCATGGTCAAAGCCAAAAGACACACCCTTGTAGAGAATCAAAAAAGTTGTCAAAGATATATGGCCCCATTAAAATGTAATCATTTTTGCTTTATTCTATCAACTGGTTGGTTGAAGCAAACATAAAATAAGACAACCTCTAGAGCTAAATACTAGCCTAACTGCTGAGTAAACACTGTCCCTACCAATCATTACTCCTTCAGCTACTTACATGTATTTATGTTGGACACTCGGGACATACATGTGTATCTATTTCCAGCCATGGGTTTTGGAAGCCTTTGACAAGAAGAGAGCTTTCGGAGGTTGAAGTCAGAGTGAGTTTACTTTTAGGTCACAGTGGGGATTCAGTTTTATGGAGCAGGACTGAAGTTCATTTGTGTGGTTTCTTGCAGCTGATACATGGAATGAGGGACGGAGACTTTGAAGTAAAGTTTGCACTAGAGTTTAGAATAGGTTTTAAGGAGAGCAATAATTCAGTTCTCCCTCCGGTGGCACAAAGCAAACAGCTGACGCAAAACTAAACACATGGACGCAGTGCACATCGCCGGGATCAGATGATATACATACAACCGATTGATCAACAGTCTGCTGTGGGCTGAGAGCATCAGCATGAAATACAGGACGTATAGAAGTGGACTGCGACTACACCAGATTTCTCGTATAGCATTTTCAATTATTTTTGGTCGTTGTTTTTTTTGGTGCTGTGTGTCTTGGATGCCTGCTGCTTACAGTCTGGAACCTGGTCGCTACATGTTTATAAAACCCTGATTTTACCTGAGTGCTGTGGGGTTATCCGGGATTTGTACTTCTGCGTCAAATCGACACTGTACCCTACGCCTTAGACTGACATGCACCTGCCCAGAAATGTAACTACAAGTTGCGGCGACGCAGACTTCCTGTCTATTTGCATAGGCTGAAACCATTACCCTCAGTGGAAAGGAAGCTTTAATTTACTTTAATTTTACAGAAAAAGACAATAAAGCCTCCCCAAAATAGCATTTTAAGTCTTGTGTGAAATTTATCCTTCAGGGATTTATACGTCAGGATTTATCCTAGCTTCATATGAGTAGGCTAATTTATACAATGTAAAATGCCATAGTCTTGTGCTAATAACATTAGCATGTTGTATTTGTTTGGAAAACGTGCTTGTAAGACATGTTTGTAACGTTAGCAATGTTAAACGTTGCTGTTTTCCCTGGCTTCATATGAGTAGAGGAAAAGTCTGCTAGCTGCTAGGCTAATTTATACCATGTAAAATGCCATAGGCTTGTGCTAATAACATTAGCATATTGAATTTGTTTGGAAAATGTGCTTGTAAGACATGTTTGTAACGTTAGCAATGTTAAACGTTGCTGTTGTCCCTGGCTTCATATGAGTAGAGGAAAAGTCTACTAGCTGCTAGGCTAATTTATACAATGTAAAATGCCATAGGCTTGTGCTAAAAACATCAGCATGTTGTATTTGTGGGGAAAATATATCCAGATAAAGACAGGCATTTGTCTGTGAATGCTACAAGTTATAATTAAGCTAGTTTGTGTACTTGTGTTTCAAATTGTTGCTATTTAGCCATGTTTAAAGTGTGTTTTGGGTGTGTTTTGAATCAACTCAACCTTACAGCGCTTCACAGAAACCCTGCTGCCAACAAGTGTTTTGAAGGTGTAACTGCAGAGTGACACAGACACACCACTGCACAAGTACTCACAACAGTGCAGGCCACATGCGTAAGCTACGGCGTAGGTGGGCTGAGGTGCAAGTATAAATCCTGCTTTACGTTCTAAGCAAATAAAATAAGAAGAGAAGGGCAATGTGTCTGCATTAAAAAGTCAGTCAAAGGTAATGATTGAAAGGAATTACTGCTGTGTGAGTCTGTACATTGTTTTTCAAGGAAAATCCGGCATTGTATATCTTTAACTGACTGCAGGTTTATGCAATAAGAATTAATGAGAGGATTAATGGACTGTGCTCATGTGTCACAAAAAGTGACCAGTGAACATTTTTGTGGCCATCAAACGTGACAAAATGAAGTGGGCTAATGGTTCACTACAGTGTTGTTTCAAAGACCACTTACTTTAACAGTGCAACTGAGCATACTAATTCTCCCTCTTTTCACTTTTCCTCCTGGCTGTGTGCACAAAGCCACAAGAGAAACAGAAACGAGTGGAGGCAAATGTTGCAAGGAGAGATAAAGACAAAGCTAGACATGGTCTTTGAAGATGCACGCTGAAATGGTAACAAAAAATGGGTGAAAAAGAAAATAAAGAGAATCATAGCTGTGAGTCAATAGAGTCATAAGTCTGATGTAACTTTAGCAATAACTCCAAGTGCACTGATGAGTTGCTGGCATGAGATAAAATATCCATAATGACGTCAAATCAAAGTAAATGTAAATATGTAACAGCGATAAAATTAAGTCAACAATATGTCTTACCTCTGTTGCTGAGTTTGACCCTGGGGACGGTTTGTTTGATGCTTGCTCCAAAAGGAAGGGTGGCCAACAACATCAATCCCACTAATGGGACCCCCGGATGGGATAGTACCTTAATCCTCTTCCCTATGCCGCCATAATTACTGCCAGACATGCGCTGCAGAGCCCCAGCTTCATTCAGACCCTGGTTACCAGAGTCCCTTCTCTTCATGGTGTGTGGAGTGGTCTTGTTCTGTTTTCACTCTGTCCTTTTCTGCAACCCTGGAGAGAGACCGGAGTAAAAAGTCAAGCTAGGGAGGAGCAATCATAAGTGTGCGTGTGTGTGTGTGTGTGTGTGTGTGTGTGTGTGTGCATGAGTGTGTGTGCAGTCTCATCTAACTTTGTGCAGGATATGTACACAGGTTGCTTTTGGGACCATTCAGCTGTTTCACCATGGAGCCCTACAGGCATGTCCCCTCTCTTTACCCGTCCTCCATCAGCTGTTGCCTGTCACTGGCTTCCCTTTTGTGTCGCCTTTAAATCTGTTTGCCCAAAACAAAGGTCAGGCTAAGAAAACATTCCCATTCTACTATCTTTCACTTGGCCATGCCTCTTTCAGTTTCTCTCTCCCCTCTGTCTTCTCTTGACTTGGATAACTCATTTAATTCTTGAGCTAAATGATACTTGCCAATAGTTTTAGCATTGGCTGATGACCCTGTCAGCTCCTCCTTTATGTCCTGTAAAAAAAATGGGCCACGTCCTGTCTGGGACTTAACAGAGCATTTAAGAGGCCTGTAGCACAGACATTAGTTCACACTCAATGGAAAGTGAGACGTATGAGGGAACAGTCATGGGAACGTTTGCTAGCTTTTCTGGCACTAATAAGCAAGGAGAACTTGAGCAATGTGTACTAATTAAACACGGGACAGAGTGAAATCATTGTGGCAGGAACTAGCCATTTCCCAAGACACTGTTCAGTGAGGAACTTTAACATTAGAAGGTCCAGTGTGTAGGATTTAGGGAGATGTTTTGGCAGAAACGGGATATAATAAAATAAGAATGTTTTCTTTAGTGTATGAGAATAAGAATAAAAATGAAATAAGCCGCATTCGCATGGGGAGCAGGTCCTCGTCCATGGCCTTCGCCATGTTGTACTGCCACTTTTATACAGTAGTCCAGAATGTACAGATGTGTAGATACAGCCACTAGTGTTTTCACATTTTTACGTCGGCCACCCAAGTTAACAGCCCCTCAGCTATAAGCAGTGTCAGAAAAACACAGGTATTTTAACTTGAAACTGCTTTGAGAGAGGAAAAGTCCTCTGCGAAATAATTCGGCTCCTGGTAAAAACCTCCTGAATGTCTGGATCTGAAGTTCCATCCATCCATCCATCCATCCAATTTTATCCACTTATCCAGGGCCAGGTCACGAGGGCAGCAGGCCAAGCAAAGCACCCCAGATGTCCCTCTCCCCTGAGACGCTTTCCATCTCCTTCCTGGGGGACCCCAGGGCATTCCCAGGCCAGGGGAGATATGTAATCACCCAGCGTGTTCTGGGTCTACCCTGGGGTCTTCTACCAGTTGGACGAGCCCGGAACACCCTCGCCCACGAGGCATCCTGATCAGATGCTGGAACCATCTCATCTGACCCCTTTCGAAAGGGAGCAGCGGCTCTATGTCTATGTCTGTGCTCCTCACCTTATCTCTAAGGCTCTGGATCTTAAGTTAGCAGAGAAAAAAGGTGAGCACGCATGAGCAGGTGCTCATCGCAGACAGGCTGAACAGCGTTGGAGAAACACTGATTTATTCAGTTTTTTTTCCTACCATTTCTAATCAGCTGGTCCATTTGTTTTGAAGAGGAAGAGATCTCTGCAGTTAAGCTCCCAGTAAAAACCTCCTGAACAACAATAAACACTTAATAAATTCTCATGGGGAGAAGTTTTAAGCTTGTTGCAATCTGCAGTCTTCACTATTAGATGCCACTGAAACCTACTTAATCTTATACACCGGACCTTTACACATTGGAAACATGCAAATGTAGCAATGTTTCAATCCCAGGCATTTTAAACTGACAAAGATCCAGCTGTCATGTACATATAACTACACTCTTAGCAAACAAACGTGCAAATGTGATCATCACGAGACACAGGATGTTCTAAAGGGCATGCGACTGATAAAATGAGTCCACAGAGAAGATGTTTTTTTCTTTGGTAATCATTTATATCAAGAGATATTAATAAGGAAATGAGGAACTAAGTGCTAAATTAATGAGTAGTCAAAAAGTTGTGCCTGAAAGTGATTGTTCCCGATTTACTCTGAATCAGGTGCTAATCGGCACAATTACACACACATCAGTGGTGTATTTGTGCCAGGAAAAGTGGTGCATCGTACCACATTGGAATGCATTGTTACCTCATGATAACCTTACCCTTGTTTAGAATTGCTGTGCATGTAGTGAATCGCCCTACTCAAATACCAACTGAGTAGGATCAGTGTTTTTAAACACACATTCCTGCACATTCCACAGCCATCTAGCTATTAATTAACCAAGCAATCGATGAATTAATTAATGAATGCATTAAAAGAATGCCTCCCCTCAAGACCTTCTCGCTACATCTCCCTCATTACTTTCCTTCTACCCCCATCTCAGATAACACACATCAACCTGTCTTGTGACAACATAAACAATGTCAGCCTAAATGAATAGATCCAGTGTGGCAAACACTCACAGATCTCAAAAACTGAAACCAAGCATGTTGCTTCCGGTTGGAGGAATTGGACATAAAGTCAAGATCACCTTTTGGGCCAAACACTGTCAATGTGGTGCCTTGGTAATGATATAAGTTGACATTATGAGAACATACATTCATTCACGCCTACGCACGCAGATTTGCGTGGCATGTTGGCAGACAGATACAAGCTGTTACAGTACAACTCATTTCACTTCATTTATTTTCCCTGTCCAGCTTTGGCATCTGGTGTTTGAAACTTGGGGGAATCAGGGCAGAGTGGCACCCATCCAAGCACCCCGCAACTTCAAACTGGAGAGGATTAGACTCTGATAAACAGACTGCTGTTTACTTAAGATGACAAATTGAGGCACCTTCACACCTTCGGGGTTAGGAATACAGATATGGAGCTGTGTGTGATGGATGGGCCATCGGCAAAGAGAGTGAGAAAGTGAGCAGGTTTAAATCTGTGCGGTCTGCGCACACTTTGTGAGCGACAGTGATAGTGCCGGCAGTGGGGCTCATCCTCCCAACTGTATCTTCAGGAGAGCAGTGACACGATTCCACCCCATGTGAGTAGCGTTGGAGTAATGTATCTCTCTCTGCTGCTTGAGTGCCCACATCTATCAGCAGCACAGGTCTGTACAGCAGAGAATGCACCCCAAACAAAGGAGAAAGCTCGAGTGTCAAAAAAAACTCCATCTGTTGAGAAAAAGGATGACAACAGGAGATCGTCATGCGATATAGCACGGAAGGACATAATGTGTTGCCAGTCAGTCAATTCTTCGGAAAGGGTGAATAATAAAGATGAACGAGAGATAGAGAGGAAAAGAGTAAGAGAGAGAGAGAGAGAGGTGTGAAAGAGCAGAAACTGACAGCTTGTACCATGTGGGTTAAGCTAACACCCCTGTTTCCTGGCGGCTAGAGTCCCTGTTGTCTTTGGCAGCATGGCCGGCACACGGTGCAGGGGGTGATGGGAAACAATCCTGATGGCGATGGTGACAGATTTAAAGCAAGCAGCCAATATGGCACTGCTGGCCTCTGATCTCAGCCCATCATATAGCATCTTATGCATGTCACCTCCTCAAATTTACTGGCTTTTCCAGCAATCTGGTGTATATGTGCAATAAAACATGCATTCACCAGTACCGATTAACTAAAGCTAGGGTAGGCAATTTATTTTAGAAAAATGTCTTTGTAATAGTTGTTGAAATTCTCTTTGCATCCCAACAGCTGTCCATGAATAAAATGCTCTGAGACAGAGACAGCGGGGTAAGAAGGGGCTGAGCGAACTCTACAATGAAATAAGATTTAAAAAAACAGTCCAGTCTACAGGAAACACTGGGTTTACAGTATGAAGCATGTTCATATGCCCGTGGTCGTCTGGTAGGAGGGGCTTCAGACAGAGATGGGAGAGCTGCAGTACAAGGCCCTGATGCCTTTTATTTTTAATTGATTGCCACAAGTAAAAACACTTTTGCTTTGCCTTTTTATTGTCACGTCCTTACACTAACCTTCCTGTGTAATCAATCTACTGTTTTTTTGTTGTTGTTTTTTTTCCCCACAGTAATTAGTAGCTAGTTACAAAAATGGACATGCAGAGGGTCCTTGCTGTAGGTTTGTTGGGCACAGGAAAACAGAGATCTGTGTGGGTATGTGAGACCCTAAAAAAGAGGGTGGATCATGGGGAGCACCATCAGTTGGTCCAGGAGCTTTGCCTCGATGATGGGAGTTTCCAGGCACATTTTAGGATGACTTGTGGGCAGTTTGACAACCTGCTGTCTATGACTCTGGGTATCCAGCAACCGCCACCACAATTTCTCCTCAATTGTTTACCAACTACAAACTTGTTGTCGTGACCACCACAGGAGTAGGGATGCACCGATCCGATATCTGGTTCGAATATCGGCCCCGATATCATCAAAATAGATGGATCGGGTATCGGAAAATGCAACCTATACCTGAGGCAATCCTTTCCCCTTAAATCTACTGCAACGCGAGCTACGTCATTCGTCATGGAGCGAAGGAGAGAATCTGCTGTGTGGAGGTATTTCACACTATTTCAACTGCTGTTGCACAATTGTTTATTTTTGTTAAAAAAATAAATAGTTAATCTGCATTAATCATCTTGTTTCATTTTATCTTAGGAAAGAACTGTGTAGTCATCAATGCCTGATGCCTCTAGTCTTTTCTGTTCTACATGTAAAGGTAGCTTGTTAGCTCAACCATGGTACTGGATCGATCTCAGGTATCGGCTGATACTCAAAGCCACAGCATCAGGATCAGTATCGAAACTGAAAAAGCTGGATCGGTGCATCTCTACACAGGAGGCCCCACTCTCAAATCATCCGATTGGACAATGGGAAAAAAAGATGACGTGGGGCGCTTTTCCAATCTAAGTTGAAGTTTTTCCAAATCAAGGAGTTCGGAGCTCTCCAGTAAAAACGCCAGGCACCTACAGCGCAGAAATGCAAGGCGCGTTGCAATGCAAAAACAGCAGGCAAAAAGCTTCATTCTCATTAAAAGCAATTACAAAAAGCTGCCTCCAGCTGCCAAAATGCTTTCTGTGTGATTGGGGCCTGAATTCTGCTGTTTTTTTTCCTTTTCCAGATTTCTGCCCACCTTTGCTTTAACAATGATCCAAAATCTATTATTCAGATGCTATGTGAGAAATGTAAAGTAGCTGAACTTTTTAAAGAAACTATACAGAGGGCAGAAGTTGTCGCCAGACATGTGAAAGGAGCAGATGGTGAAGAAGTGCTTTGGCCACGGGCATTCTCACACAGAGACCACCCCTAATGAGGCATTTAGCAACACCCAGGTGCCCTGTAGAGTACTCTATTATCAAAGCCCTCCATCTCCACAGGACAGAGTGCATTAGCACGGCTATTTGTCTTTATTCCCTGACCACAGGCACTGACCTGGCAGAACAACATGGGTAATTGTTTCTAGCTCTCAAGACATTGGTTGTTTTTCTTGGCCAACAGTCAATCATCTTTTTTTAACCTTGCATTTAAGCAAGCATGTAACTCCCCTGTGAGTCTGTATGAGTTCACGTCTCAAAGGGGGAAATACAGGACAGCCAGCAGGCCACACTGTTTGTGTTTGCACTAAACACAAACTGTAAAGCATATACAAGGAGCATTAAAGTTGATCTGCTGGCTATAACTCCAGTTATAGGTGGCAGTAAGGAGGAAACACAAGACTGTTAAAATACAGTGCTCTTTTTCTTTATGTTTTGGCAGTGCCATAAACTGTAAATTTCAGAGAAAGGGCAATTTATTTCATCCTCTGTAACAAGCTGAAAGACTTATAAAAACAAAGTAAAAGAGCCCTGTCAGCTCTCCCTCCTCCAAAAACTAGTAATACTGATCTGAAAGATCCCACATTGATGTCTTCTGACTCCTGTCGAAAGTATTTCTCCTTCATAACGTTAACACAACACAAGCTCTCACTCTTTTCAACTGTTGCCAGAGATAAAGTAAATATGAAACATGATCGGTGCAATGATGTAAGATTATTTCTGGACTCAGATGAAAAACTTCAACCTACACTCTGTTACACTAAAGCTTTCTGGCAACTTTTATTGTATCACTTACTTGTCTGTAATTTGTTTACCCAAGTCAAAGGCAGCAAGCTGTGATTCATTTTAGATTTTTACCGCAAACATTAGCCCACCTTATCAGAGTGAAACATGGCATCTATCAGCACAGCGTGTGTATCTCTTGGGAAATTACATATCACTCCAAAAGAAATGATTGCAAAATAAATCGCCAAAATATCCCCTTACGCACTAAATGTAATCACCCAAACACAGTGATACAGACAGAGATGGGCTTTGAAGTTGAAAACGCGGCAGTAAATTAGCCCTAAATAATGAATGAGCGCACAGTACAAAACATGTTAGGTAAGGATATCTAATACCTCTCCATGGACTAGAACATGCATCATTTGATCCCTTGCCATTAGGGAAGTCTGCATTTCCTGGAGCCATTTACCTGCTAATAAATCCAATAAATCAGAAATCCACAGGCTGTCTGATTACTAAATGCCCCTCACACATCTAAACAATACAGACAGTTAACTCTACTGCCCCTGTAAAAGAGTTTATGTGAGAATTTCTCACAGCGAATCATTCAGGCCCCGCTCTGCATCAAATAAACACATTCACAACACCACATTAAAAGTAACAGACATCTCATGACAGTCAGCCTTCGCTTGAAACCCTCTATGCGTGAAATGACTGAGAGGTAATGCCCAGACGAGACGACATTCCAGTGGAATTCCTTCCGTTTTAGAAGCTGAAGAGTATGTCTGTGGAGAAAGAAAAACTAAGACGATGGATAAAATTCCAGCCCTGAGGTTGTGTCTGTCCACATTTTGTCCAGCCCTGACCTGTTATTTGAAAACAACTGGCAACAGAATACTCTGAGCAACTGCTGGTATGGTAACCAAATACACCCAAGACGCATAAAAGTGCTTGTGCTGCCTTTGTTAAAGATTCTCTGTATGTTTAATGTTGCAGTTTAATCCTGAAATCTTTGGCAGTGGCAGACGGAGTCCACTGCTCTGAGGCGGTGCCAGCTCAGGTCTGAGAGTGAATGGAAAGGTGGAAGAGCAGAGGCGGAAAGTGATACTGGATCTGTGGTTTAACTCCTTTCAATAGAGAGGATGGAAACGGAAAAACATGAAGTGGAAACAAAATTGAGAAGCAGCCATGTAACCGAGACAACTGCATTTGGACAAACATGCCGATAGGTTTGCTGATATGTGACAACAAAACAAGAAACCCTACACACGCTGACCGGGGCATGACCTGGGCATGCAACTCTGAATGTGCAAGAGTGTCCGGCATGTATGAACATATGTGCATGTGTAAGCTAATACCATCCTGAGGTAGGCAGATGGGAGCAATAGGCCATGAAAACAGTGACTGACAGTTGGAAGTGCTCACGCTTAGCTCCTCATGGCCTGAGGATATAAGGGTACACCCAAGTATGCAATGCAACAACTCCTCTCAAGAGCATTACTGTCTTCTAAAAATATGGGAAGCAGCTCTTTTGTTCTTGCTCAGTCCTAGAAGGGCTTTTGTTACGTGGTTATCTCCACACCAGCTCTGCTTCACTTCAGTACATACAGAGGAAACACAGAGGCCACGGAGCTGCAGGGCAGGCAGCCGGGCTGTCCGTCTGCAAGCCATTGGCACATAACCGTTGTAGACTCTCTAAACATACTAACATCCCCGCAGCCGCAAAGGTGCCCAAGCTGCTTTGTCTGTGTGCACTGAAGGATTCTGGAAACATGACCATATAAGGTTAGGCTGGTGTGCAGCGTGGCTGCGAGCGTGTTTTAATAACACTTTCCACCAAATAACCCGTTGAGTTTTAAGAAAGAACTCTTTCAGTTTTTAGGTTTCATCACCATCCAGGAAAAAGCCTCGGCATGAACAGCATGACGTTGTCACAGAGTGCAGGAATGGTGCTGTAGGCCATTTGAAACACAGCTGAATATCGTTGCTGTGATTTTTTTGGAGTAATGTTGGATCAGTCCAGACATGCAAAACGGAACAGCAGTGAAGGAAAGCACAGAGGAGGTTCAGTGTGAGCACAGCGTGAGTTTGAAGTGATTGATACAGTGAATGATTATCAATTTTCCCAACCGTACCAGAGCTCTCACAGAAATGAGACTTTTCAGATGTCCCTTCAAAGTTCTCAAAGATCACAAGTACATCACAGCAGTCCTTAGCCTGCCCCATCCCCTGTGTCTGTGTATACAACAGTCTGCATTAAATATGCCTGGCAGACAGCACTTCAGTGACGTAACGATTGGACGGTGTTTAAAGGAAGAAAATCAGACAAGATTTTCTGAGTTGTCTTTCTGTGGCCCGAAGCAGAAATCATTTATTTACCTCAGTCATGCTGATCGAAAGCCCTGAAACACTGCCAGAGAAATCAATACCCACACAGCTCCCATCTCTCCCCTTTCTCTCTGCCTCCCTTCGACTGTTTCCTCGCCTCTCTCGCACACAACACCCCCTCAGCTCAAAGCGCCTTGTAGGGAGTTAGATAAACCTTTAGAAGTGCGCTAAGTGGAGAGTGGGTCCTTGAGACTGTTAGATATACAGGCGGAGGAAGGATGGTTAAATAGCTACACCACTCAACCCAAATGACTGTTTTTTTATTCTCATATGCTGCACAGGAAGCCACATCACAGTGAGCTCCATAAGTAAAGCAAGTACGTCCACTGTAGAATGTTTAATGTACTGTAGATCCGCAATGTGGATATTTTGGGTCACTGAAAAGGACTTGGCTGCTTAAGTGAACCTATAGTCACACTCAATTTGGGGGTATTGGAACCCCGCATATTTGCCCCCCTCCTCAAAAACTGTCCAAACACTGCTCAAACACATTTGTTACCCTAACACTCAGCCACTCAGGCAGCTTCTAACATACATCTGTACCTCTCTAGCTGTATTGTGTTGTAATACAGCTCTCAGTGGTGTAGTTATTGATTTAAGGTTGCAAATCCAGCTGCACTGAATGTAAAGTTTCACATTAATGTGCTTTAAATCATACAACACTTTAACATGGATTCTCAAAACCCATTGTATTATGTGAAAAGTTATACTCTAAAAAGTGATAATGGGTTAGTGGATAATGCTTAAAATAAATGTGTTTTTCACCATAAAAAAAATTGTTTGTTTGTTTGTTTCATTAGTCAGTTGACAACTTATTTTAAGGAGCTGGTCAAAATCAAAAACATTTTTGACATTTCTGAGTAGGACTGGGTTAAAATAATAAGTTAAAACTATCAAATAAAATAATCTGATCACTAAATATCACCACAGCTTTTGGATAAATATTAAATTGATAAAGCTTGATAAAGCTGAACCAAGATGTCAAAGCAAATCGTGTTGGTTATAGTAAATTAATTGAGTTTGTCAGATTACTAAATACTCATAGGGCTGACTTGATAATGCCAGAGTTGAGCTACTTATAAATATGCATGCAAATTGTTACCTCAATTTTTAAAGTTAAACCAGTGGATTCTTTTTGACAGTGTCTGAAACAAAGCTGTTCAGAGTTGGCATTAAAATCTGGTAAGCTGTTCTGCGGAGCTTGAAGTTGGAGAAGTGACTGAAAATATCAGATATCAAAATGTGACAGGCACATAATGCAACATGTGAAAACTTAGTAAAAAAAAAAAAAAAAAAAAAAGGTCTACAAACGGATAAAGACAAAAATCCAAATCTACAAACTGTGTCAAAAATATGAACATGAGGTTATTTAAAACCTGCAGCTACTGATAGATGTCTCTTTCCTGTAATCGACTATGGACTCACTTTTAAAATCATATTTGAACAAACGTCAAATAACTTCACCAGTGAACAGATGGTAGAGGCAAGAACTAAGTAAATATCATAACCCAAAAAACAGTGTACACAGCGACCTGACTCATACTTCTAAGTTTGGATTAAACTGATTCACATTATCATTATCGCGTGTGTTTCACCTTACCTGCCTGTTCAACTCCGTCTCCTCTCACAAGCAACACATGCCCACGCTGTGGACAGCAGCGTCACTCCTTAATTGCCTGACGCGCACAGAAAGTAACCAAAAGTATAGACACTTGCGAAACCTCGTCCCGACCAACAGAAAAGTGGATGGATAAACTGAATACTTCCCCCCAAATATTTCCACTCCCCTTAATTGTAGTCAACCGCACACTAGCGCTCTTGAACTCTGGGTGCACTCAGTGTGTGTGTGTGTGTGTGTGTGTGTGTGTGTGTGTTGGATGGCTGGTTACTCTGTGGCAGATCGCCCCAGGAAAGACAGACGGTAAACTCCCAATTATGCTGCTGCTGCTGCTGCTGCTGCAGGAGGGAGGGGCCCTCAGCATCTGCAGCGCTGCCAGCCAGGACTGAGGTTAGACCTCCAAGTGGTCACTGCACTTCCTCACATTTTGGAAATATTCGCAAAAGTAGAATTATAGGGATATTCCATGAGTCATGAATATAGGGCATTAGAGATTGGATTGGGTTCTTACAATGATCCATCAAATCCACGGTTGTAAAAGTTGTTTAAAAATTGTTTATAAATGGGTTGTTCCCAGATGTTCTGCAGCCCCTTCCAGGAGGTGAGTGGTTGAACCGTTGGATGGGTCTCCTTGATGGGAGCTCGCTGAAAAGTTAAAGCAGGAGCTGTCCTGGGGGAGGATTTTCCACAACCTGGCAACCCAAAAGTTGTTCTTATCTATGAGGCATTAACAAATAATTTATTAATCATAAATAAAGTCATTAAATACAGACATTTATAAAGGAGGTCTTATCAAATCCTCTAGGGGGCTGCGATTAAGTGTATCACAATTAGATGGTTTAATTTACAACATCTGGATTTAAAAAATATGGGAACTGTATGAGATGGAACAAATCACATATGCATTGAGAGCCTGGTCTCACTCCGAAGTCATCGAAATACAGCACCTGGGCAGTGACTTACGGCGTCACAAACCAACGTAAAAAGCACCCTTTAATGTCGGCATGATACGTGGCCTGTTGCCGTTATAGTTTAATAGTGTCTGGCGGCGTCAAGGGGAAATGAGGCGGGACATGGACGAAAGTTAAGCCGGCAAAAGTCCAACTGGGGCTGGCAGGAGGGGTGGTGGATGGGTCCAACAAACATTGACTTTCACCCAAGAGAGCGGTGTTTGTGTCCCGTAAGATCCGAAAGCCAAACTTTTTGTTTTTTTCCTAAACCTAATCATGTGCTTTTGTTGCCTAAACCCAACCATGCGTGTTTGTTGTTGAAGGAAAAAAGAACATCAATTCCCAGTGTTGTACCGACATAGTGCATTTACTTTGAAAGAGACTGTATGTAAACGGTAAATTTCCTGTGAAAATGGAAGTGTATTTGGAAAGAAGACAATGCATGTAACAGGCAGAACTTGACATGGTGTCCTAGAATGTCAACAGCCAACGCACCAAGGGTACCTTAAATGTTGTATGTGGACGTGGAAAGTCCATGACCAAACATCAATATGTGAGGAGGTCGAAGTGAGAATGTGTTGAAAAAAATTAGTTAAAAAAAACAGAGGTCATGGTACTGAAAACGACAGAAATGTGATTGATATAAAATACAAAGAGCTCATTGACTTGAGTAGTATGGATAAATCACAAGTATAAGAATATCAAAAAAGGGTGGAGAGATAAAAAGCCTTGCATGACTTATTTTCCAGCATCAAGTATGGGAGTGACTCAAATGGATTTGATCATAAAAATGTGTGTCATGGCAGGATAATCCCATAATTAAGTTTATGATATGTGAGCATGCATGTCCCATCAAGGCCTAACGCTGATCATCTTTCGAAACCTGGTGTTTGCTCCTCTGGGATTTCCTCGGGTACTGGTGAAAGGAAGGAGCAGCTGTATTTGGACTTTACGCTGCAGATCCTACTGGGCGGGATCCCTTGGCCGCGTGTCTTTTAGACGGGAGCGTGCAGGCCCAATCCCCCGGTTGATTTTCAAGTAAACATTGATTTCTTTGGCACTCTCATAGATGAACACACAGACGTGAGTCAGTCCAAAACCACATCTTTTTTTCTCCTTCAGCAGAAGTTGTCAAAGGGGTAGAGCCAAGTGCACACAAAGGTCACATTCATTTAAGATGAGAGCTGTAATGTTGGACTCAGAAAAGAAAGTTGCAGTGTGTCCCACTCATAAAGTGAGATTGGATAAGTTCGCTGCTCTGAATCTGGGTGTGTAACTTCAGCAGATGTGACTGTGTCCCGGTTACCTAAGAGGATTAGGTTGAAGGTTAATAGGTTAAAACAGTGTCCTCCCTCCCTGCAGGGAGGTTCACTGTCAGGGTGTGCACTTCCTCAGGACAACTCCTACACACACACACACACACACACACACACACACACACACACACACACACACACACAGAAAAACCATTAGTGATGAGCAGAACTGACGACATTAACTGTGTAAAACGCTGCATACTGTCCATCCCTGCCCATGCTCCAGAGAATAATGCTTAACATTTTGTGTGTGTGTTTTTGTGCCTGGTGTGTGTGTGTGTGCGTGTGCTCCTGTACTATTTATCATAGTGAGGACCAAATTTCCACATAAATAAAACCAAAAATTTGATCATTTTTATTCTGGGATTTGGGCCAAGAGGTGTGCATGACAAACAGGAACAGATTTCACAAGCTACAGACACATGTTAAACAACTAGCAAAGTGCAGTATGAGTATTTGCTATGCATTGTTTTATGCCTTAGATCAGTGGTTCTCAACCTGGGGTCCGAGGACCCCCAGGGGTCCTTGAGGGAGTTCCAGGGGGTCCCCAGGAAAAGGGGGAATCCTTTATTTCCACTATTTCTTTTACAATAGGAGTGTTTCCAATGTGAGTAATGTGTCGCGGTGACACAGACCTCTTGTCTATTTTTGTAAGCTGAAACCATTTCCCTCAGTGGAAACGAAGCTTTTATTTACTTTAATTTCACAGATAAGAAACAATAAATTGTGAAGACAATGAAGGCGCCACAAAAATAGCATTTTAAGTCTTGTGTGTGATTTATCCTGACTTCATATGAGTAGAAGAATTCTCTGTTCATCGCTAGGCTAATTTGCACAATATAAAATGCCATAGGCTTGTGCTAATGACATTAGCATATTATTTTTGTTTGAAAAACGTCTTTAGTATAAGACAGTTGTTTTGTCAGTGAACCTTGTGAGTTGCAATGGAGTCGAATTTTGGAACGTTACCTTTGTTAAATGTTGCTGTTGTCCCTGGCCTCATATGTGTAAAGGAAAAGTCCATTAGCTACTAGGCTAATTTATACAATGTAAAACGCCATTGGCTTGTGCTAAAAACATTAGCATGTTGTATATGTGGGGAAAATGTGTCCGGCAAAAGACAAGTGCTTTGTCTGTGAATGCTGTGAGTTATAGTAGTGAAGCCAATTTGTGTACCTGTGTTTGAAATTTTCACTGTTAAGCCATGTTTTGGGTGTGTTTTGAATCAACTCAACTTTACAGCACTTCACAGAAACCCCGCCGCCGAGTAGTGTTTTGGAGGTGTAACTGCAGCAGACACACCGCCGCACAAGTATAAATGCTCAAAACAGTGTAAGCTCTGCATAGAGCTGATGCACAAGTATAAATCCATCTTAAGAGTCATGAAAGTAACTATTCTGCTCATAGGTTTCACTTCCTCCATGGTTATCTCCTCAGCCGTAGTTGACTGCCATAGAATCCTTGTCTTCATCAGTGATTATTTTTATATCTAACCACCAAAATCTTTTCAGATGATGGTCCCTGAAGCAAAATCTTATCTAAATCTAACAATTTAGGGGTTCTTGACACAAAAAGATTGAGAACCATTGCCATACTAGTAGAGAGATGACAGAAAATGAGAGTGAGAGATGTGCAACAAAGGTCACCAGTTGGATTCAAATTCAATAAAGCAGTTCATGGTCGGCACCTTATCCCTTGGGAAACAGCATCGCTCCAAAATGCCCAAATGTTGTTATGCAAGTGTTCGTAGCCCCTTTGTAAGATTGACAGCATTGTGTGCCCTCTTTTTGTTGCAAATTAAATGAGAAACTGTTTTTAGTAAGTAGGTACAGAGGATTTTGGCAACGTTCCCAGAACAGCTGCCACGTTATTTGAAAATCAGGAGCAAAGACCAACGACAGCACAGCAAGCGGTCCATTCGTCCAATTAGGGGCAGCGGCAATTAAATGATGTCTCAGTAAGGGACAAAATTGTTGATCATCTATTGTTCAGCCTCCTTGAAGAGACATTTGTCCCAAACAAATGTCTGCTGAGCCCTGACATACTAAATTAAAGAGACTCACAGTAAAGGGAAAAATGTTGTTGAACTCATTCTGATTATGGTTTGGTTTCATTTAGTGTTCCGGGATACAATAAAAATATGGTTTTATGTAAAGAATGGATAATTTTCAGTTTATAGAAAAGAAAAGTGAGTGTATGAATGTGTTGGTGTACAACTCACACACACACGGACATGCACACACATACACACACATTCGATAACTGTTTCTCCCCACTACGTACACAATGGGAGCTTGTTTTGTGTCTCATCTATCCCTGTCCCTTGATATATGGAGTGTGAGTGAACTTAAGGGATTTGGCAATAGAAGACATGATAAGGCAAACCAAAGAATAGCACCATAATCCCCAGTTATCTCTACAGTGTTGTTATCCTCCATATTAAGGAGGATCAACTGCTCATTCTGGATGAGGTGGGAAGCTGCAGAAATGTGAGATCAGCACTTGGTGGTTTTCAGAAGAATATACCATGTTGGATAGTGCTGATTATTCTCCTGCACAATTGTGATGGTATTGTAAACAAGAGAAGATCATGGAAATTGGAGGAGGAAGAATAAGTTATCTGAAGTCATGGAGAAGAAGAAATACTCTACAAGGATGTGAAATCTCTCATTCGAAGGGATTAACTCTAAACAAATTGGAGACACTTTCACTAGTACATTATGTGTTTGGGATATGTAAGTGGCCAATACATCACTTCACAGTGTTTGCTCCATATTCCCTGTCTCATCTTCTTAAAGTTTTGATAAAGCACTTGGCAGTTGGGAAAACACTGATGGTTAAGTTATAGTCTCCAGTAGGCTGAATGCTCTCTGAAATGAGGTGAGAGTGCAGAAATTCTTATAAACTTGGGCATTAATGTTCCATTAGTAGGTTTCCAGTCTTCAGTTGTTTAGAGAAGGAAACAGCCGTCTTACGTGCTTGTGGTATACATGTGGGAGAGGGCCCGGTGCACAACCACACAAATGGTGGATATTAGGGTACAGAATGCCACGCAATCTGTGAGTAATTTCTTACAGTAATCGTGAAGATCTCCAGCGAGAGGGCAGTCAGCCAGGGCTGGTCACCCAGGGAGCCTCTACTCTGCTTGGGACACACAAACACATGCACACATTCAGGCCTCGGAGCTTTAGTGCCAATAGACTTGAACTGATTAACTAATCTTGATTACATGAGCTGCCACCAAGCTCATGGTGCTCTAACTACAACTGGAGCAGAGCTAATTATCAATGATTGTTACTTATCAATGATTAGGGATAAGGATCATTAATTAGATCTCAACCAGACGTGTCAGCAAGCATGGAAAGACTTTGGGTGTCCCCAGGAAATTTAAGTATACAGAAGTGCAGCAGATACACACAGAGCTTAAATGTTGATTAATAAAAATGCATAGGAGTGGTAAATAGATTGTTAAGCGCCTCACTGATAAGGACACCTTCATAGACAGTCCAGCCTAAGCTTCTCCTCCTGTGACTACCCAATAGGTAACCATAAAACTCTTTAATGTACCAAGAAAGTGATGACTGACGGTGAACACAATAAAACTAAATGGCCAACATTCAAACAGTTGTCAGCATACATCCAGGTTATGGCTGTAATGGGATGACATCAACAGTACAGTATATATCACACGAGGAGCGGCTGTTTTTCACACTATGGTTGTCAGTTTTGTAACTTATAGATCCAGCTGTAACAGCCTCCCTGCAGTGTGTACTGTAGCCGGTAAAATGAGGAGATTTCACTGTGCACCATAAATTTAGAGGTGCTCATATTCTCTGCCTCTTTGAAATGCTCAATTTAATATACAACGGTAGCTGCAGAAATAAAATAAACAAAACTTTTGCGACATTTTAATTTGAGATGTTTCAACTTTATGCAGTATTTGCATTTTATGAGACTGCTGCAAGACATTTCAGAGGAACATTTTTGGTAAGATGACCTTTAAAACTTTTATCTGACAGCTGCATTACTTGGCAGGTTCTATACTGAACATTGAATAGTTTAATAAAATATGGATTTTATAGTTGAAACTATCAAACAGTATGTAGATAGCACTTATACCACCTGAACTATCTACAACATAGGTACACTTTACTGTCCGTACATTTTTTAAATAGACCGCATTGCCATGGTAACTCAAGTAAAAGTTTAAAGTACAACTCACTGTCATTACCAGGTCATCAAATACTTATGCTTTGTGATGCCGCCTGACAACTCATAGTGACGCAGAGGGCACCCGCTGGTGTATTTATGTAACACGTGGTGTATGTTGTGAAACAACTGCGCTTAGGTCTAGGCAACAAAACTACTTGGTTTGGTTTTAAAAAATGATCATGTTTTGGCTTAAATCAAATATGTTTGTCACGTTATGGTATGTTGCGTTAGGTAACATTACCATAGGTCACGTCAGGTTACATTACCTTAGGTTACGTTCATTCTCGGAACCCATCGGCTGTATTCGGCGTCTGACTTCCGGCAGACGGCGATACAGCCTCTGGGGGCAGACCCCCGATTTTTTGGCATTCCGGTTTGATTTGGGCGGAGGAGGCGAATTTCCGTTTCCGACTTCCGTTTATAAGTAAATATGCTGAACCATTGAGATGGATTCAGAGTTTGCAGTGACGCCAATTATGTTCCACCTCGTTAGTTCACAGCACGGACCGTTTAACCTGGCAACAACTGCAGCCGGCTCAAACGTGATTGGTTAACCTGGCAACAACTGCAGCCGGCTCAAACGTGATTGGTCAATATCACGCGGACTACAAAAAACCTACAACCGGAAACCAGGGCTCTTCCACTCTTCTTCCGGTTCTTCCGGACTCTACATTCACTGAATGTAGAGTCTGTATATAGAGACTAGGTTACGTTACACAAACCCTTGGTTTCACCAGACCCCAGGAGGAGCACCAGGCTTCAAAGCCAATTTTTGTAGTGGCCAAAAAATGGAATTACATCAGTAATACGCTATTGGGCTACTGGGCCCCCAAATACTTTTTCCCATTGGCATACATTGTTAAAGAGACATCTGTAAATCAGAGGATAATTTTTTTTCAGCATTACAACCCTCCACGAAATGATTTGTTTTTGTTATCAGAATTTGATCTTTTCAGTCTGATATAATTTTGACAGTCCAGAGGAGCTGAAGAGCTAAATCGTTTTGTCCCTATTCAAGGCAGCAGTGTTAAACTGAAAGCAGCAGGCTCAGACAGCAGAAGTCTCTCATGTACTTCATGCGCCACTGAGCAACTTTCATGGGATTGCATGGGGCCCCGCCTCCAACGCTGTACCCAACTCTCAAAGTACATCCATGGGTTTCACAAGGGACATAGGTAGTGAGTGACATAATGTTGCTTTAAAACAACACTGACTTTTGGTTTCACATGAAACATAAACTGTGATCTCCTGGATAAGAGTCGAGTTTTATTTGACCCCTCCATCATCCATCCTGCATAGGCTTGTTGCTCATTTACTACTACTACTACTACTGCTACATGTTGCTCTCAGCATTTAGTACTGGCACGAATGGGTAAATATTGGAGTTAGCTGAAAGCCAGGTGCATCTAATAAAGATGCCAAAGGCTGCCTTCTGCATCAAAATCACACACTGAGCGGCATGGCAAAGCATCAGTATTTGACGCCCTTGGAATGAGATTGGACAACCCGGTCTCACTCCGAAATTGTCAAAATCCGGCGCTTGGTCAGTGACTTGCGGCATCAGACATGTATGAAAAAAGCCATCCCTTTAACGTCGGTATGATATGCGGCTGGTCACGTTATAGTTTAACAGTGCTTGGCGGCGTCAGGGGGAAACGCTGCGGGACAACAATGAAAGTTAAGGCGGTGAAAGTCCGAATAGGGTGGGTTTTTTATTGCCTAACCTCAACCACGTGTTTTTGTTGCCTAAACCCAACCCCACATGTTTGATTGTTGGAGGAAAAAAAAGTCAATTTGCATGTTGTACTGACGTAGTGAAAAGTGAAAAGGGAAGTGTATTTGAAAGCAAACAATGCATGCAACAGGCAGAACTTAAAGGGCCACTGTGTAAAATGGGTTGAAAACCGTTGAAAACAGTGACATCAGTGGTCAAATTCTAGATTGCAGGGCTCACTCGCTCACCCCTCCCGTCGGGTAAATGATGGTGGCCTTGTAGGGACAAAAAGCCTTGCGCTTCAGGAATAGGTCTATCTAGCGACAAGGTGAATGTTTATTTAGAAATCTAAACCATGTTACGATATTGTAATGAATCCCTCACGAGCAGGAGACCAGAGGAGCGTTCGGGAAAAAGGCCAGTTTATTTGAGCACTCAAAAACTCCGGTAACACTCCAGGGGGTAAAAGACTCCGTCCCAAACTCTGACTCTTCTAGCGTAACACACACACTTAATACACACATACTCGTTTACCATACCTCTCTGCTCCGCCAATCTCCAGCCCGCACACTGACTGACAGCGTAGCCGGTAAACAGAGCTCAGCTGTTTATTTAGCCTAGCAATATCTCCGGACTATAGTAGCTGCAATGGACGACTTTGAACGCGATTTTGAAGAGTTTCTTGTAGCGGACACAGACCCAGAGCCATACCTGTTTGAGCCGGAGCATACAGATGAGGAACTTGGATACTGAGTGGGCGAGACGAGAGGCTGAATCCTCCGCTCCCATTTTGCTGCACAGAATGGGATTCGGTGCTACTGCTACCATCCCTGGGGAGATATATCATCAGGAGGGAAAGCACCGCAGAGAGTGCATCACAAGGAGTGAAGTTGCGTCTTCTTTTCCTCGCAGATGACGGTTCGGGTTCATTTTCTCCTGTTGCGTGGTAAGTGTGGTCCATTTGCAAACTTTATAACTAAAAAAAAACCTTTCACTACTCTCTATCGACGAACTACTAACACTCTGCTGTTTCCTCCTCCTTCTTCCTTCCTCCGCTGTCTTCGTTGGTTTATTTATACACGCGAAACGCATTCTCTGGCTGGCTGGATTGTCCGCTCGGGCTGCCTTACATACATGGCGGCGCAAGATGGCGACCTCTCTAAAGCAANTTGTATAAACATATTAATGGGTAGAATATTCAGATTCAGATTCAGATTTGACAATAAACCATGCCAAATATTACACACTGGCCCTTTAACATGGCATCCCATAATGGTAACAACCAATGCACCCAGGGTACCTTTCACATCGTGTCCGGATGTGGAAGGTCCATGACCAAACGTCGATATGTGACGAGGTCCATGAGAATGTGTTGGAATGGGTTGTTTAATCGCTTCTGGGAAGGCACATGAGCTGCAGCACCCATTAACACATCACCTTGTCTTTGCTTATTTTCTTCATGTAACTTCTCGTAAAACCTTCCTCACACCTCAGTAGTTTTGTAACTTTTAAACAAACACTGGTTCATCTCAGGCGTGAAAAATCATTTTCTGTGCAGCCACTCCACTGAGTATTCTCTCTTCCTCCAATACACACACAGTGACCCAAACAAAACACCAACAGACTGCGTTTCCCAGACTAAACGAGAGGCAAACAATCACGGCTCGAAACACCACAGCCACATAGTCTAAACAATAAACCCACAGCCCAATTAAATGCATTTCCCAAATACACACACGCGCTTCAACACACACATTTCAGAATTCACCAAGCCATACTGCCGAAGGTAAACACTAAACACACGGGCCCATTAGACGGCAACTGTAGCAAAAACAGCCAGAGAGGTAGAGACTGAGCACACGCTTAGAAAATAACGTTTCCTCTCGGTCTCCATTTTGTTTATTTATATTCTGAGTTTGTTAGTGATTGTCAAGTGTCTGAGCGTGGGGTTATTTATTTATTTTTCAGCAGGAACATACAGCTTTGTGGCTTTGAGAGCACCGAGCGCTACAGTAGGAGTGAAGTGACCTGAAAGTGGAAACAGGTGGGATGTACAGCAGCTGGGAGAAGAGAAGGTGTGAGACAGCAAGAGATATGTCACCGCATGAAAGAAACACGAAAAAGAAGTGACATTTTGAAAATAAATTAATAAATAAAAATCAAACATTAAAGCACAAAAATGGAGTTACCCAAGAGTAAAATGAAACGTGTTGCAAAAAGGTAATTTCCTGTTAAATGCGGTCATGAAATAAATCTTAATCTCTAAGTAATTTTAGAGGGGAAGTTGTTGGGAAACACACAAAGAAAGAAAAGCACCTGTGACTTGTTAAGTATTTTCTTTATTTCTCTTGTTGCATCGATCCTCTCTGTGCTGGACACAGCGGGTGAGCAGGGTGTTGTCGTCCATAGCTGTTAAAGAAGCATGTTGATTTTGTATCTGGAATGATTCTGTGCTGGAAATAACCAAAGGGAAACCACAAATGTTTCACTCAGGTAGTGAAGAGCTGCCAATATCATCATCACTTTCTCTCAAGCATTTATCTTCTCTCTGCAGGAGAGAGGAGGAAAGTACCGATTATGAAGGAGGGAGTGTCTGTTCTAGGAAATGGATGGTTGTTATCTTGCCATAACTTGTAAAAATGAATGTTATTCTAAGAAAAATTATGAACAAAAACAGACGTAACAGAAATTCAAACTCAAGGATCGCGGATGTAAGTTTGAGGTTCATATCCTACAGAACAGACAGTGAATCTTGGGGATTTTTTTTAACCTTAACAGTGCCTCCTCTATGAGTCCAACCTGTCAAAGAAAGGTACTTTCCTTCATGTCAAATCCAGACGAACTATGTAAAACTGTCCATTTTTTTTTGGCATGGTATCCAGACTAAATAATGGAGCTGACGTCTGTCTGAGATCTTGATAGGCCTTCACATTCCTCTGAAATAAACATCTGCGGAGCTCATCGGATAAGCCAATAGCTCTTCTTAGGAGGAGAAGAAGACAGAAGGAGAGACTGATAGAGGGATGGAGTGTAAATTAGGCCTGCAGGGGAGGAGGCTGACATGCAGCCTCAGATGGTCTGCGAGTCTTTCAGCAAAACACATTTAACAACATCCTCCCCTGTGTAGTTTGCAAGTGTATGTGTGTGTCTGCGTGATGCGGCACAGCTGTGCCATGTGTCGTTTTATCAGGGAGACCTCTCCTCCCGCGATCAGCTGTTCCCACTGTGTAAAATAAATCCAAAACGTACAGTAATGGTTCAAAGGCGGGAGGTTTCCAGTTGCTGATCTCGTTATGTTTCACTGCTAAGTGTTTAACACAGATGATAGCCAACTCTTTTTGCCTCTTCTGTGAGGTAGAAATTGAAAAGAATAACAAACAAGTATCTGTTGAATCACATAAATCAGAACCAGATATAACAAGACCCACACTAAGCTCTCCGTGAATAGGCTTGACACCATTATGTTATTTGCTGGCCAGGGAGAGGGTCAGATGTTGGCAGCGGGGAGAGGAAATGGAGACAGGAGGCATGTGCGCTCAACTTCCTGTCGGAAGGCTTAATTGTTATGTGCCAGTGGGGATGGTGAAGTTTTTTCGGAGCTCATTTTCTCTCTCTCATATTCACCTTCCCCCTGTCTGTTTCCACCAGCTTATTTTTTTTAATGCTACATTGTTGACATGTGATTCATATCTACACCTCCAGCCCATCAAATAGTCTGGGGGGGGGGGTAGGAAAGATAGAGAAAGCTCAAGGGGAGACAGAGGACTGCAGATAGAGACGTAGCAAAGCCTGTGGCCCAACTTGGCTGAAATTTACCGCGGCGTTCTCACAGCTTATCAAACATCACAGTTCACTCAGTCAGGGTGGAAGAGGGTGGGGGGGAATGGGGGCTGGGGGTGGGGGCTGGTCCCCTGAGGTGGTCCCACATTCACAAACATTGAGACAGGTCGGCTTTAAAGATGGAGTCAAGATTTGACATGCCAGAGTAAACAATGTCTGTAAGTCTAATTCCAGTGAGCGAACGCTGTATGCTTGTGCTGCAGCCCTAGAGAAAAAAATACAACCACATTTCATTGTTGCTAAAACCTTAAAGGGCAGTATTTTTAACATGGCTCTTTGGAAAGGACATGTCCGTACTCAATCAATACCTTCTCTGGATATTTACAGCATTAGTGTGGCTCTACAGTACATGCAGTCTTTTTTTAGTGTATGTGTGTGGGATGCAGGGCTGCAGTGGGAGTATGTGTTTCAGTGTGTCAGCTCTCTGCATACCCTAAATGAATCATTTTAAATCACTGCCGCATCCTGTGCTGGCTTCAGCTTGTAATTGTGGTCACTCAAGCATAAAGAGCAAGAGGAGAGCAAGAGAGAAAGAAAGGGGCAGACAGAGGAGGAAAAGAACAAAATAGAAAGGGAGATGGATTCTACGATAACCTCACCGCTCTCACTGAAGCACTGTAAATGTGCAGGTTTGGAGACCGTCAGCATGCCGATGACCTTGCTCGGTTTTGTGAAGTATTACCCTCTTTTTTATCTCCGCTGTCTCTGCGGTTGAATCCTGTCAACAAACACTAGAAACTATGTGATTTTCTGAACATTATCAAGCACCAAAGTTCCTCCGCTCCAGCCCGCCATCCCTTTACAGGAAGTTAGAGGAGACATAGTCAAAGTTGGTCTATACGATCAAATTACTGATACAGCATCAACTCTGCTGTTATTTCTAATCTTCTTTACCGCACCACTGGCTCCCACATTCAGCCAGTAATTATTGGGCTTGTATTTCTGCACCTATTCATTATAACAATGGAATGCATTGACATGACTTTCATTAGGTCTCAGAGGTACGTATTGACGATAATGTGCGTGCCAGCCGAGCGTGACCTCCATATCCCAAAAGTCTACCTCAGGTGTGTTTTTAATCTAATGCCTCACTTTGGGGAGCACTCAGTGTTGACGTCTGGTGCTGGCAGGGCCTGTATGAAGTCATAAATCACTCTATTACAGTATTTCGAACAATTGAGAACAATTACGAGCAGTTAAGCACCCAATTACCAACACATTCTGATTACTGTGGAACCTCAGCACCGTTACGGAGAAGTTCAATGCTAATATGGTCACGATACGCGATGAGGTCATTCAGTAAGTCACTTACTTCCACTATAAACGTAAGATTTTACTGACCAATTTGGTCTAATTGGAAACAATTTGCAGTAGTTAGGAGTTTCAATAAAGGTAAGGCCGCTAAGAGTGGTTCAGCAGGGGCCCATGATGGAGCCATATAACTAAGATCTGGGTATAAGGGGGCAAAACCCCAGGGTGTGGGCAAGGTGGGAGACATAAGTAATTCCAGGTATGTGTGTATCTGTAACTATTCGTGTACAGACATTTGTAATAAGGCCCTCAGAGAGAGTCTTGTGTGGCACCTGACTGGCTGAATGGGCCAGACCGAGCCATAAAAACACCTTCACCTCCATTAGGCCATAATGAGTGCTGTGTCAGGCTGCTGGATACTGCACTCTGGCTGCTACCACACGGCTCAAGCCTTCACCGGAGAGGAAATGAGGAGTGATTGGTACAATGAGTCACTGTGAAGTAAAAGTGGCACTGGGACAAACCAGGGATATATGCTAGAAGTAGTGGCAGGGTTTCCATCCAACGTGATGCTTATTAACCTGCAGGGTGTTGGTGCTGAAACAGGAAGCAACTTGTAGCCTGTGCATCTGTGTGTGTGTGTGTGTGTGTGTGGCAGCGTATGGGACCGATAAAAGTAGCAGCTCAATGTGTTAAATATGGAATTTCACTCTCAGGCACCATTCTCTCTGTTGCTCCGTGTTAGCACACCTCCCTCTTCAACACTGTCACAGGCTGGTAACACCTAATTGTGTCATGCAACAATAATCTCAAACGGCTGATTGCATGAATACAGATGCAGCACTGTGTGGAAGCACAAAGAAAATATGTGGTGTGAATAAACCTGAGCAGCTGAAGCTTCGGCACTGCCAATGTGCAACACGAGAATCAAACTCAATTTCATATTATTTACATGGCAAATTTTTAGAAATTACTTGTGACTTGTGTTTAATCATATTATTTTAATCCTGATGCGTTAATACGTTTCAGTAGGTGAATACTGGCTGTGTGCTGGCAGCACTTGGGAGTCTGGGGCACTAAAGCTGCCTGACTTTGACACCCTTAACAAGAGAAATGGGCAATAAATAGAGAGGAAAGAGGAGGAGAGGAGAGAAAAGGGTAAAGCAGTGATAAAGTTTGGAAAATGAAACCCTTTATCTGCTTTTCATTTGCGGCAATGGTCATTAGCTCCGTTTGTGCTGGCTTGCAGTGAATTTTTTAACCTTTCAAATCAGGGGGTCATTCTGTAGAATCACTAGAAGGAGCCGGTTATAAATCTAAAGGGTTTTATTTTTTTCCGCATGGGATCGCTCATTAGATTGGAGCAGTGCAACTGAAACCAATACCATATGGTTGTAAACGGAAGAAACTCAATTAGCAGGCTAACACAGGTCATGTGAGGGCATTGGGTTTCAAGAGAGGGATGGACAGACAGAGAAGAGGAAGATACATATGGTGGTGGACCAAAACATAGGAAGGTAGGTCTCTGTGTGTGTTTATCATCTGATTCTCAGGATACTGGTAAGAGAGACACAAAAGACACAAAATGTCAACAAGTAAGGCAACCTTAAATATTTAGACCTGTTAGGATGAACGTGTTTAGCTGAAAGAAATAGATGGACAGACTTACTCACTTTCTTGCTGAGATAAGTTGAGATTGTCACCTCTCTTGGAGTGACAGATTACCAGCTCCGAGTCGTAGCTGGGAACACACTGGCTTATTAACATGAATTTAGCTTGTCTCGTTATTAGCTGGTAACTAGCTTCTAGCGGTCCGGACCACTCTGCAGATGGATGGCGAGGCGTTCGGGTGCCGTTCACCAACAATGGCTTTATTGCAGTCTTCACCACAAAACAAGAAACATGGCCTTCTCATGAGATTTACGATAGCCCTGAGCTTATCTAGACACTTAATTTTACTGATATCATCACTCTTCGTCGCCTGCCGTCTTCACCATGACACCCCGAGAGAGCTGCTTCCCTCCATATACAGTATGAAGTACATGTCACCCTCACAGGTTACCCACAAGACCAGCGCCCCTAAAGGAGACAAAGGGTGAGCCAGTAACAAGATGACCACTACCACTGTCATGGCTTCGTGGTAAATATGAAGCTACAACCATGAGGTCATTAGCTTAGCTTAGCTTAGCTTATCTTAGCATAAAGACTGGAAACCAGGAAAATGAGTTAGATTACTGCTTCCTGATTAAAACGTGTACCAACAAGTTGTCATTTTCACACTTAAGTCTTTGAATGGATCAGACTAAGAAGATATAATGACTTAAGTATTGAGCTTTACAGGTGCTAACAGCCAGGCTAGCTGTTTTGTCTTGCTTCCAGGAAGTGCACCAGACTTTGAAGCCAATTTTGGTAGTGGCCAAACAGTGGCATTACGTCTGTCACGGATACCATGTGGTCCAAAAGACTTTTTTCCCATAGTTCCACCCCTTACATGGTGGAAGAGACCTATATAAATCAGCGGACACATTTTTGTGAGCATCACAACTCTCATGAAATGACTCATTTCACTATCAAAATGTGGTCCATTTGGTTAGATAATATTTGGAAAGTCGAGAATAGCCGCACAAATGAATAATTTTATCCCCATTAAAGTAAGTGAAGCACTAAACCAGAAGTAGCTGGCTTGGACGGCGAAAGTCTCAAGTGTGCGTGCTCTATGGGCCACACAGGGCAAAAGCAGTGCTGATCATTGAGGGAATTTTATATGAGGCAGTTGAACTTTTTTGGCTTCATGCACCATTGAGCAACTTTCTTTATACGTCCATGGTCTGGCTGTAACCTCATATTTAACATACAGGTATTTGAGTGCTACTGATTTTCTAAAAGTCTCAGCAAGAAAATGAATAAGATTCCCATCATTGTCAACCTCCTCCATTATGTTGCTCCTGGTTTTTCAAACAGTTTTACAATCGCTGGAGGTAACAGGAGTTTACAAAGTTGCATTCTCTCATCTTTAATTTCTACTAACCCTTTGCCCCCTTGAGTAAAAGATAGTCCCCTCAAGCCCAACCAACCATTTCTCTGGCCTAGACCCAGACCTTAACCTCAAACCCCAACAAATAACCGGTGCCTTCCCTCCAGCCCCTTCACCCTCTAAGCCAGACCACCTGGAAAACTGTCTCTCGTCTCTGGTCTAACGTCTACCTGTTTGAAGAGCCCAGCATGAATCATGACCTCACTCTGGTGAGTTAATCACATCACAAAAAGCAGTGATCCTCGCAGGAAGCAAGACTTAAAAACCAGGAAGTTCAGACAGAGGTATAGCCCGAGGCTGGTAATCAATCACAAAGTGTCTGGCGTGAGGTCACCTGCATGTGTTTGTTGGTGAGTGTGTGCTTAAAACATTCATTGTTTCTAGCACAGTATATTGAGGCCTCACATAATCTCTGACTTTGGGAATTGCCACTACATAAAATATGACCTTTGTAAAAACAGAAAATGGGATGTGACATTTAGCCTACGTTACCACGACAACCCCCATCTCAGTTTTGCCTTCACTGAAATTTGGACCCATTCTGACAGGAAACCTCATCATGGATGACACGCAGTAACAGGGAAAAATACTTTTATGAAAAGCATGTTTTTCTGTGATCCCTCCAGCTGAGATTATTATTGTGAAATGACCTTCATTGCAGAAGTTTGCGAATTCAGTATGACCCATTGTTTCCAAGGTTACATCATGGCACTGTCCAATTACCGACAATGTTAGGGTGGACACGATAAGAGCTCTGATGTTGTCCCAGCTTCTCCCTGTGACTGTGGAACACATGAAATGTTTTATATTTTATCTAAGCATTGTTTTGTGTCTTCTTTGACATTGTGTTCTTTTAGTTTTTATTTTTATTTATCTCTTAAAGTTCTAGTGTGTAGGATTTAAGGGGATATATTGACAGAAAGTGAATGTAATATGTTTTTATCAGTTTATGATCACGCAAAAATAAGAATCGTGTTTTCGTGACCTTAGAATGAACGGATCATATCTACATACAGAGTGGGTCCTCCTCTACATGGTCCACAACATTGTTTCAGCAGTAGCCAAGAATAGACACTGGCTGTATAGAGAGGCCATTCACATTTTTGCTTTGGCCATTATAGCTCTCCTACACGCTTGGCACACAGCATATTTTTCCTTTGGTTGCAATCTGCACCCTCACCAGATTCCACTAAATCCTACACACTAGACTTGTAAGTTTCAAATGTAGTGCTATAAAAAATATTGTAGAGATGATCATACATTAATTTGCTGTAACCACTTATCTGTTGGGGGTCGCAGAGGGGCAGGAGCCTATCCCAGCTGACACTGGGCGAGCGGCGGGGTACACCCTGGATAGGTTGCCAGACTGTTGCAGGGCTGACACATAGGCTGAATCCAAATGTTCGGAATTCACTACACTTGCAGACTTGTGGACTTTGCGGGCGCGTTTACGGGAAGTCCAAAGGGATCCAAATCCACAATTCATCCAATCCACAAGGGGCCTCAAGTGGACTTCCTGCAGACTTCCAGAGAGTTCCCTTGGGGTGCAGGCTTCAACAGACTTCACTATTTAATAACCCACAATTCATTGCAATACGGACTACTACTGCCAAAAAAAAATCTTACGAATGTGTAAAATAGTTATTGATAGTTAGGCCTATTAAAATGCTACTTGTATTGGGAAGGCCAGAAATGATATTAAACCACATCATGATACAGAAATGTATAAGTACAGACTTTAGAGGGACTGAAAATGTATTTTATTATTGCCTCCTATCGGGCTGTGCAGTAAAATAGGGGAAACATGTCTACAAAACAGCAAAACAAGGTATTTTAACGTAAGTTAATACCCAATTTATTGAGTTACAGTCCTGTCCTTATTTACAAACATTTCTGTTTTTGAACACGTGTAGCCTATATGTTATATAAAGATTATTTATAGCCTATATTTTTGTTCAGTCACAGAAAAAGGCTATATATGGGATTTATATCTTGTTTTCTGTAGGGACAGGTGAGTAGTCACTATTTATCAACTTATATGACATATATATGAATATGACAGCGGCGATAGTTTAACGTTGCTACGGCAATGGATAAACATTCTCGAGGGCTGTCTATCAGCCGCTTGCAGTCTCTGCCTTGGCAAACTTCACGCCCACATTCACACCTATGGCCAATTTAGAGTCACCAATTAACCTGCATGTCTTTGGACTGTGTGAGGAGAACCCAAAGAAAACCCACACTGACATAGGGGCTCCCTCTTGCTGTGAGGCAACAATATTAACCAATGTATCCCCATGCCACCTTCTTTGCATGGTCCACCATGTTGTTTCAACAGTAGCCAAGAACACACACATCGAATACTGGCTCCATAGAGAGGCCATTTACATTTTTGCTTTGGCCATCACAGTCCTCCTCCACGCTTGGCACACAGCAGAATTTCCGTTGGTTGCAATCTGCACCCTCACCAGATGCCACTAAATCCTACACACTAGACCTGTACGTTTCAAATGTATCGCTATAAATACATTTCTAGGGATGATCATTAATTTTCATTTTCAAAACGGATTGCATGTTGCGGCCACTTGATTCATGTCTGACTGAGGCTAAGATTGTTCTAAAGATGTAAAGACCGTGTCACCTAACACCTGATTTCTTACTTACCCTTACACATTTTATTCTAACAAGAGCCTGTGTGTTCACGTTTATCATTCACAGTAAAACTGGAGCAGACTTCTTCAATCTCACAATCCCTCAGGGCGGAACAGAAGAACACAGGCTGTCAGCAAAGAGGAAAACAACACATCCTGGGGCCCGTGGCATGTGTCGTTAGTTAGGATTGAAATAGATTCATTCCCTCTGCTGACGGTCTGCAAGATCAGATTTTTTGGCTACACAGCAGTAATAAATCACATTAATACGGAATGTATTTCATTTGATTAGCTTCCTGCCTTCATGTGCGCTCACACACACAACACACATACACTCGCATACACATGCAGGAAAACATGCTCGCCTTTTTCAGGGAACAGCTCTGGAAATTATTACAGCGTTCATGTTAAGTCATATGCAGCTTGATACACCACACCTGTTCCACTGACACATTGCTAAATGAAAGAACAGGGTAGGTCTGTAAATGAACACTCTCCTGCTGTTTATTACTTTGCTCTCAAGTACCCTAACCCTCTGCCTGCCTTTCCGTCCCTCTCTTTAAGCTGTTTTTGTCAGGCTCTTCTAATGGATTTAGCTGGTAGCTGTGGTTAATGTACCGTATCATCATATGTGACACATCCTCCTTTCATCATACCTCTTTTACCGCACTGCAAATGTGTGTACATTATGTGTTTTAGTGTGATAGAATCCAAGCCGTGGAGCAGATTGTTTTTATAGCCTCTCCATTACTGTCAGCTCGTGTACAGGTCTGAGGAAGTGTAGGACATGCTGTCAATCCAACACTCCAAAATACAGTGAATGTATAAGACACGTCATACACTTATTGTGTCCATACCCTAAAAGCCATCTTGTCTAAACTTATCAAACCCCAATGTTGCCCTTGGATTTCTTCAAGAAGGCCCCAAAGTCAGTAAAACATCAACAAAGTCACATATATGGCATGAACATGTATTGTTGTGCTGCTTGAGCTTGTTCCAGCATAAAAACTACATCCTAGACTCACTGGAATAGTTCAACAATTTGGTAAACACACTTGTTTCACTTTCTTGGCAACATTTAGATGAGGAGGTCAGTACCACTCACTTATTAGTAAGTTATATATATAAGGCTACAGTTAGGTAGCTTAACAAAAAGAAGAAAATGGATTAAACAGCTAGGCTGACTCTGTCCAAAAGTAACAAGATCCTCCTAACAGCACCTCTAAAGCTCAAATTGTAAAGGTTCAGTGTGTAAGATTTAGAGGGATATATTGGCAGAAATTGAATATAATAAAATAATTTTCTGTGGTGTATGATTATCTGAAAATAAGAATCACTGTGTTTTTGTTTCCTTAGAATGAGCTGTTTATGTCTACATAGGGAGCTAGTTCTCATCTAAGGAGATCACCATGCTGCGCTGCCATGTTTCTACAGTAGCCAAGTATGGCAAAACCAAACACTAGATAAACTAGATAGAGCCATATGTGGTTTTGTGTCGGCCACAGTAGTTAGCAGCCTGTCTGTGATGAGCGGCATCAGGAAACATTTATTCTTAATGTGAAACTGCTTTATTCAGTGTTTTTACTGGTTTAAATCATGGAGTCCGTTTGTTTCTGCAGATAAAAAAAATAAATAAATAAATATCAAAAAATTTTGAACATCTGGATCAAGATGGATCTGGATGGATTAAGTTATCAAAGAAAAAAGGTGAGCACACATTAGCAAGTGCGGGGTCAGCTGCCCATCTCCGACATGCCAAACAATGTGAAACTGCTTTATTCAGTATTTTTTACTGGTTTTATTACCTGGTTCGTTTGTTTCAGAAAGAGGGAGACCTCTGCAAATAATTTGACTCCTGAAAAAAAACAAAAATGAAAACAAAAAATAAAAGAAACTATGAATACTGAAGGATTTTTATCAGGAAAAGTTTCAGCTCGTTGCAATTTGTAATTCTCACCACTAGATGCCACTAAATTCCCCTAAGTCTTACACACAGGACCTTTACCATGTTTTACCTCATTTGTTCAGTCCATGCTAAAACCAAAGTGTCAAAGCAATAAGTTGTAGTATTGGGAGGAGGGGCTATGTGCAGGACTATTTCTTGACGGGGTTGAGTGACAAGTAATTTTAGACTTCCATTTTTGTATGGCTTACACAAACAAGATATAATGTGTTCATTAGTGAACATTACAGATGCCAGTATGCAGATTCTGTTGACTGTGACCAGAGCACATTAGTGTATTTCTCATAATGTAGAACTGATCATTTTAAGTGAACAAAATCTTAAAACCCAGGCTGTTGTTGTTGGGACTGCACCAAATAAAACAATATCATTTCACACAGTTTTTCTCCCACATTATTGGTAAAAATCTGGAGAACTTATGCAATTTGGAGCACAATGTCAGGAGCTGTGCAATGCAAATGCATCTGAATGTGAAACTGAGATCCTGCAACCCCGTAATATCTTGCGGATTTGGTATATTCATTTTTAACACCACCTTTGCAGCTGCAGCACAGTTTGTCCCGGTGCATTGCTCTTTTGTTCTGTTCTTTTTGTCAAAGCTTTAAAGTCATGAAAAACAGCTGTTTGCCATTTGTCCTGGCTACAGTATAAACCTTGAGCCACCTTGCTATCGATGCGATCACTGTCTGAAGATTACATCTGTTCTGCCTTTTTAAGATTGAGCCATAAAAGTAGAATATCAGTTTTGATATAACAGGATTATCAAGATTGTGGTTTGTAACATCTCCCTGTTAAAAGCTGAAAACAGCCATGGGGTGAAGCTCTTTATGAGCTATTACTGGATGTACAGTACAAAGAAAAATGTAGTTATGGTTGTTGCCTTCAGGGGTGCTATTGAGGAAGAGGGCTTGAATGATTCAGGGGCCCCGAGCTGGACATGCCAAGGATTATAGATTTCTATTGTGTTAGTGCCGTCCTTGGGCTGTTGACAAAATCCCTAAGCTGCACCCCTGCTGATTTTAGCTGCAGCAGTGTTGTAGACTCTTTCAATGAATGTCAATGTTGTAAACCCATTTTCATGGACTCACTCTCCTTTTTAGACCAGTGAATTTTATTAATACCTTTAAAAGGCAATGGTCTGCTGACTGCCTTCCCCAAAGAGCTGACACAGTCCTTCTGGGCCCGGGGAGTGACTGGAAGGAATGAAAGGACAGATGGAGCCAGAAAGAACTGAGACCTTTTGATGTGTGTTTAGTGATAGAGCTTCGGGTTGATGTGTTTGATGTCTGTGAGCTGGGCTGAACCTGTCAGGTCAAACAGTCAAACTCAGAGTACGCACCTGGCACACTGTAAAGTCGATATTTTTATCAAAGGATACTCAATAAAGCTCACATATTCTAATCAGTTTTCTGAAAAAGTTTTCCTCCAGAAGTGTGATGAATTAAAGCCGCAAGCTGCATTGATCGGGGTCCAAGCAGACTGTAAGCATTTGAGCGCTTGTTTCTTTTTAACTGACAAGAGGCAAAACATTCAGTGATGCATTCGGTGAAAATGTATTTCGCTTGACTACATTTGTATTGAGTTTCTTTTTCGTTCAAGATCGGGACTGCATCCCATGTCTATTAATTTGTACACAAATATGTGAAAAGTGTCAAAAGTTATCCTGGAAAATGCAAAGATTCAGACCACCTGCAGGATGGAAAGACAGGCTTTGAATTTTTAATCTTTGCATTACAAGTCAACCGCCTTACTATGCAACTGCTGCGGAAACAGCTGATTGTTGCTGGTCATAGTAGCTTCTGACATGATTAATTATTCATTGACTTGAGTTGAATATATTGGATATTTGAGATTTGTCAAAGGAGAATTTGGGAAAAGTAGCAGATGATATGGCACGTCAGCTTTTAAGTTCACATCAGATGGGTGGAAACAGGAGATCTACCCAGGTGCAGGTAGTTTCCTGATGACCTCTTCAACCCCGCCCACCAGCTCCAAGGCCAGGAAGCCAAACCAGCCTTAGACACAGAAGGCAGAGAGGGATGTCACAAAACGTACAATATTCACACATCAACCCGCTGTCAAAGACTTCACTGAAAGTTGAGTAGGACATGTGGTACTTACTAGTGTGGAGATTCAAATCTTGAACCTCTGTGTCCCCAAGAAAATGACTTACTCACTGCACTACCAGAAAGAAATGGCTCCTTACACACCCTCTGACAGCTTGAGGCGATGATGTCATGTGTGCAAAACTAGGGTATATTTTTGTCTTTTTAGTTTTAAAGCACTTACAACAGTCAAAGTTGGTTTCAGGTGTATTAAAATGAGATGACATAGAAAATGCCATGCTTACAGGAAAAATTATATCACTGCAGGCTCACCGTTAAACTAATCTAAACACCATTTTGGTTGCATTTGAATAAAGACTTGTTGAGATATAGATGTTTATTAGTTTAGCATATTCTTAAAAATATAGAGGGACAGACTTATGAATTGATTACAGGTTGCAGTGAGGCAAACTTCTGTTACAGTTCAGTGGATGTGCTGAAAAATACTCAGCTCTATAGGACGTACTGGTGATTTTTTTTAATTTTGAAATGTGAAATATCTTGAAATTTAGATTTATTGTAACAAGCCACACCCCCTTTAAGCAATCATTCCCAAATTTTATGCATCAACTAAGACATAACGTTAGAGGAATGGTTCCCTCCTAGTGGGTCACGGGTCCACTCTGAATGGACTTGCGAACATGTCTAGTTTGTAGAAAACACACTTTATTTTAGTGTACAGTGAATTTCTGGCACAGAGCTTTTACTTTGAAATGCGGTTCCCTGCTGTAGAGTGAGTGAATAACGGACAGCAATTTAACAGAGACAGCAAACTGCCTCAATGACATGGCCAAACGTAAGTATCATGCTGAATATATTAAACTGTGTGGACCTTGAACTAATGACTAAGGAGAAATCCGAACCCTGTGGCTGGACCATTTTAAGAACCACTGCCCTGGGGGGTGCAATCAGCATTTTGTATGAATCTCTGTAGCTGATTATGACACATAAACTTTTCGCATTCAATGCCCCCTCTGTGGCAGAATATCCCAAGACTGCTTAGCAAAGATCTGAGAAGCATCCACACACGTGCATTAAGTTGGGTCACAATTGCTTTTGCCATCTTTGATTTATCAGTGTTTATGTTAAATTGAACTTAAAGACAAATATTTGAAAATGCATAACTTCAGAGATTTGAGACATAAATATGGTGAAAGAATTTGGACTCTAAGCCAAGCCGTTCTGGAGATAACTGCAAAAACATAAACTTGACTGTTATAGCACCACCTTGAGGTCAATGAGTGTCATCTTTGTGCCTTAGTAGTGGGTGGAATTTGCAGCCCACCTATCACCTACAGTACTGTATGGTTTTCGCTGCATGGACAGTTTTAGCAGAGAAAAATAAAAAGAGGAAGAATCTGCAGTCACTGTCTGGACCTCGAAATTTGTTTTGTTGTCCAAAGTCAGCCTTATGTAACATTCCTTCTAAATGCAGATCAAGGGTTTTAACACCATCTCTCATCTCAACATGAAAGAAAAGTTGAAGACACCTGACTCTTTGTAAACTCTTACAAAAGAGTCAAAGAAAACAGAAGCAGCAGCACTAAGTCAACTACATCTCCCTTTGTTTTCTCTCCCTGTGGAAATCTAGAAGAAGGTTCACTTCCTTTGTGCAGTGTTTTTGCAGCAGAGTCTTGTAGACAGTGTTTCTATCACACAAGTCCTAGCTCTGCTCTCCTCTTAACATGTTTATTGTATTTGTCGTTTATAAGTTATATAAATTTACTCATTATTTTTGATGACCCAGGGCTCAAAACCGAGCAGAAACTGCAGTTAAAGTCACGCTGCTTTGTTATTTTTACTTCCAGATGTTTACTTCGTTATAGAGGTTTTCTGTTTTTGATACAGAAACGCATTGAAGTTTTTTAAGAGCGTGCAAAGTGTGCGCACGAAGGGTAAAGGACTGTAAAAAACCTGCTTTTGTGGTAGCTATAAAAGAGTCTTAGCAAAGCTTCTCTGACAGTAAAACAGTGGGACTCTCTATATAGAACACTCACACACATACCTATATATGCACACACACACACACAGACATACAGATTCAAAGACTCCCCTGATGATGCCCCAATTAAGCTCTACCACATGGAAGCCATTGAGTGTGAAATTGAAAACAGGGACAGGGACGCCATTATAATGTCAGCGCTCTAACTTCATAATGGCAGTTCGGCACAAGATCAGATAGTTCTCGTGCAGGCGGTCGGGCTCAAATCAAGATCTCTGACACTTGTGGAGAGATGAATCAGTGTTTTCTCTCCCTGTGAGTTGACGCTGATAGATGTGACATAAAGAAATCCTCATCATCTGGTGTGAGATTCACCATAGAAACCTTTAGGAGAGTTCAGTAATGAAGCTGCGGCAGAACTTATTCCTGGCAATACAATATGTGATGCTTGAACAAAGAGGCAATTACCCTTAAAATGCTCCAAACAGTGCAGCTTAAGTTCAAGTGGTTGATATATATAAGCAAAAGAAGCTGTCTGTGAGCCACAGTCGCAGTGGTAATTAACCACAGATACCACAGTTTGGAGTAAAAAGGGGAGGCTGAAATTAATTGAACAAATAATTACAGTCAGGAAAAAGACTGAGGAGCATTTTCTAATGAGCTCTTTGACAAAATCAATGAAGGGTTACACACTTGGGCTCTGAGAAACAGAAATAAACAGAGTAAGGAAGTGTGTCTCCTGGGTTTCAATAAGGGTCATAGCTCATAATTTTGCAGAAGTTCAGCACCCTTGGGACACACAAATAAAGAATTTTCTCCCAGTTTAATGTAGAAACAAAGCCCAGGCATACAAGCTTATTGTCTGTGATCAAATAATAGTACTGTACTAATAATATTATGCTGTACCAAATCTACATAATAATCATATACAGTAGAGTAGATGATGCATAATGAATGAACCCTTTCATCCTTTATATTCCCTTTTCCTACTGTTTTCCTACTGTTCTGTTGTTAATCTAAGGCTCTTGGCTTTGGAGATGTTATTCCTCTCCGCAGCCTTAAGGCTCCAAAAACAGAGCAGCAGCAGCAAATTTCCATCCTCTCCTCCACTCCCCTCTCTCATGTGCCCAGGTTACACGGAGGATCAGAGGGGTTGGCTGCAGCTCCAGGGGTCAGATCATCTCCTGGGCTCTGATCTTTAAAGAATTCCCAGGAAAACCACAACTTTCCCCCTGTTTTAACCCTCCTTCCTCTCGTTTGTCATGGAGCCACTCCGCTGACAGCAGACCCACTGCTCGCACTGGCAGCTGTGTGACCCTCTACGCTGAAGGTGCTGTGCTGTGTGTTCACATCTCTGCACCTCGGACCCGCCATTTCCCAGGTACTATCATTTTATTATCTGACCTAAGTTCACACTGTCATCACAAAGTTACTTAGGCGCCAAAACTGTGTATACCACCCTTTAGGAGTCAACCGAAAGGGACGGACTGAGAGAGACAGTGCTGTCTGCTGGGATTCATAAGAACTCTGAGGCCGAGGCACTGATATACCGATCTGTCATCTCTTTCTGTCTTCTTCTATTCCATCTGCAGGTCTGCTCCCTGTAGGGGTTGCGATGTGCCTCCTAATGCGTATTTAACGTCTCGTCTGCCCTGTCACCACGTAGTTAGGATGATGTCTGCCCTGCTGTCCTGCAGGACGCGCTGTGGTTTTGATGACAGTGGAACAACTGCTGTAAGCTCCGCTGAGGCCTGAAAGCTCTGTATCTGTCTGCCTTTTTATCCCTCCATTCATCCTGTGCCTCCATCCCACCATCCCTCCTCTCCTGGGGTTTATGTCTCCTCATCTCTCCTCCCCCCCCCCCCCACCCCCTTTGTCACAGCTTGTCCTGTCATTACTCACACTGGCTATCCGATGACAGGAGAGCAGAGAAGACAGAAAAATGTTTGTGTGTGTGCGCGTGTGTGTGTGTATGCTCAGCATCTTATTACATCGTAATCAGTAGTGTAGCAGCCAACAGCAGGGAGCAAATCACATTAAGATAATTGGGAAACACTTCATGTTGGACAGCTGGGGTTGTGCTGGATTGATTAAATAAATTTGATGTCACTGGGGAAAACCAGCCTTCCCAGAGCTTGTGAGAGCTTGTGACACTGAGTGTGTGTGTGTGTGTGTGTGTGCGTGCGTGCGTGCGTGTGCATACATGCAGTGACAAAAGACACGAGAGAAAAAGATGTAGCGACACAACACAAAGGTTTATTGGCTCGCCGGTGAAATAACACAAAGCAGAGTCAAAGCTGAGCTGCAGGAGAGAAAGGTTTGCGCACCCTTTGGGAGAAAAATGCTTAAACTGAGAAATAAGCGCTGCTATTGTCTGTCATCAGCACAGGTTGTCATCTACATACACTACACACAAGCCTTATAATGCTCCTCGGCGACCACTAGATGTCACTATTATCTGTGTGTTAAATCTCACTTTGACTGCCTTGTTGACATGTTTGGCTCACGCTGATAACAGTTATCTAATTTGCTTCACAGCATCACACAGTTGTTTTCAACGCAGTTCCCTTTAGTAAACTTTTGTCAAAATGACAAATTGTTTTAATGGCTACAAAGCAGCTGATTATTTTGGCATGTCTGCAAACACCTCTCATAAATTCATGAGGGATTTGCTGTAGGAATAAATGTGATAAATGTGCAACTTGTGTTGTTAATATTTCTTCTAGAAGGTCACCTCAACTCCACTGGCATAAGGACATATTGGCTTGAACTAAGATTATGCAAATGAGCAGCAAGTAATCAAAGTTCAAGCTGAATTGTTTAAGAGTTCATTGAACTGGAATAAAAAGATGTGGAGGAAATTACTTCAGTTTGTCATCGCTGTGGCAAATTAGGCAAGGACTGAATAAATGGATTAGCAGAAATATGTGTGCTTGGTGGGTGTGTGTGTGTTGGACTGAGTGTGTGTTGGAGAGGGAATACGTGCATGTGTCATGCAGGTTGTGCGAGCGCACTTAGTTTCATCCACACACAGTTACACACATGTATGTTTTTGCGTCCGCGTTGGAGACGAGATACCAGGATACACAACATTGCTTCCATCTTTTTAATGGCGTTCATCCTACTCCTCCCTGTGTTGTCATGGTGATGTGTCCCTTCCCAACCTTTTTTTAGATAGGTATGCAGGGTTTGTTCCTCCTTTGCAATCTGACACACATACAGCAGAGCTACCATGAACATAAACCGTATTACAGACTCATTGAAAAAGTAGTCGCGCAGTGTTGTGGACAGAAAATTCTAAACTTGGTTTTCCTCAATTCACGGGGACAAGCTAAACTTATACCCCGGCTCATGATAGACCTAATGTTAAACCTAAACAAACCTTGAAGGGATTTGAATTTTAAAACGACATTTCCCTTTGAGTTATTTTGAGTAATGTAGGCTTTTCTCACTCAAATTTCCTTTTTAATTTGAACCGTCCTCTTTTATAAATCCACCTTGCTCCACCCCCTGAGGTGCAACTCAACAGCGCAGAACTCTGATTGCCAGGCATCAGTAATCGATTAGAAACGAGAAGACTTGGCCGCTGCCAAAACTTTAAACACCCAACTGATCTTATTTAGATTTAGTCAAGCGGAGGAGATGGGAGAAAAGAGAGGTGTGGACAGACAGGCTTGACTGTCTTATCTGCAGCCTGTGGTCACATCCGCTTTTCACACCTTCTGTTCTGTCTTCTGCCCACACAAACCCAACACACACAGGCACACACAGGTACATGAACGCACACACACTTAAAGACATGGTGGGTAATAGAAATGTTGCAGGATGATTAATTATCACTTGTATCGGAGATGATTTAGCCCAGTTAATATATCTACCGAAGCAATGGGTTGTCATCAGCATCGTCCTGTAAAACTTGTCTCACACGACCGTGGCGCTGATTTGTTCATTATTGGTGCAGACAAAGGAAAAGTGATTATACCAGTGTTAGTATGTGCAAAATTTAACACACCTGTAGCAACACTATTATCCCCATCTGCAGCCCGTTTCCTATTTTCCAATTTCCCCTTGTCTGCACCTAAACAAAGCCTTTGTTCCACACAGATACACACAGCCACATTCAGCGAAAGCCCTTAGCACATTATTATCAAGGCAGACAAAACAAACCATTTTCCTGTATGAGTGGTTTTCTATTACATTTGAACAGGAAGCAAATTAGGGTGAGGAGACTGTTGCTGATGAGAAGTGTGTGTCTGGATGCCAGGTGCGGTGGAGAGCTCGTTTTGCATATCAGAGAAGTGCTATTATGAGTAGAGCCATGCATACTCTGCATTAGTGGATGTAATGACCGAATGAGGGGCGACTAAATGAGGGTTACCATACACACACACACACACACACACACACCCCTACACACACAAACACACAGGTACTCGCGCAGATAGACACCGACACACACTAACAGCAAACTCAAACACACTCAGTCGTCAACTGTATGTGCTGAGTGCAGGGTCATCATCAGTAATGGAGCAGACTATGGGAGCGAAAGCGACAGCGGTGGATCCACATCTCCATAAAACCTGTTCTCTCCTCGCAGCCTCCATACATATTCAGACGGGCCGACTGAAGCCGTGCCACGTCGTTAGCAAATGAAAAGTAGTTTAGCATGAGAATGAGCCCAGGGGTCACAGGAAGAGAGATGCGCGGACACAGAACAAATTCCACCCGGCCTGTAATTGGCCCAAGTGGAAAAAAAGGGAGGCAGGGGAGGGCGAGGCAACGAGGAACATTTATTTCATGAACATTAGATCTACAGTGCTGCCTGTATCTGTATCTCCATTTTTGTGAGGAACATCTGTTTGCATAATAGAGCCATTGTTATTAGACTGAGCCATCTGATATTGAAATCACAGTGGCATTGGTTAGCGAGGTTCCATATTCAGGTAGGGCGATGCATTTGCATCCGCCAGGGTTATGAGCTCTGATTTGACACAATGCCACACGACGGCGGCACCTCGTAGTTCAAAACATCTGATGTGTTTTTGTGAGGATTGCAAACTAGCTATACTTTGGAAACTTTAGAGGAAACACTCTGACAACGGTAACTTTGAGAGCAGCTGGCAGCCTGCTGTTGGCAGAGATTCATTAAGGCTGGTTTGACATCTTCTGCTTTGCGCTGAGTCCTCCACATCCGTCCCACAGCACAGTGCATCCACAACATCTCCACATTACAATAAGACACTTGTTGACTGTGACCTGCCTCCTGTCAACAAACCTTTGTTGTAATCGAGACTTCGGCGGTTTACAGACTTTATGAATCACATCCGCTGAAGGACGGGGAGATTCTTAAAGTTTGGTGAAGGTTAGGCAAGTAAACCTGAAACGCTAACAAGACAGAAGTTTCTCTCAGAGGTGTTGCACCTTGCCCCACAAGTCTTCCATTTAGGTTTTAGTAATAGCCTTGATCAAGATGACGTTGTGCGACAGTCTTTTAGGCTGGCAGCAACACTACAGAAGTATTTCTATGTTAGCAGAGGTGATGACTGTGCCTTGCGACACTTATCTGTTGAAAATGTGTCCTTTCTGCAACAGCCTGGTGGCTCACTGGGTAGCCATTAAAGCGTCCTACCGTAGCCATGGGCTGATTATGAGACAATGGGCCCCTGGACACAGATTTGCAAAAGGTCCCACTACCTCTCCTGCACAGAGGCAAGACACACAGATTTTGTAGTGGTTTTGCCTCTTTTGTAGTTATGCTGCATGTCTTTGCAGTCTTATGCATCTTTTTGTGGTTTTGTGTCTGCTTAGAGTAAGATTGAATAGAATAGAAAGCCTTTATGTCATTGTACAAGTACAAAATTAGGACTGCTACTCCTAGTCTGTGCAATTAATGCAAGAAATAAGACAAATTAAGACAACAAGCACTCATTCAATAAATATCAGACTAAAATGAATACTATAAAAGGATGTATATGCATAAAAGGATGGGTTTTGCACGAAAGTGGTGAAGTGTTCAGCAGATGAGGGTTATTCTCTATGGTGTGTGTGTGTGTGTGTGTGTGTGTGTGTGTGTGTGTGTGTGTGTGTGTGTGTGTGTGTGTGTGTGTGTGTGTGTGTGNTGTGTGTGTGTGTGTGTGTGTGTGTTGTTGGAGTTCTGATGGACTTGTTGTCATTTGTCTCTCTTTAGCCCTGTTCCACCAAGCAGTACGGTACAGTTCAGCTCAGTTCAGCATTTTTTCCATTTCCGCTGTGAAAAGTTGTGGATGGTATCAATGGAACCGTTCCTAACCGTCCCCATTTTTGGTCCCCCCTCTGTTGGGGTACCTAGCACACAGATCTGGTACTAAAAGGTGCAGCTGTGAACACTGCAGTCTGTTTATTGGTCAATAACGTACAGTCACTCTGCTCAGGGCTGAGTTGTGGCTGGTTTTGAGGCTCATGTAACCACTGCTCATACTGTGGAGAGATTTATTTGTAAACTGTAACTATAAAATGAAAGGATGATCAGCTGCCTCTCACAGCAGCTGGAGTCTGAGAAAAATTCACTTAATTCACTGGGCCGACTGCCGGCGACTTTTGAGGTGGAATGTTAACATGTAATGTTATTCAATGCATGAGTTGACGACGTGACTCAATCAGCACACTTTAAATTTCACTGTGACAACTTTGACCGTAATGAGTGGATCTCCAAGCCTTTAAATATTATTTTCGACTGGGTTATGTGAACTGCGTATATTCTAATCCTCACTCTGAAAAAAAAAAGCGTTGTGGAGCGTCGTTCCTGTGGGCTCTGGCAACACTAAACCCCTGAGCTTGCCTTAGAAGGTGTAAAATGCACAAACCCGCTATTTTTAAATATCCCATGGAGAGAGACTCTCACAACCTTGTTTTGTGGACGATAAACGAGGTGCAGACTTCCATCTGTGTCACCGATAATGAGGAAATACAGTGAGTGCTGGACGGAGCAATGACTGACAACAACCACTCCAACTTTTAAGAGTACTGTTTGTGGTGGAAATGCAAAGTGGACCAAGGGTCCAGGTACCATATCTGAAGGGTTACTTTTGGTTCCAAAGCTACCATACTCAAAGTGTTTGGTGGAAATGGGGCTTTTGAGTAAATTATGTGTCTCTTTTGGTCTCTTTTTGTTTTGCCCTTTTTGTAGTATTTTGTGTCTCTTTGCAGCTCCATTGCATCACTTTATGGTCTTTTTGAGTTTCTTCTTGGCCCGTACATTTTAGTTATATTTTGCAGGTGAAGGCCGAAGCCAGGTAGGTTCACTCAAAAACCCATCCACAACTGTAGTGGCCTAGGGTTCGAGTCCAGCCCAGGGTCCTTTGCTGCTGTCTCCCCCCTTCTATATCTCTCCCTCTCACAATCAATAAAGCATAAACAATGCCCAAAAAATAAAGCAAAATGTGTCATTTTTGATAAAAGAATCATTTCGGGAAATGCACTTATTTGCTTTCTTGCTGAGAGTTAAATGAGGAGATCGATCCCGCTCTTATGTGTGTCCATTAAATATGAATCAAGTGGTTAGCTTAGGTTAGCATAAAAACTGGAAACGGGGCAAAAAAAAAAATCTGCCTACCAGCACCTCCAAAGCTCACTAATTAACACGTTGTATCTTGTTTGTTGAATCCATACAAAAGTCCCAGAGGTCAGTCCCTTCCTGCCACGACTGTTAGCTGTTTTAATGGTATTAATGTGTGTTCACCCCAGAAACACTGATGCTTGATCTTTTCTGAATATTGAAGAGCAGACAATGATGTGTTCAAGCGCTGCTCACTCGAAAGGTTTTGTGAGATTCTTGGCAAACGGACCTCATGAGCCGATGCCACTGGAGGCTCAGCCTTCCCTGTCCTGCGTTTGAAAACTCACCGGAGCAAAATATTGATTTGCTGGCAAGATTAAGTTTAGCCCAGATGTTCAGTTTACTGTTGGCTGGATAGTGCAGGGCAGAACAGGACCAGGACCGATCAGTAATCAAGATCAACACCAGTCTGAACCAATTTACACCACCTTAGAGAACCTGGCATGCTTCAGTGCTCAAACCCCCACCCCTCCCTCCCTCCCTCACTCGCTTTCTTTGTCTTTCGCTGTCCTTCTCTCTCCCCCAGTCTTTTCTTTTTTTTATATGTAATCTCTCTGGCCCAAGTTGTCCACGGAGCAGAAAGTCATTAAGTGCTGGAGAGGCGACAGCGCAGTGATGGTTCAGCCTGAGAGAACACAGTCTACCTGAGCAGGCCTGACCATGGCTGCACACGGATTAGCTCATTACAGGTCGTACACTTACTCTCCTTGTGCAAAAGCAGAGAGGGAGTCGAAAGGGCAGCCAGACGATGTTCTCAATGGGACCTTTTTATTTGCAAATCAGTCTGATTCTTTTCTTCTTTTCTTTTCTTGGTTGCTTGTACTTCTTTGTTGAGGCATCAATGGAGTGATTCATTTTACTACACAGAAGCAAGCCTCAAAGTATACCACTCTATGTCCCCATGTACCTACGCCTACACACACACATGTACACACAAACACGCAGGTTTTAATGTTTATCACGATTCAAGTCACAAACCAAGGCAACATACAAAAGCATGTCCCAAACCCCCTCAAACTTTGCCCTGTCAAGCTTTATTGATGATGCAGAAAAACACTTTTGCATACTAAAGGCCAAACAACCACCGCAGTTGACGTCTGAAATTTCATGCTATGTGTGTGTGTGTCTGTCTGTGTGTGTATACCTCATTAGGCCCACAGCGGAGGATAGTAGTCTGGCCAATTACACCGAATTCTTCTTCTCTTCCCTCTCCTTCCATCCCCGCTCTCTCACTCTCTTTGCCTCCATCCTTCCCCAACCTCCCCAAACAAACACGGCCATTTGCATATTGCTTAATGGATTGCAAATCATCCGACCCCCCAAAATGAGCTTAATTGAGGTAATGCATCATATTGTCGGCTGATTTTAGAAGGATAATCATTTTTGATGTCATTTTCAAACATTTTGCATTTCCTTACTCGTTTGTTTACTCTGAGCAAAGGGTCTTTGAAGGATTGGAGTTAATGGTACAGTGCAGTTTGAGCTTTGTGTCGCAGGAAATGATTTGTTTCAGTCCAGATTTTGTGTGTTTCCTATTTAGACTGCGTAATCCTGTTTCCCAGGTTCGAGTGTTTCAATACGTGGGAGCATTACTCTGCCACCTACGGACACTGATGTGGAAAGACGTGGGGTAAAGACACCTATGGAGCTCAAAGTGTGGGAGCAGTGGCCCTCAGGGTCTTGAACACAGGTTAAGGCATGTATAGCTGGAAACCAGTTGGCAAAAACAAGTGGTGCTAATCTGCTCTAGAGGGGAGCGTTGATACTGGGAGACAGAGCAACTGGGAGAAGCACCATGTCACACTACAACCTCTGATGTTTGTGTGTGTGTGTGTGTGTGTGTGTGTGTGTGTGTGTGTGTGTGTGTAGTGGGGGTGTGCAATGAGATGGCCAATGGAGACCCTGAGAGAGCAGGTTCCCATGACCCGTACAGTCCAATAGGAGGTCTCTTCAACTTGTAAAGACACCACTCTGCCAATGGGAGGACACACATAATCACACAATCATTTATGTATGAGCACACACACATACACACATACACACGCACGCACGCACGCACCCACGCGCACGCACACACACACACACACACACAATTTGACCACACACAGACCAGTTTCAGTCAATCCAATCAGATCTCAGGCTAATTTGGCAAACAGCATCCTCTCTATCTCTGCTCCCTTTTCATGCTGCTCCTGAAGATTTCATCTGTCCCTGAGAGAATTCCCAGGCTTACTCATCTGCACTGCTCAAATTTAACACACACACACACACATAGAGAGATAGAGAGAAAATATACACAGGCATTCATCAAGCTTCAAACAACAAAAGGCAAAAAACCCACCAGTTTGACTCAAATGCAAACAAGTGTCTGACATAATCATCTACCAAATCTTCAGCGCTCAGCGAAAAAAAAGTTCAAAGAAACTTTTTAAGATACGTTACACGTCTGGACAGCAGAATCTTTGACAGAGAAGCTGTCTAGTCTGAAATCTTCTGAGGTTATCATCTGAAATGATGTGAATATTTATAAGCCGAGAGGAATGAGACACAGTCATATCTAAAATATGAATTTCCTAATCAGAGCTAATAAATATTTGACTTGTGGAGTCTATCGTGCAGATTAATAGATATTCAGGGATAAATTCTTAATGTGAAGCAGGCCATACAGTATAGTTCCCCATTAGGACCCAAGTCATCTTTGTCACTCAGTGATGACGTCGCTGCCTGACCATATCATTTCAGACTTATCCCATTTCTGTCAGATATAATCCTTGTGTTATACTCTTCATATGAGAATCCTCCAAGGTTATTGATTATTGAGTGGTAAATCAAGGCTTTTGAGGATTTTGAAATGACCTGTTATGAGCTTGGGGCAGATATTTTTTATCTGTATCCTAGTCCAGTACTGTCTGGGATGCAGCAACGTCTCCTTGTGTGCATCCATCCCTCTCTTTTCTCTGTGTATCCCTGTGACGAATGATGCGACAGCCCCTTACCTTCATCTGACCATCTGTCACCTTGTTACTTCACCATGGTCAGAATTTTAACAGTCCCCTTAGCGTCGGCTGGTCAGCAGGGGGAAGGAGAAAAGAGATAACAGAAAACAGAAGATAATCAAGATTGTATCCCTCTGTCATTTTAAATTGTGTAAAATCCTTCAGGGTGCTCTAATCGATATTTTGATAAGATAGATAAAACGACAATGTGCAATTTGAAAAGTGTTACGCTGTGTTCACACTAGAAGTGACACAGCAACAGGCTACAAGTCATTTTCAATGGAAGCAAGTGGCATGAAGCCACAAACTGATGCCCAACACTTGTTGCTGCAGACGGGCGTGACCCGCTACAAATTAAAGCTGGCCTCAGGTGGCTCCAATGACTTGCTGTGTTATTTAGCTTAGTTAGCTGATGCTATGCTAGCTCTATGTGCATTGCGGTGCGCAAAGGGATGCAATTGGGTGATGAAATGTGATGTTAAAATGGGACTCAGACACTGATCAAAAGTAAAGATATTTTTTTGACCAAATACAAACTTTAGATGTGTCCAGTCAAGACGCATTGTGGCAAGTAGCAGACACACACAAGCCTGTGGCGATATAACTACGTTAACAAGAGCTTAAGCAACACTTAAAGAGCGAGTTGGGGGTAATGTAGCTGGTCATAATGCTGCATTGTTACTTGTAGTGTGAACACAGCATTACAAACTCACAAAAAAATCACCTGTCTCTGCAGTGCCTCCAAGCTTTAGTATCTTTCAGCTTGTTGTTTTGGTTGTAAAGCCCATATTTCCACTCTCACCAGTATCGTTTTCAGAAGCTGTTTCCAGAGAAAAAAAAGTTGCCCCTGACCAAGTCGTCATTTAGGGTCATTATTTGACTAGTTTATGATATTAATTTAATTATCAAATCATATATTTGGGGCGTGGCAACACAATGGTTTGAGTTGAAGGTGTGAGAAAGAATAGTATCAGTAACATTGTTAACACTGTGCTACATTACAGAGAAATACAAATCCGTACTAATGAACCTTCATTAATATAGGCCTATATTTTATCTACAAGTGCACGTCACACACTGAGCGAGCCGCCTGTTAACGGCACTGTCGGCAAAGCAGTAATGATTGTGCTAAGTGGCTAATGGGCATGTAGCTACTGACATGTTTCAGATGATACGTCATGTTTGTAGTCGACCAATGAAGATGAGTTTACATATCACCTTGAGTTCGTCCTTGACCTTCTCAAAATGATCCCACACTTTGGATTTCCTGCCCGACATGTTATTAACTAGCCTGTGGAATAACTGCAGGTACCAGCCCTGTAAATTAGAGGCCATACACATGCCGCGTCTTTAACCGCCTGGAAAACGTGAGGTCAGGCACTGGGTGCTACTCTTGTGCCTTTTTTGCGCCAGCTTTCAAGAGCACTGCGGCAGATTGCGTCTGAGGTTGCAAAGCAACCCTAACAAGCATCATATAGCCTATTAACCTGAAATCCTGAGTGCAGAGCTGATCTTCTTCCAGGCGCTGTTTATAATTGAGTAGACCTATCATCTGTGGGACAGACGTAAAGCTCTGGGTAGCCCTGCACTAACATGATCAACTTTTCCGTGTTTATCAGACTGAATATTTATGGAAGAAGGGAAATACATCTGTCGGCTGTGATTGGTTGGTAACATGATTCCTGTCTGACTGCTGAGCGTGGCCTCTTCCTGTGTCTGTCCTTTCACATTAAATTCCCACACGGTCCAGTCATATAGGTTTTTATTCATTTTGACAAGGCGCAGCTCCTGATAGCGTTTCACATTTGTGTTTGTTTTTCCTTTGGCTAAGTAACAAATTAAATCTTGCCGACTAATGACCTCTCTGGTCGACTAACGTTTGGTTGACTATTAGGGGGCAGCCCTACTGATAACACAACCATACACTCTGAGACCAAGACAAAATGTCGGACAGACAGAGTTGGCAACTAACATAATAGAACATTCAGCAGATAAAGACACATTCCCTCAGAAGTTGATGCAGACCAAAACAGAGCTAAAAGGAGAGTGAATGCTGGACTTGCAAACACAACCCCACATAAATGGCAATGTTGCTCCAAATGTGGAAACAGCCACTATATTCGCTTTACATATAAGTGGCCAAAAAGTCAGTTAATGCAGGTTTTAAGACAATTAACAATAAGCACTAGATATCACATTACTGTGTCTTGTGTCTATTGAGGGTTAGCGTTTGGGTTAGTCACAAGAAAAAATCAAGCTTTAATCCATGCACAAGGATGGCAAATGCAGACATGAACACACAAGATATCATTTGTTGGTTCTTGGGTTTTGAGAATGGCCTGTAGTACAAGATCTATGCACTGCAGAGGATTAAAAACCAAATCTGCAACAAAGAAAAAGGCCATTCGGGACTGCCAATATGCAAAATAACAGCGAGCGGTAATAACGCATTTCGAATCCCTGTAAAAAATCATGAGGGTCTCTTGAACGTTCTTATCTCTCACATAGTATAATTTTTACATGAACACATTGGAGGCTGTTCTCTGGCCAAAACAAGGGCATTGCAGCAACTTCATATTTTTAAGCCGTATATTTTAACAGCATTTTATGAGCAGAGAGGGAGGAAGAATAGGAGAGGGGAAACTAAGAAAATGTAGTCAGGAGTACGAAGGAGGGAAAAGAAAGGTACCCAATCTCTTCAGGTCTAACAATAGAAACCCAGAGTCAGAGCCAGAGCCAGAGCGGAGTCGATTTGAATTCCCTCACTGGCTGCCTATAAACAGGACCGCATGCTGAGAGTGATAAACCAGTGGATTTATTCATCCACCTCATCTTCACTGCTGTAGACATCCACATGTTAGCATCCACCTAAGTGAAGGAAACGGCAAAAACCAGAGGAGAAAGAGGCTGATAAAGTAACTCAATTACTTTTTTACGGTGTGTGTGTGTGTGTGTGTGTGTGTGTGTGTGTACATGCGTGGGTACATGCATGTCTCACCAGCAACACCAATCACAGCACAAACTCAAACACGGAGGTAACACAGACTAAAAATAGAGCACACATATATGCATTGTAATCAGGAGGCCACATGGATGTCATTTTAAAGTGTGTATGAGTGTGTGTGTAAACCAGGATGTTGTAGGTCACACAGGAAGCCTGGACAATGACGAGACCAGGATTGAAAGAAGCATCTTCTCTTTGCTGCCCATTTAGTATTCAACACACTAATCTAACACTGGATATATGATTACTATTGATAATATAAAACGGAGAAGGAAAGTTTAATCCTGTACACAAAATTCTACCATCTGGTCATATATCTTTGAGAATGAGATACCTCATTGGATGTGTTATGATTTTATTTAAAGGAATACTTTGATATTTTCAGATATATGACTATTGCTTTCTGGCAGAGATGAGAAGAATGATGCTCCTTAGGTATCTGCATGGTAAACATGAAGTTTCAACAAAAAAATGACCACACAGATGACTGTGCAATAGAGTGCCCCAGGAATGAGTCCTAAAACCTGAAAATAAGTTAGCATTTTAGCATTCATGGTTCCCTTCTCTCAAAATAAATGGGTTTTTGGTTAGATCCCTGAAATACAGTCTGTGGTTAACACAAGCTTAGGAGACTTTCATGTTTTGTTCTAAACCATAAAATACGTCACTAAATACCCCACTTGTGAACTTTGAAGCTTCTGTGTGTCCTCAAAAAGGTGGCTGCTAACAAGTGGCTAAACGAGACTGCAGCAAAAAGGAAAAGATGATCCGCACACCGATAGAGCTCCCATTAATCCATTTATTTTCTGTCAAGTGACGTTTCGAGCAACGCAGGCTCTTCCTCAGACTTGTAATAAGATACAACCAGAAACACCATCTTTAAATACCCACCGTGATCAGTGAGATGAATCACAGCTGTGTGTAAACCAGACATATAAAAAAATGAAAAAATACAGACAAAGATGTATTCATATAAATACAGTAGTCCAGCATAAACATGAAGAGTGACCTTGAGTACACACATATCTAGAGTACACATGTAAAAAACATCACCCTACATAAATATGAAAGTTCACATCATATAGTACAAAACCAGCGAATACATAATAGCCCAAAAAAGTCCATACTTGCATAGAAAATATAGAGACGTATTATCCAAAATATATATATACAATTTACATATTTTACACATACCCCAAAGTAGAAGTACTCACAATCAAGGACTCACTGCACTTTTTTAAATGAGACTGCAGAACATCATCCCACCAAGCTGCACCAAACACGGCTTTACTGTCTTGTTATGGTGGTGACGATGGGTCATGCGACTGTAGTGTAGGTCATTTATAACCTAACGTTACCTTTTTACCTCTGGTGACTGCATTTGGGCTTCAATAATCACTAAAGTGGTGTTAATGTGTGAATCTTCTTCTTATCTTGCTGAACAAAACGTGTAAGTATTCTAAACATTTGTTTGCCCCAGAGCTTATTTTTTGCAATAATTCAAAATCCAATGGAAAAATCCCATAGGCGTCGGCCTATAGAAAAAAAACATCCCTATGGGCACTCTGTTACAACCCATAGCTATGTTTATTGTAAGGCAGCACTCTCTAATGGCCGTAGTTATTATTACAGAAGCAGAAGAAGTGACGTGATACAGCATAAAAAGTGACAAAGTCCATGTAGTATAAGAATACTGAAAAGCACCTATCAGGTTGACGGAAGGTTTGGTGGATGGGTCAAACAAACATAGGACTCTCCCCCAGGAGGTCTTCGCATCCCGAAGTCAACCTTGACTTCTTTTAATGACACCATACCCTGTATGCTAGCATGTGTAGCATGCTACGCTAGACAGGTAGGTGACATGACTTAATGTTACATATGTCAAAGAAATAGAAATGCTAATGTCAGTGTGGCCAAAAGCAGGTAAAGAAAAATAAGGTAAAGTGTTTAGATTAAATAAGTGCAGTGGCTGATGTTAACTGGCAGTTTTGAACGGATTAATCTGCTCTCATGAGTATAAACGCCATATTTTACGAATCTCCACCCTTCATTTAGTCCAAAATGGCGGCACCTCGGCTCCAAGGCTGCACGCAGATGATGCATGATTACCCAATGGAGTGTTGTCTCTTATCACTTTGAGCTCTTTGGCTAGACATAAATGATAAATTACTAATATTAACATGGCATAGAATCAGTACTATGTTGTAGGAAATATCTTTCTACCTAGGGTAAGATAATAGGCTTATTTGTGTTTGAACTTTGACTTTTTAAATTGATGCATTGGTGGATTAAAATTGAGGTAAAATCACTGACAGTCTCCACATCTATTACAAATGACTTCACCCATTAGTCCCATGTTAATATGGCTTACTTTTGAAGTTCAAGTAGGATTACTAACCCGCACAAGGGTGAAAAGAATATGTGGTAAATTTAGCAAAAGAAAGTGCTTGTGCAATACCTTTAGCTCTGACACAGTGAAGTCAGCCCTCAGTCATGGATCAAGGTTATGCTTAAAGAGCCCCACTGTGCATAAAAGTGCATGCTGCCGTGGGGAAAGTAAATCAGTTGAATATGAGAGTATCTCCCCCTCACCCGAACCTTTTTCATGAACTCAAACTATAGACAGAGCATGACTCATGTTTCCCAAAACTGAAGCATAAAATACTGTTGACATTCATCTACAGCAGGAAACAGGATTCTGTATTTTTTTTTCTTCCTGTATCTGTACCTATTTAGACATTTCGTAATAGATAAAGACGAGGCTACATTCAAAATATTTACGGTAGTACGCAGATGAATTTTGTTGCACATTATCAGCTCACTGGGTGTGTAAAGATAGCAACCTTTTTGTTCACTGCACCATCACGTTGGAAAGAGTATGTCTGGAAACACTGTTTAAGGTTTCATGTGTACAAAAAGCTATTTCACACACATGCATTCATGCACACTCAGAAATACTGACAAGCAGCCTCTGTGGAAGACAGATTATATACTGTTATCATTCAGACACCATACTGTAACT
>NC_065525.1:23090028-23349742 GCF_006386435.1 Epinephelus moara
AGCGGTTTGATAAAAATGCAAAAAGAGGCATGATTTTTGTTTTCGTATTTAGCGGCATGCATGAGGATTTGAGGTGTTTTTGCATAGAAGACTGAAAGAGAGATTTAGCATTCAGATGAGTCATGAGATTATTACTGCATGCGTTAAAAAGGATGTTCCACTTTATCACGTGTGCATCTTCTTTGAGAGGGCGTACAGCGGCATATGGCGTTTTAAAATGCATTGTCATTAACGGGAGTTCTGTCGAAAAGTGGCACAAACGTACGTCCCGCAGAGGACGCAGATGGGTTAAAATGACGTCCACACACCGAAACACACACATGAAGGCACACACACCTTTCACATTGTTCAGGTATTATTCATGTGTTGTCCTTTGTCAACAGTTACCCTCTGAGAGAGCTATGTTATTCATCTGTGCCTTATGCTGGATACACTCTCCTTCTGGATCTCCTAGTCAAGGCAGCAAGCTGTCTCACAGACACACACTTACACACAAATATATATATATATATATATGCCTGGAGCATGCAATTACCTGTGTGTATGTGAATGACTGGTGGCAGTGTCATCATGGTGGTTGGAGGATATTAGCCCCAGCAGGAGTGGCTGACATCTCAGTGCTGCCATAGGGCTGTCTAACAGTGCAGAAAATAAAGGCTTGGAAACTCATTAAGACTCATTTACAATGTGTTGCTACTGAGCGCTCTAATTTAGACATGAAACTGACTCCAGATCTGCTGCTGCAAACTGTGCGCCAGCATGCAGAACAGATTCATGCCCCAGCCCAGCTTGAACCACAAATTGTCCACTTGACTGCAAAAGGTGGAAGAAAAGGGCAAATAAAAAAAAGAGTCGCACATGCTCCATATGTCAACCACATAAAACTGACTGCATAAAGCTCATTATTTGTTTTGAGGAATTGTATTGATATGCCTATCAACATGAATAAAAATGTGAATATTGGATCTTAAAAATCAATGATACAAAAAGCTTGAGGAAAGAGGAATTTAAAAGTACTGTTTGCACCACAAGTATGAGTGTTATATCTGAGTTTCTCTTTTCCTTACTCAGATGGAAATTAGTTTTCTTTTTATGATATCTTCACTACATGAAGCTTTGCGTTAGTTCTTGCAGGACACAGAAGTCATACGCCCCAGCTGTGATCAGCTGACAGCCAGCTGATTGGATCATTGTCTCTTATCAGTCACACACCAATCATAGCCCATTCCCACACAAGGTGGTTCATTTAAAAATGGCTTCCTACTCACTAATCTCTGCAACACCAATGCTGCCGCACACCGCTGCTGCTGGCAAAGCTTTACCTCCACCAACCCCGCCTTCAGAGTCTTGACATGGCTCTAAGGTTAAATCGTATTATTGCGCTCCACGTTTTGGCATAGCATGTTGCTTGTCTGATCCAGGGAGCACCTCAAGAGTGGAGCCCTCAGCGCCAAACATAACTGTATTTCCATTTGTTGCAATAAATGGCTAAATCTATGACGAGAGTGTTCCCGACTGAAATTTCTTTGAAGATTTTGTGAGCTGTGTGAGTCACAAGACAACAATAATAATCCACATTTCCTTGCAGCCAGGAACATTGTGCAGATTTAGGGTGCATTTATACACAGAAACTGGGAAAAATGCAGCTCTTTCAAAGCAAACTTAGAAATTTTAAATCCTGTTTTCAGTGGTCATTTGACTTGTACAAAAGAAATTGTCGATTGTTGTTAGTTGTTATGGTGAGAACATGTCAGTGGGGCTATGTGTAAAACTCAATAATTTGAGGACTCTGTTTTGGCCTTTTCTTACACTTACACTTCTTTTCCTTATTAAATAGACAAATAGAACCGGGCACCAATCCAAAACCTTCTCTTCACCTTGGCTTAAACTTGTAAGTGATCTAGTTAGATGTGACAAAATGTTAATCTGCATGCTGTCTCTCCCGGCAGTCTCAATGTCTCTCAGCTGTCCTCTAAGGCAGCAGCTCTCACTCTTTCTCTGGAGGCAGCTATAGTACTTAACAAACATGCAATCAATGGCAATTAAAGACAGACACAAGGAAACAACAGTAACACTAATATTTTAAAAGTAATGGATTGCCTATTTAAAAAAAAAGGTAGTACTCCACTACTCATTTGTTAATTACTGCAAATCCTCTCTTCAGTGAGTTCACAACTTGCTGCAAGTTGGTTTGATTTATACAGAAGTTTATACAAAAGTTAACCCTCTACAACGATTGCAATGGCAATGGCACACATAAAAATGGCTGCTGCCCTGTCCATCCTGCTATTTGGATGTGAATGTCCGTTCTACTGTCTTTTTATTTTCATGGTTGAATGTTGGAAACAATAAACACTGTTACAGTGGTTGTTAAGGTCATTGGTCCAAACGTAACCATCTATTCAACATTTCAGCCCAATATCAATGCCTGGCAGCTAATGAATCACGATATCCTCTATTCAAGTCGGCTCACCTGGTGCACTGCAGTAACTGGCCTGTTTAACTTGATCAGTGAGAAGGTCACCTCAAGGCTGCAATTTGAAATTGTGCCCCCAAGGCTCTATGACACTGTTCACACACACACACACACACCGGAAATGAAAAAAAATCTCAAATGGTCGTGAGCAATTTGTGTGTACCCATGATGCGCACACACTTCCATGAATAAAAATACATTCTGAGCTATATGTAGTTTGTCATCTGTAAGATTGTGCGAGCAGGAAATGATTTATTACCCATGTAACTTTGGCTTACTCATGGTAGCAATCTGCTTGTGTTTGTGTATGTGTGTGTGTGTGTGTGTACATACAGAATGCAAGCGCAAGCATGCGTGTCACTTTAAAGGTTTTGTTTGCATTTATATATATTGTGTGTTTCAAGAAACTGTGAGGCCCATTCAAAGACGATTACCATACTGCAGGTGGAATAAGCCTTTGCAACTGAAAGAGTACATCCAGATCCATTCCCTCACCAGTTACTCCCTTGATCACAGTGTGGTGCTTAGGATCACTCACTTTACTTGGTGGCATTAAAAGTTTTGTGTAGTGGTAAAAATGCAAATAATATTACATGACAAGAAACTCAAAACTGCTGATGATACACCAGTTTAAATATTGTGCTTACAAACACGTGTTTTAATACAAAAAGTTGTTACAAATTGCTGAACACAACCTCTAACCTTAACAGAAAGAAAACACACTCACTTGATGTCTGCGTCGAAACACATCACAGCGCAGCACAAACATTTTCCAAAGCTAACTGAATGAAGAAAAGCTAGAATGTTGCCGTATCAAAAGATGACACTTAATCTTCACAGTATAACACCAAGTCAATTAAACTTCAGGGATATCAATCTGTGAATCATTTTCACCTGCTTTGGTGCAAATGAAAGGATGCATGTGGTGGCCACAGACAGTTGCTCTCTCCTTATCCTTCCTGACTGATTCTTCTCTAGTTTTATGTTCTGCTAGTGTCCTTGTCACTACTGGTAGCGTGAGGCGGCACCTGCAGCCCAATCAGGTTGCACAAGTAGTCCAGCTCCTCCAGGATGGCACTCCCATACGTCATACACAGTCTCCAGGGCATGGAGGAGATACCAGGAGACTGGCCGTCACACAAGGAAAGCTGGATGGGGTCGTAGAAGGGCATCAACCCAGCAGCAGGACTGGTATCTGCTCCTTTGTGTGAGGAGGAGCACTGCCAGAGCTCTACAAAATGACCTCCAGCAGGCTACTGGTGTGCAGACAGACTCCATGAGGGTTGCATGAGGGCCCGACTGCAACTGAGACCTGTGCTCACAGCCCAGCACTGTTCAGCTTGATTGGCATTCACCAGAGGCACCAGAATTGGCAGGTCCACCATCGGCGCTCTGTTCTCTTCACAGAGGGGAGCAGGTTCATGTAACAGGCATGAAAGAGTCTGGAGATGCCATGGTTGGAACATTGTGCTGCCTGTAACATCATCCAGCATGACCGGTTTGGCAGTGGTTCAGTGATGGTCTGGGGAGGCATATCCTTGGAGGGTGGCACAGACCTCCATGTCATAGCCAACAGTACCCTGACTGCTGTTAGGTACTGGGATGAAATCCTCAGAGTGATTGTCAGACCTTATGCTGGTGCAGTGAGCCCTGGGTTCCTCCTGGCGCAGGACAATGCCCGCCCTCATGTGGCCAGTGTGTATGCAGTTCCTGGATGATGAAGGCATTGATGCCATTGACTGGACCTCTTGTTCCCCTGATCTGAATCCAATTGAGCACCTTTGGGACATTATGTATCAGTGCATCCGACGCTGCCAAGTACCGCCACAGACTGTCCAGGAGCTCACCAATGCCCTGATCCAGGTCTGGGAGGAGGATCTCCTCCCAGACCTGGATCTGGATCTGGACCTGGATCTGGATCTGGACCTGGACCTAGCTCCCAAAATTAACTCTTTACCTCACAGGTCATCCTTAATCTTGCAAGATCCTCCTAAATTAGGCTGCTAAATTCACAATTGAAGTTTGGCCCAAAACAGTTTCTATCTGTATAATCTCAAATGCAAACACACATGGAAAAACATCTATTTTATAAGTAGATTTTGTCAGATAGAGGGGTGCAACATGGCACAGGTGGGTGGGCACGGGATGCCACATGGGGGCCCGAGGGCTGGACTTATTGGATTCCATCTGAAACAGCTTGGAATGTGTTGCAGAGACCCAGTGCTTCCCATGACCTCAGAGGAACTGCAATGACACTAAGCTTGTCTGTGGCACAAGGATTCCAGTTGGATCCTACCTAGTGCTGGAGCTCCTCTTGTCACACAGTCAGACAGAGAGACACTGGAGGCAAAGAAAAACACAGCATTACCCTGTGAGGTAACATCAGTCCACCCTGGATCTGTCCCTTGAGGCACCCAGAAAGAGAAGAGAGCAGAAGCTCTTGGAAACAACATTTAGTGCATTTTGGGAGCACCTCCGAGGACCTGTCAAGTGATGAGTTCACTTTTCACTACACCACATTGCCTCTCCACAGTGTCTCCGAATAGAACAGCACACATAATTAGACACACATAATTACACGTACACACACGCGGGCGCATATGGTCTCATCTGTAGTCTGGCTATGTTTTTACTGATTAGAAGAGGGGAGGCGAAATTAAGGGAGGATGGGAAGAGGAAACAAAAGAGGTGGACTGAGAGAAGAGCTGAAGTCCGGAGAGAAAAATAAACTGTTAGAGCACTTAAGTTTGTTTTTTTTTCCGCTGTGTTTGAAATGGTACCAAGGGAAAGTTTCATGCCAGAGCAATTGTCTTCCGCTTTTTTGTTTAGTCCAACTTGCTATTTTAATATGTGAAGGAAGCGAGTGTGTGTATGCATGCACACGTTGTGTGTGCATGTGCATGTCTGTGTGTGTGTACCTGAAAGAGTGTGCACATATGCTTTGTGTATACAGTATTTGTGGGCATGCATAGAAAGCACTAGGTTCTCGTGTGTGTGTGTGTGTGTGTGTGTGTGTGTGTGTGTGTATGTGTGTGATTTTTAGTGTGGATTTGAGTATTATCCATAACACTGCAGGGCAATTTGAGTCCCTGAAGGGCACTCTGTGTTGTGAAAGAGCAGAAAAAGCTCTGCCATTGCCAAGCTCTCACCTGGACAGCTCTTCAAAGCTCCCCTCTCAGAGCAGCCATCCTGGAGCGACTGGCATGGGCAGAAATAGCAGCATGCCGGCCGGGGATACATGGCCAGCACCAACCAAGGCATCCACTTAAAAAAAAAAAAAGGGGGGGGGGTAATCTAATGGCAGAGCTATTGATTTATCCAACGTCACTGTCTGTCTGCTCTGGACTGAAGATCCCCAGAGTTTTGGACATGTTCCCAGACATTTTTTAATTCAATTCAATTTGTCTTAAACAAACCTAAAGTTTGCCGTGCAACTGTCATGTTGCCATGTTGCGAATGGCAACATAGCAAAGACGAGCGAGGGAACGGAGAGGAATAATAAGGGAAGGAACAGGCAGAGGAGGTCTACTTCTGTTGAGAGGTTTGTAATTAGCAACTGTGATAATTAACCAAATGGGAGATTAATGGACAGGGATGAAATGATTTCTGCGCTATTTAAAGCACACATGCACACGTGGATAACACAATCTCATGCTAGATAATACTGATTAGGAGATAAGCTAAAAATACATGTGAAAAAGCAGAAAACAACACGCCGCATCTCTGAGTAAACCGGAGCATAAGAGGGATGAGGTATGTAGAAGTTTCAGTATCACAGCGGCTGCGCTGGTTTGGATGACTCTTGATATCTGGGGATGGATCACCTCATTAATGAAACATCATCTTTTATCAAATCGCAAAATTAAATATTAAAATGTGTGATAATGAACTGTTCTGCCTGCTTAACTGCTCTGAGTGTCAGGAGCCGAGACAGACAAGACACACTTGTACGAACGCAGGCGTACAAACACACACACACACACACACAAATGCACACACATACACACACCAGTGGTTGATTTAAAGGGGTGAGCCTGCCCCCTATTCATCATCAAGCACCTCTGTGACTGGCCCCTGCCAAGTCCTGGTGAGTTTCATCAGCGCTGACAGTGGACATATCTCACTCCATTCTCTCTCTGATGAGCTCGTGCTCTCTCGGCTTGACTCCAGTAAGGAGACATCCCGCTTCTACTTTCGCTGCTAGATGACTGTCATTATCCTAATTTTCACTCCTTGAGTGTCAGCATAAGTACTGCGGGTGTGTGTGTGTGTGTGTCCTGTGTGTGTGTGTGTGTGTGTGTGTGTGTTTCAGATCCAATTTTAATATTAGAAAGAGTGTATTTGTTCTCAGTAGCTGACCACTGAATCACATTAAGCAGCAAAATTTTCTCAGGAATGTTGTAGTGTCAACAACTTTCACAAAATCAGCAGACAGTACTACAGTGACTTTCCAGCACTGCTTATTCAACCATTGTCAGCAAAGTTAAAACTTCATTTGTATTATCCTCACACTTTAAACCAGCCTTGTCTCTTTTGAACGTCCAATCAGCTTAATGACAGATAACTTTAATGAAACTCTGCCTAACTACTTTCAATGAGAAATTCCCATCACTTGGGATGCTTGAAGGCTTTTTAGGGGCCAAAACAATCAACGATTTAATGTCATTAGAATCGGCCAATTTGATGCCAGGCACAGATTGCTCCTGTTCTTTAAACGTGCAGAAAGTTCCAAAGAGGCACTCATAATTTATGTGCGTTATGTCTTTGCCTTGTGTTTGTTTTAAAATGGTTCCTGTTCTGAAAATATTAACTATTTCAAAAGTATTGGGGTACATTCCTGGGAGCAGTGATTGATTACACTTTTAATTACATTGCACCCTCTGACATCATCAGCTGCATCCTTCCTGAAAGAAAATTAATATCATCAACCAAAAGTCAGTTTTCATTATGAAAGACGGTATCTTTGTTGGGTCAGCGTGCTTTCACATTCTCAAGGTCCACATGGACAGCCATGACAGATCAGGAAGTGGTGAAAACAACATGCTGATAAGCATAAAGGTATTATCATACAACAGTTCGTATGATATCCTACAAAAAAGCACACTACGGATGCACGATAATAGTTGCACATCATTGGTATCGACCAATACTGGCTTTAAAGGGATAGTTCGACATTTTGGCAAATTCGCCTATTGCCGTAATCCCTATAGTCATATGAGTAGGTACCCAGTGGTCCCTCTCTCCCTCAAAACTAATCAAATACACCATCAAATGACTCCAAAATGCTCTTGTGGACAACTTGTAGCTTACACATTCACCACGCTATGAAATAATAATGTAATATTACGAGACAGAGTTGTTTTGAAGCCAAATGCAGAGCCGGAACTACATTCCAGACATACAGTACTTGCTGGGCGGAGTGATTTCAAACAGCATATGTTTAGTGCAGTTACTTCCGTCATCAAAACAACAAGTTTGTTGAGAAGAAGCCAGAATATACGGAGGAAGAGTTACAACAACATAAAATGTTCCCTAGCAGTCTGTTTATTCCCAACAATGTGAAGTAATGCCAGTCACTTCACTATATGCTCTGGGCAAGCACTTATCCATAACATAACCACAACAACATTTGCATTTTAGCCTTATTTACCATGCTTGGGTTGTAGGCTAATGTTACTCAATATGGAGGTAACGTTACAGCAGAGAGATTGGTGAACAAAATACATAACGATCACTTACCACGTGTGCTCGTTTTGTGATGCCGACAGATGGTATGACAGTATCTTTCAAGAAAAGCGTTTGAACCATTCCTGAGCTTCTGTGCTCCATCCTTTCACTGTAGTCCTCCGGTAAAAAATGGCAGGAGCAAACAAACATTTTCCAGACCGTTTCCACAGGCGTGTGGGGGTCAATGTCCAGCACAAATAGCCATTGTTTCATCCTGTCCGTATTACTGGTTGGAACTACGTGAAACTTCACTTTGCTCCATGTCTTCGGCTTGTTACTGCAACCTTTTACAATGCATGTGTAAACCATGATTTACAAAAACACTTGTAAACTTTCTTCAAACCTTCTGGTGCGTCCAGCTGACGATACCGCAAATGGCTACAAGCAATAACAACGGCATTGTCTCAAGTACGCACTGTGTCACTCCACCCAGTGGTTTCCTCAAGAAAGTAGTTCTGAGTATTTGCTTCATGTGTCGTAATGTTACTTAATTATACATTATTATTTCATAGCGTGGGGAATGCACAAGCCATGTGTTGTCCATTAGAGCGTTTTGGAGTCATTTGATGGTGTATTTGATTAGTTTTGAGGGAGAGAGGGACCTGTACCATTCACCTCCATTTCAGCGGGCAGCTCTGCCCCACCGATCTCAGAACAGCACGCACTGACAATTAAAGGTAATGTACCTACTCATATGGCTATAGGGATTACAGCAATAGGAGAATTTGCCAAAATGTCGAACTATCCCTTTAAAGCCAGTATTGGTCGATACCAATGATGTGCAACTATTATCGTGTATCCGTAGTGTGCTTTTTTGTAGGATTACGGCAATAGGCAAATTTGCCAAATGTTGAACTATCCCTTTAAAATGAATCTGCCATTATGCTTTTTCTTATTTTGCACAATGAATGAATATAACATACATTGAAAAACATTGTGTGTCATGTCTCCATCTAAATTCAATATAGTGCATCCCTATCACACACTCTACAGTTCGTATGTTGTGCTATGAATTAGCTCCCCACAGATGACGTTACGCCCTTGACGTAAAGTTACACAACTGACATAGAGTAACAGAGGTTAGGTTTAGGGAAGTAAAGTTACTGTGGTAAGGCTTAGGAAAAGAAACATAGTGAGAACGTATTTTAAAATGACCTTAAGTTCCCTCAAAGTTTACATGTTCCTGAATGTCCGTCTCCTGGGGAAAGTCCTGTGTATTGCGACACATTCACTACCCGAACCTGCCCCCTTACGGACCGCTCAGGATCGCTTCCTTCTTTACTCCCGTTAGCACATTGGTCAGTGTTTGCAGTGTTCCAGAATACATAGGTTATGAACGAACTACTGGTTCATCGTTTGCGGTATATGTACAAGTTTTGGTGCATTACTTTTCATGGGTAAACATATTTAATTATCACATTACAGTTACTAATCAAACCACTTGTATCACACAAGTTCTTCAATAATCTGCATAATGGTCAACAGCGACGCCATCCAGAGCACCTGTGGTGAGGCTCTTCAGCCTAAGCACCTGTGGTAATGAGCCAGAGGAGTAACAGGTTGTCTGACAAAAGATTTAAGGATCTCCTTCTCATGATGTATAACAACTGCTGTAGTTATTAACGCGTCTAATGAGCTAGACTAGTAAATGGTAAATGGACTGCACTTGTATAGCACCTTTCTAGTCTTCCGACCACTCAAAGCGCTTTTTACACTACGTGTCACATGCACCCATTCACACACACAGTCACACACTGGTGGCCGAGGCTACCGTACAAGGCGCCACCGGCTACTCAGTAACCATTTACACACACTCACACATCGATGGAACAGCCATCAGGGGCAATTTGGGGTTCAGTATCTTGCTCAAGGATACTTCGACATGCAGACTGCAGGAGCCGGGGATCGAATCGCCGATCTTCCAGTTGCTGGACGACCCACTCTTCCTCTGCTACAAGGCCGTGGTTTGGTGAGTGGGTGACTTGAGAGAGTTAGTTTGAGTGTGTTTTCCAGTTAAATGCAGATTATGCCATTTAAACATGTATTTCTCCTTTTATGTCTGTCATCATCTAAAGGTGTTAGGAAGGTCACTCTTTTATGTTATTTTATTTAGGCCTATTGATATTTTATGTTGAGGCTGTTACTATGTGGTGTTAGGAAGGCCACCCTCTTTCATATATTGATATAGTTTCATTTTGAGGCAGTTAAAGCCTACTGCAGCGCTGTCTTAAATCCCCTGGTTATGTGCTGATACGTGGGCATATGTAGGGTTTAATGTTTTGTTCTTAATGTGTCTCATTCGATGTAATGCAAAAGCAATGTAACAAGTGGTGTAACAAATTACTTTCTCAAGGGAGTCATTAAGTAAAGTGAAGCGTAATTTGCAACACACTGATACACAGAATTGGATGCGATGGGTCAACAAAACTTGGGAAACATGAGAGACCACGGCTCGCTTCCTGTTTCCTGCAGACAATCAGCATTGGCGTCTTTTAACCATGAGCATGGGCACACCCTAACCTTAATAGAGCAGGAACCCTCTCAAGCTTTTTTGGTGTCTAAACCTGACCAGACCTCAGGCATAGCAGTGTCAAAGCAGAAAACAGTTTTATTTTTTGCAACAGTGATTTGCAGCATTTTTAGAAGGCACTGACAAATGATATTGTCCTGGCGATAGGGAACAGTGCCGTTCTTGGTTGTGGAGGTTGTGTACTGATCCTCCATCATCCTCTTTTTTTTTTTTTTTTTGCCGCAACCCATCCACAATTTCTCACACAAAGACACAGACAAAATTAAAAAAAAAAAAAAAGCTGCGAATACGACTGCAATATTCGGGCCGCAATAATCACAAAAACACACCATGAGCTCCTGTTGGGACTGACAAATGGCAGAGTGTTTGCTCAAAGAAATTGGGTTAGCGTTCTGTCTAAAATGAGATAGAGCATCAACCGACACTGGCTCTAAAACTGAGATTGATAGAAATCTTGGAGCACAAAGGTGGTGGCGTTATTCTTCAGTATCTTGTTCCAAGTCTGGTCATTGGTCAGTGCCTCTCGCCAAAATGCTTTTTAAATTATTATGCACAGTACAGTATGTTTACAGAAAAAAATGTCTGCACTTGACCAGTGAGTTCATTAAATTGTGAGTGGGTGGGTGAGTGAGTGACTGAGTGACTATGTGATCCTGTGCGCGTGCGTGTATCTATGTCATGTGTCGGGGCCTTTGCGTGGCGTCGCATTGATTCGGCCTTTCCTTCCACTCATCCATGCACTCTTATTGTCAGAATGCTGCTGCAGATCGCCTCATATCATTAATCAATTATTCACCAGTAGCCTGTTAATGTTTAATGAGTGAGGCTGCTGCGGTCAATTACTAATGAATTGTGGTCGTGGTGAGAAAGCTCAGAGGAGAGGCCAAATCAGATACTGTACACAGTCTGTGTGTGTGCGTGTACATGTGGACACGCGTGCACGTACGTATATATACAAACACTGGAGTGTGTCTTCATTTGCATGTGTTAAGTGTAATTTTTTGACAATTAAGGCTCATCATTTTCATTTTTTCTACTGATTTTCACAAAGTAACACCCAGATTTTTTTTTTTATTTCGTTGGCCTACAATGAGTCTCACCCAAAAATGTTGTTGTTTGCTTTCACACATAGCACACTTCTCTGCAGTTTACAGCTTGTGCAACAAAAGCTCTGAAAACAATTCTGTTGGAGAAAGACAAACTTGGGAAAATGCAAATGGTATTAGTAGTCCTTCAAAGAGAAAGCTTCAGATGATTAAAATGTCAGTGTTACAATTTCTTTATAGCACATAAGGCAGCTTTTCATCTGGATTTTTGCCTCATTACATACTTTTAAATAAAAGTCTCACCTGTTTTTGCTTTCAAAATAAAAAATTGACCCCTATATCAGAGTAAGAATAAAAAAAAAGTTAAACCTCTATTGTGTCAGAAGGAACAACATGTCCATCTGATCCCACATGACAGCAAATAAAGTTTGGGTGTAGAGCACCCTGGACAGAAGGTTATATAGGGTGAGTCACTGCTCAATAAAGAAGCATTAGTTTTTTGCGCATGTGTGTGTTGGACTGGCAAGCAGACGAACATGAGACAGGTCAGTGCACGTCCTGTGAAGAGTGTGTGGCCTGCAGTCTGTTGGCCATGCCTCTGTAACCAAGATAATTAGAGACCAACCCCCTGTTAGGAGCCATAAACGGCCCAAAACAACATTACCAACCATATGATATTCACACACACAAACGCACACGTTTTCACTCAGCCATCTAAAACACATTTAGGGACAAATATGATATGCGTCATACTTAACTTCCAAATATAGCCATTGTTGTCAATTGCCAGCTACACACTGGCAGACCTTTGTGGCTCATCAAACTGTGATGATGCATCTGGTGTTCTCGTAGACCGCAGAGTGAATGGATATTCTGGATTAACTATTTGGATATTCTGAAGCAGGTCCAAAGTAGGTTAGAAACAACAAGGAAAGGAAGGTCACTTTAACCTTAGAGAAGGTTATAGCTTATAGGTATATAAAGACGGCAGGTTTATTAATGGCATGGTTTCTGTCAGATGCTATTTGTGTAAGAGTGTTATCGGGGTAGTAGAGGAGCTTTCTTGAAGCCTGTTGATTTTGTGCAGTGTGATAAAGTATGATCCTCTCCACATGGTATTCGGTATGATGTTTTTCAAAAACATATGGAGGTCATTACCTATTGTTGTGGTGAAATTCAGACCTTGGTGTAACCGGTCCCCTGAGACTTCAACTTTGCCATCTGGAGAGTGCCCATGAAAATATTTCAAGAAGGCTCCAACCTTAAAACTTGACCTCACTTCATTTAAAAAAAAAAAACGATTTAAGATTTTTTTTTGATTAATGCAGGTGCAGTGAAACCAAATTGGGTTTTTTTCCTGTCAAGTGGAAGTTTTTTTTTAAATCTGGTCTATAGGCCCAGACACACCAAAGCAGTGTCGCTTCACGCTGACTGCGTCTCGGCCAAAAAGTTGCACATGAACACACCGCAGAGACCTCAACCAACCGCCAACCAGCACGTGTGTTCTGTGCGTGCATGAGAGGAAATAACTCTTCCCATCAGCAGACAGTGGTAGTCTGTAATCATCATTCAAAAAGGGAAACCAGACGACCGTCTTGACCCCAGTGAGCCGGTCAGCACATAAACAACACAATCAAATACCGAAAGAACAGAGCATATTTACCTCGCTCCAGTGAACGATAACACAAACACAAACAAAACGTTTCTGCTAAAGAACTCAAGAGCACTGACGAGGGCCAACGGTGCAGGATACACTGCAGCGACAAGGACCACGGACGCTCACTGACGACCCAACATTGGGGCCAACCGTCTGCTTGGTGTGCCAGGCCCTTTATAACAGAAACACACTCCTCTCACAAAAACAAAATACTTACCCCTTTAACTGGCACTGGTGGAAAGTAACTAAGTACATTTACTCAAGTAGCCTTACTGTGGCTAAGTGCAGTTTTAAAGAACTTGTACTTTACTTGAGTACCTTTTTTTGCAACTTTATAGTTATACTACATATCAGAGACAAATATTGTATCTTTCATTCCACTACATTTCCAAGTTACTTTTCACATTGAGATCGTACAAAAATGAATAAATAAATTATACACTGATGAGGAGTAAATACCCAACAGTATATAAACTAGTTAAAATTTCAAACTTCTGAGAGCAACAACATGAAAATTCTGCTTACACATTAAAACATTAGGAATAAAGTGAAAATATTATATATAATACGGTAATATAATACCGACACACCGTTTTGCTGCCTATATGGTATTTTTGCTTACTTTACTTTGTTTGAAGAAAGATATTCGGACATCAAACTGTCTCAGATGCAGGTGCGTTGGAAATTATCGCTCAAGTCTTTGAATGTTTCAGACCCAAGAGGACCGATATTTTTAATACTTTAAAAATATTTTGATGCTCATACTTCAAATTTACTTGTAGGACTTTCACACCTCTGCTAACTCGCCGCCTTTGGTCATTTCAGTGAGGGGAAGGCAGCAAAGGGAAGGCAATTTCAAACCCGGCGGTAAAGGTATGCAGCAGTTCCCGCCCATGTGAACATGCACAGATTTTGCTCTGCCATGCTGCGTTCAACGTAAAGAACTTCCAGCTGGTCAAATAGCTGGCATCATGGAAGCAGAAAGACAAGATGAGGGAGCTAATAATGCTGGTGTATGAATACTTGGTGTTACAGCATGAGCAACTACCAAACTTTTTGGTAAGCCCTCTTGCAGATAGGCAGTTGCCAGGGCAGTTACTAAGTAGCATTATGACAGCTTTACTTACTTAGAATTTTAAATGCAGGACTTTTACTTGTAAGAAAAGTATTTCTGCAATATAGTACTGCTACTTTTAATCCAGTAAAATATCTGAATACGTTCTCCGCCACTGTTAATGTGTCATACGGCAAACGCAATAACACAACAGAGTTCTTCATCATATTTCAAACACAAACAATCTGAAAGTGTATTATTGTCATAATGACGAAGTGCTTTCGTCGACTTGGCCACATCACAAGTGACCACACTGACCAAAGCAAATGGTTGTAACTGGCCCCGTTGTCAGACCAACACTGGGCACACTTCTAAGCACACTCACTCCTCTGTGTGAAGCTCCATCCATCACGAGGCCAAGACAGGACAGAAGACCATGGGAAATGAAGCATGGCTAATTCTATTAGCGCGGGGACACAAACAATCTGTGGGGAATCAAAGGAGAAGGAAACATAATCCCAGCGGACCCACTTCCTGCTGCATGAGCTGGAGCAGTTCACCATGATAAGGCAAAACCTTGAGTTCCTGCACACTGGCTTTGCATACACACAAACACTCTTGGCTTAATGCCTGTAGATGTTTTTATATAGTGAGATTCAAGTTGTCCATATTTACTATCTGTCACATTGGTATCTTTCCCTCAGTTACTCTTTCTTTCTTTCTTTTTGCCTTTCTTTCTTTCTTTTTTTCGGCTTTTCGGCTGTGCTGTGCCTCGGTCTGTGGGGAGAGGCCCGGGCACAAAGCTCTCTCGCTGAGGGACCCTTATGGGACAAAGCTGGCTTTCTGGGCCTTCTGCATATATGCATGCCACGCGGACAATGAGGCCTTTATTAGAGTGGCCAGCATCTCCGAGCTGGAACGGCAGGGATGAGGGATGAAGTTCGGGAAAGCTGTGACTGACACTGGTCTCCAGTGAGTGTGTATGCGTGTGCACTTCCCACCTCATGCCTGTGCTTGCATGTGTGCCACAGAGGTGTGAAGTGGATGCTCTTACCCTTACTTCTCCAGTTAACTAATCAATGTCTGCCCATCCAGAGCGTATCCTCAGAGACAGTTTCCTTATGCCATATGGTGTCACACAGCAGATACACGGAAAAACATATGAGCCAGTGAGAAACTTCAGCCTCCTGTCGTCATACATCTGCATATAAAACAGGCAAAACAACATGCTGTGGCCTGTAGCTGCAATCAAAAACCCGCTTTAAGCAAGCCCTCAGACAGTGTATCTCTGTGCACTTGACTAACTTTACAATACTGAAATCAGGCCTCTAGACTGAGTGCCCCTGTGTGTCTGCACGCGTGCAAGGGTATGTAGCGTGCATTGGTGTGTGTTTGTGTCGCGCAGAGAGAGAGAGAGGACGCTCTGTGACTCAATCATGCGTGAAGAGGATTTTCTGTTCAATAGGAGCTGCACACTTGCATACTTGCATTCTAATGACTCCATGTGCATAATCATACAAACAAGTATGGATGCACAGATGTGTGTGTGCGTGCACGCGGGCTCACACAGACGCACGCGCACCACTGAGCACCACTGTTCCTGCTCTCATGATGGAAAAATAGGGGGAAAGGAGCAGAGAGAGACACCTAACTTGTGGGAAATTGAGTGTATGTGTGCGAGGTTGCCATATATCATGCGCCCTGTTAGTGTGATGTACGATAAAGGCTTCAGATGTAGGCTTCCAGTCACAGCTCTGAGGGTGTTTAGGTTTCAATGTGCTGTGTCTCTATCACTGAACCATGCAGCCAGTGCTGGGGTTTTTTCATGTTTAGTGCTGCTCTCTCAGGTTTTCTTCGCCACTGACATCATAGAGTGTAATACTGTGTTAAAACATTGATGGAGCTTGGATGGAATAGATAAAAAGAAAAGGATGTGAGGTCTTTTTCTCTGTTTTCAGTCAGGTTGCAAGGACAGATAGATGTAGATGAATTCTGTACGTCACTCTGCAGCTCACACACACACACGTGTAAAACATTCATGCGGGATCATCTCTGCCTCTCTGTCTCTTTTCTGTCTTCACTCAGTAAAGCCAGAGTTGTTGTTCTGAGTGGTAAACATGTGCTAAGGGGGGTGAATGGCTAAGTTTTCTTTTTATCCAATAAAAATGTCTCCTTGCCAGATCGATTGTTGTTGCTAGGAGACTGAAGCATCCTTTGGCAAGGGGCTACAGCTCTCCACGTCTGTTGTTTCTCTCTCCCTCTCTCCCTCTCTCTCTCTCATGCACGCGCGCTAACACACACACACACACACACACACACACACACACTCACACACGCACACACACATCTACGGAGCTGGCGCGCAGAGCAGTGGCGCCCATCCTCTCTCTCAGTGCGACTCCTCCGAGGGATCAGGAGTAGACTAAGTCAAACTTCCAGCGGCTGGAGATTTGTGCGCAACCTTTGAAGGATCCAAGTCGTCAAGGTAGGTCAAATCTAACATATTCCTTTCTGGTGGGCAAAATGTGTTGCAGTGTTAGATTTCGGGTTAGGCGACAGAGTGCAGAGGAAAAATTGTCAGTCCGGGACCGTTCAAGCGCGCGTCAGCCAATCCTACGGTGGGGAACAATTTGCTTTGAACTTTGCGCAGGATTTAAACACCCAGTTGCACTGCATAAATGTGGTCCCTGTGTATTTTAATCAGATGCTTGCACTGATCGCGGGATGTGATAAAGAGAAGAAAAAAGCCCTGGCTGCTAATCTCTGCAGTAGATGCATGATAAAGATACAGAAGGTGAAACAAAGAGTATCTGCAGTTGCGTATTTTACGCTGCGTGGAGAAGTTATTTGGGTTCAGACAGACCGCAACAAGGCATGTCCCGCGGCTTTAAGCTTCCTGGGAGAAAGATGGGCGGGTAGTGCGTCTCTGGAAACAGGCATACAGGTGGATCTGATAACCGTACGTGGTCATTGTTTATCAGTGAAATGACTTTCCGTTCGCTTCTCAACAAACCACTCCACACCTTGCGCCAGAGGAGAGGCGCGTGGATCTGTGTTAAACCCACAGCAGGACCAAAAATATCTATATTCACATCAGATGTTATGCAGACTTAAAACAAAGACTCTTTAGTGATGCACCAGCAGTTTCATGTTATTCACTGACGGTCGAGCTTTAAGATGTGATGGAACTTCTCTCCACCCTGAAATGCTTTTACCTTAAACTCCAAAAATTATGTTTGAATTCTGAAAACCAGGAAAAATCACGGCCTGTGGGCTGTATCCCTGCAGAGCAGGTGTGTCTCCATGACACAACAGTGAGCTTAGAGTGACTTTACAGTGTGTACACAGTGTCTAACTATTTCTGATTATTATAGAAAATACATAGATATATCCATGTAGGAATGCTTATCTGTTTATTGTCATGGTATATTTCTCCTCCTGAGAGGGTGTTACGACACCATATTTCCTCCCAAACAGCACCCACCATGAGGTGTATTCATTGATGTGCTGATCAGCCAATAGATAACTTTGGTTTGGTGTTGAGGCAAATCAAAAGACAAAACTTTTCTGAAATGCCACACAGCTGACAAAAACAACATCTCCCTGTTGCATGAGAGCCAAATATTTGCATTGAAAGCTATTACTAGAATAATATGTCACACGTTTTTACAAAATCATGATGCAGTTTTCCTCACTGATCATTACTAAGTTTGTAACTGTGCTGGAATGCAACATCAGGAGGTAACTACAGTAAGAGTAATACAAATTTTAAATGGGCTCTTGTATGCTTTATTAAAGAGGAGTGAATAAACATTTACTCAGAGCAGAGGTAGACAACACCTGTACCGTGCTGGCTTGGTCTCGTAGCAGATTTACAAATAATACCTTTAATAATCACAGTAATAATCATAATGCATTTGTTGTGTGGCAGTAACATGTGAAAACATTTTCTTTAGTTTGGCGGTGAGTTCAACAAATTTATCTTTAATATATTTGACAATTTTGAAATCTATGTATCTACGTAAAAACGTATCTGTGCGTATGTGTAGATTTCATGTGTTTCTGCACAGGTGTGTGTGTAACCTGTTGCGTAATCAAGAGTCATTTCATACATGTGTTCATTCACACTTGTGCAAAAAGTAGAGTTTAAACACTGATGGGTGTCTGTGTGTGTTTGTGAGCTTTGGAGGGTCAAACACGGTGTAGGAGGGAGTCGCAAGTGTGGGTGAGCAATTTGGCGGCCTTGTCAAACCTTAAAGCCAAGCTTACATGGCTCTTTATAAATGTGTTTGTGTGTGCGTCTGCGTGCGAGTCAAGGGACAGTTGTCTGTCGGTGAGCAGATTTGGTTTTGAATTTTGGCTTTTTTATGCTGGCGAATGTGTGTACACGAGCTTGTGTTTGTGCATCTTTGTGTAGCTGTGTGTGTGTGTGTGTGTGTGTGTGTGCAAATGGCCTTGTAGCTTCCACACAGCACCACTCACTGGACTGCATGCAGTACAGATCCTCATCATTAGCAGTGCACTAGCACAGTGCATAGGAAAAGGAAGCCCCTGCACCAGTAATGTCCTCTAGTTTTATTGGATTTGTGAATTGGCAGAGGTGTTGTGCGTGGATGTAAGTGTGTGATGTGACATAGATTTTGGAGGCACAAGCAGTGCTGATTGTAGAAAATTGCAGGTTGATGGGTTTCCTGTGATTGACTTGATGTGTTTGATAAATACAGACTCTTGTGACCTGGTTCAACATCACACAGTGAGCTATGTTCAATGATGTCTTATTGATTACACACAGCCCAAATGTAAATCCTGAGCACAGAGTTAAAGGGAAAGGAGGACAAATTACAGTCAGCTCTGGGGTAATGCCATAAAATATAATGTCTATGTAAAGGCCACACATTTCTGTGCAAGACAGCTCTCTGGCCATTAACATAATACTCTTATGAGTACCAGATACTCGGCTCCTGTAAGCCTGGAAAGTATCTGTGAAAACTTTGTGGTTTTATCATTCATGGAGAGCAGAGGAGGGTGGCTGTGGACAAATAGAATTCATGTCAGCTGCAATTTTCACTTTTGAAAAAGACATATCTGAATATCTATATCTGAAACCACACCTGCAGCACAATCCACCTCTCTGCTTTCCATCCATATGCTCTATGAGGCACTCTAACATAAACACACCTTCTCATAATGTGCATTAGGCCTGAAGTGGAAGTGTGTTTAACCATTTACTGGTGATAATATGAGTGTGTGGAATACACAGTGGGTACTGTGCATATAGATAGACTGCAAAAATGTGGATTATGCAGCAGGAGTGCTGGCTTTGGACATTTTGCCCCTGTTTGAATTAATGTTAACCACCTCAAATTGCAGCTGACCACAGCGTCCATGTCGCATGAAGGACAAACATTTCTGTATTTTTCAGGCTAACAGGAGGTGATTGATGCTAAAAGGTTGTTCAGTGGTGTGAGAGCAAACCCCACAAATCTTTATGTGATGGTGTTACAGTTTACACATCTGGATCTGGGATGTAATTAGTGTACAGAGGTCGGGATCAGCTGGAGTTTTTGGAAGGTGGCAAGTTACTGAACAACTAAAGCGCTATATCATCCAGATAAAACAATGTAATGGATCAGCGGAGATCTGTGGGGATCAAGTTAATGACACACAGCGAACTTTGGCCTGGTTGATGCCAAAGTTGTCTTTTACTGCTGATAGGAGAATCACCAATGTGGGTTTACAGCCTAAAAGCCTGTATTCTAATCTTACGAGGTGTGTGATTTCAGTGTGTGTTTTGGTACTTTTCATGTGCTTTCACATACCATGATGTACAGTTGTAGTTCTGCAGTTCATAATGTGCTGTTGGTGATATTGTAAGTGCATTTATTAAAAGCAGATTTACATATTTACCTGACTTTGACATTGAAAGCATGCTGCTTTTCAGTAAACTTGTGTAAGTGCCTCATACATCTTTTTCATAGTTCACTTAAACTCAGTGTATTCTCATTAATTGGCCGTGTCAGAATTTAATTGCAAAAAGTACACAAGACTTTACTTCACTTAACCTGTGGTACAAGAAGTGGGGATGCACAATGTTGGATTTTTTGACGATATCCGATATGTAACAAGTCATTTGACCAATGTCCACTTTTTTCCCTACCTAAATTTAGTGATCATCAAGTCTCTTCTGTAGTGGAATTAACATCATATTATGCATACATACTCTTATCATGATGACCCACCAGCAGATGGAGACATGAAATACAATGCTTTTCAATGTATTTAATATTCATTCATTGTGCCAAGTCAGAAAAAGCCTGTTGGCCGATACTGATGATGTGCTGATGTTGTCACGCATCCATAACAAGAAGTCATGCTGTTTTTTAGGATATTTCAACTGTGCTTAAGTGTAGTTTAAAGACTGTGTATATTAAACAATTTAGAGTGTTAATATAGCAACAAACAAGCATTTGCTATGAAAAACTTTGTGGATTAAAGGCAACCTGAGCAGAGAATGAAGTTGCTTCTCCATTGTGTGTTGTGGTAAATGGTCCGGTGCTAACAGCGCGAACAGTGCCAACAACAGCAACACTGTTAGCTCTGTTAACACTGTTGCTGTTGTTGGCACTGTTCGTGCTGTTAGCACCGTTAGCTGTTTAACATCGGCTCATCCACATCCATCTTGATAACCAGTCAACCTGTATCAGAGTCTAGATCAGAGGTCAGCAAACTTAACTATCAAAAAGCAATTTTTGACCAAATCAACATTATTAATAGGTCTAAATGAGCATTCATTAACATGTTTTACCACAAGGTGGCTATTCTGCAGTAGGATCTTTATGATTTTTGGAACTTTAGCTTTGCAGTGTTGGTGATAAAAGCAAACAAACCTGTCCACACCCTATAAAATACTTTATAATCTTCCAAGACTTTTCCTTTTTTGGATTTGGAATCCATAGCTAGAGTAGCGAGGGAGGTTAGGCAAAATTTGGAAGAAAAGGTGTTAGGGCCATAGATGCACATGATGCACATTTTAATTCATGAAATGTTGAAATGATTTTCTTATTTGTTTTTTACAGTTGGAGATTATAAGAACCTCTAAAGGTTTACAAAGATGATAAATGAAAATCAAATCGTTAAAAAATAACCATTATTCGTTTACATATTTTGTTTGTCAAAGCCATAGGGACCCACTGGAGAGGGGCGAAAGAGCCACATGTAGCTCTGGAGCCGCAGGTTGCCTACGTTCTGAATGTCGTTTAGAGCTCCTTTAAGCATCACTTCTGCGGTATTAATTTCAGTCAGTGTATCGCATGTACTCGACAGCAGCATACTGAAAAGTCTTCTTTATATATACTGAAACTTTTACTTACCTTAAAGCGACTTGATGGAGAAACTGCATCTTTCAGATTATCCTAATGACATTGATTTATGTTGGTAGGAAATGACACAATGACTTGAGGGAGAGTAATTATACACACATCACGTAGACACAGGGCTATCAATATACAGCGGACACCTCAATGTACAATGAAGTAACACCTGCACACTTATTCTGTGCCATACAAGTTTAATGAAGACAACATGTCGATCCTACTTGGATCTTTGTCAGGTCAAAAGGCCTTTGAAAATGACACAATCACAATCACTTGTGCAGTCTTCGTGTTGCCATCGGGTCATCTGGTCAGCCATGCAAATGCTTTGTGAGAAAATTTCGCAAATTGTAATATTTACAAATATTTAGTGGTGCTTCAGATTATTATTTCACATTAATAACAAATTAAATAGTTTTCAGTGTGTTCTAAGAGTGTTTGTATGAAACATTTGAAGCTCTACAGGTGTTTCCAAGAACAGCATGGAAGAGCTTCCTTTAGTTGCTGTCTGTGGTGCTGAATTCATTTTAAAGTGATATGACTGAGTTAAATCTGTTTGCTGTTATTAAATTAAAATCATGACTGAATTCAAATTAAACCCAAATGTGTAGTATGGTCACATTGAATACATAATAAAAAATATGATAAATTTAGTTCATTCTTTCTCTTTCTGGTTTCATGTGTTCATCAACGCTGAAGACCAGGGGATGGAAACATGGGATCTAATCTCAGTAGAGCCGAAATGAGTCTAGTACACTAATAAAACAGGTGGGTAACTCAAAATCAATGTCTGGTTTCATTTTTAAAAAGTATAAACAAATATATACACCTACAAGATTGTTTTATTGAGAGCAGTACACATCCCATCTATCTTTCCTAAAGCATCAGACACCACCAGATCATAATCACACCTCAGTGTCCCTTTTATGCCCTTAGTTAAGTCAACATCGTAAAGAAAGTTTGGCAATACATCTTAATAAAACTTCCACCGTGGTCCACCGGGGCTTTTCTGTGCTGTGACCTCTTTCCAAATTTCATTAGAGCGATCAGCTTCCTGAAAGGCAATTAGGTGTCATTCAGAAAGACTCTTCATGCATTAGTGGGTCTTTTACGCTCAGACGCGTAACTCCACAACATAAAGACATTTTTCACAGCAGAATCAGGGGGTCAGCCACATCATCATACCTGCCGGGGTTAAAAAAATGTTTGGGATGGTGTCAGAAATTGAGTTGCATCATAGAAATGTCCAGCATTGTTAGAGTTTGCCTCTTTGAGGGGACTTAAAAACTGAACATATTAAGTTTGACAGCTATTTTTCTTTAATACTATAAGCTTCGCTGCTCACTTGCCACTTTAACATACATTAATTCACACTGGGTGTTACAATTAAAACATATTCCCTTTGTACATGTTTTCAGCTCATCTACACAAGTTTTCATCTCTAGAAAATGCTTTTCAAATGTTTCCCAGACATTGTTAATGGGACATAAGACAGGATATATTATGTTATGAAGATATATTGTTGCATACAGCTGAAATTGTCGGCAAGATCTCTATATTTTCAATTACAGCAACAGGTATATGCGGTTTGTTGTCCTGCAAAATATCTCCATTGAACCATTGCAGCATCTGCAGATATACTGATCAAGCCAAGATGCTGCTGCAAGTGTTGACGACTGTTTTTGTTAATCACTGTTCTCAAATATAACTAATGTTTCAGCTTGAGGTTCACGACAAGACTTAAATTACTAAGTGGATTCTTCACTCTGGTCCAGAGGGCGTCCTGAAGTTCTTTGCTTTTCAAGTTTTTTACTTACTACAGTTGCTCTGCTCCACATATTTCTTCCACTGCTATGCTCTGGTGAGGAAACAGGGAAGAGTTTGGAAATCACTGCTGCTTCCCACAGCTCACCTCTCATCAGCAACAACAGTCACAACACACACTGAGTCGCGCACACACTCCCGCTTACACACGCAGCGTTAGTACTACACTGTCTGTTCGCTGACATCCGTCTGTCCTACATGCACACTCACACACACACGCACACACATACATACACTCAGGGGATGAGGCAGTGAAAGGGCAGTGGGATGTACAGCTGTGATGGTGTGTCTCAGAAAGAGATCAGACTCTTTAATAAATGATGAGCCTGAGGAGGAAAGGAGTGTGCGCGTGTGTGTGAGATGGATAGTGAAAGGTGGCTCGCTGGTCATGCTGTGGCTACTATAAAAAGTGCCATTCTGCGTGTAGGTAGCTCAACAGCAACTTTTAATATCTCCTAAAATGATCAATTGCGGTTCTACATGTGGTGACAGCTGTTTTAACTGTCTCAGTGCAACAATTGGGATCTCTAATAATTCAAAATTTTGTCAGCGCAACATGGTAACATCCAGGTGGTGATACGAAATGGGGTCAATGTTTGGAATAAGCGGTCTAAAAATAGAAAATAACAATACAAATCTCTATGTATGTGTGTGTGTGTGTGTGTGTGTGTGTGTGTGTGTGTGTGCGCCAGACAAACAGCTTCTATTTGGTATATTTTTAATTCATCACTTCAGGCCAAAAGGCACTTTTCCAGTGACATACAAATAGTGTGGAGCTCTACATCCACAGGTCAGCAGTGTCACATGTGAATTTTATCTATTAGAGTTTGAATACTATATAATTGTTGCAGCATGCATGAATGAGTTTGTTTATTTGTGTGTTGTAACCATAGAAAATGGCCCACCACACAAGGGATCACAAGAAAACACAATAACATCCAACACAAATAAAGCCCTCCGGTTCACGTCCGATACCACATGTGGTTTCAATCGCAAGAAAAAACTGTAAAACATGTGCAACACATAAACAAAATAGATATTTAATCCAAAAAAAAATTTAGTTCCCACGAATTTTACCGTGTAATCTGACAATGTGAAGCTTTCTGTCACACAGTGTCTTCCTGCTATTTAAATAACCTCTCCCTCAGGTTATGATTACATGACATGCACAATAACCTTGTCAATCTTTCTCCCCTATTGCATCATGTATTGTAACTACTCTGGAAATTCACTCCTAACGTGCACGTTGAACCCTCTCAGTCCGACCACACAGCTTTCCCCCCGCTCACTGCTGTGTGGGCATCTGCCACACACCTGGGAGCAACATGTCAGCTGTGAATGTCACAGAGAAATAATCAATAAACTTTACAGCATTCAGCAAAGCATTTGCATTTTTAGTTTTGTATCATCAATTTTTTATTATTATCTCTCACATTTAGACTACCTTGGGATTTCGCACAGCAAACAACGATCAATAATTATCAAATGCGTATAAATTACAAACAATAATACAGTATGCAATACTACAATGCCTGGTTTCTGCAAAGCATAAGCAATGAAATTAAGCTGAAGAGGTAAGACATACGCTTTGCTAGAGTATGGCTTTCATAACTTTCATAAAACATAAAATCAAAGGATGTCCGTTCTTCAGCTTTAACTTTAAACAACAGACATTTTGAACTATACACAGTAGATGTATGAGCTCCTCACTTCAACCTGTATAAACATTAGTTGGAAAAACTGATTCTACCTCACACAGGCTCCTACTGAACTCTATCAGTAAAACTCTCCTCCAATCACAAGCACACATTCACCCACTTACATTTGCATTAATGTGGCCATCCAATCAGGAAGTGCCTTCCCAAATATGTGCAGACCACACAGTGTATAATGGAGTATCACAACACTGTCTGCGATGGCGATTTGCCCATTGATTGTCTTCCGACCCCTGCAGGGTTAGGCCATGGCGCCACCCAGTTTGGTTGCATACCACCTGCGTTGGCTGGGGCCTCCGGCTTCTCCACTGCAGCAGCCTAGGTCATACAGAAGTAGGCGGGCTATGGCAGCTAACCTTTAGCTGATCAGGATCAGTGTGGCTGGGTTGATGGTATGTTGCAACAGGGCGTTCATTCATCAGGCTCCACCCACTAAACCCATAGAGTCCAGTAGGGGGTGGAGCCAGTGTGAGATAGATGAAGATTACGATATTGTAACCCTAGTTCTGTTAGCAGCCCTCTACCGAAGTGCCCTGTCGCTCCTACGCTGTCTGCCGAAGACAATTCCGAGTAGTTACAGTATATACCTTCCATATAAACTATGGGGTCTGCAAATATTTGGGTGAGTACATCCTGTTTGGCTGGCTGTGTTTATGTAAATTTATGTGGGCAAAGGTGTGCTTGTGATTGAAGGAGAGTATTACCCATAGAGTCCAGTAGAGTGCTCCACCTGTGCTGATAGAACTAGGGTTACAATATCGTAACCTTTGTTTTGTGATGTTTTTGCTCGAATAACCTATAAGTGATAAAAATGGAGACATTTCATGATTCATTTTGTTTTTTTAAGACACACGGACACAAGATAATAGAAAATGAGTGACAACACATACTGTCTTGAGTCAATAACCATAGTTCATACTTGCCACATATGTCCCTTTTTGAAAATGCCAACTAGCAGAGTTTTGTAACTTTGACAGATGGCATACTAGAGTCCATGTTTTAACACAATGGCTGCAGTGGGAACAATTAGTCTCCCAATTATGATGACAACAAATCCAGCGCGAATGTGGGAGAGCAAATCAAAAGTTAGTACATCACTTAAATTTGGATAATTAGTGAGGAATGACTGCAGTAATTGGTTTTACACATCACCACCTAACCTGAATCAACCAACATTATTTCTACTTAAGAGTCTTGTGTCTCTGTCCAAACCAATTATATTAATCCCTCGAACTGTCTGAGCTATACTGTGGTCAATACTCTCCATTACTCTCCACCTGTCCATTGTAACGCTCTGTGCACCTCATGTATCGACCACGATGACGACAGACTGCTGGGGTGTGAACATGAATTAAGCAGGATGCAGCAGCAGTCGTGCCATGAAGAGGTTGACTGATGCTCCATGATGACTCCCAGGGTCATTACATGACAGTTAAGTTGATAGATGTCATCCACAGAGAGGTAATTCTCCTTCTGACAGGCCCGCCGTCCTCTACAGTGATGGAATGCGGATCTGATGAATGCCTTCAAACATTTTCCAATCCTGGTCTGTTTTTAGGCTGAGCAGCCATCTTTAATCAGGCCATGTCAGATGAGCTGCGGACCACCAAAATACACTGTGGAGACAATGAAGACAGAGACAGCTGACTGAAACTCAATGGAAAACCACAATAGATACATCTGGGGTTTAATACTTTGTATTAAAGATATACCACACAGGATTTCACTAAAAAACAACAGACTCATACAGAAGTAATCCTTCTCAATCATCACTTACGACCCATTAGGCGTGTATGATGGTGTATTATTCTGCAGAGACTCTGCCCTCTGCCAGTAATTTTCTCGTTTTCTTCCTATTTTCTGTTTTCACGACGTTTATAAGCCTGGACCCCCACAGTGCTCAGGTGAGGCCAACCCGGTCTCACTCCAAAGTCGTCAAAATCCGCCGCTTGAGCAGTGACTTGCGGTGTCAGACACTGACAAAAAAAGTCGTCCTTTAACATCAGCATGACACGCAGCCAGTTGCCTTTATAGTTTAACGGCGCCTGGCGGCATCAGGGGGAAAGAAGAAAAATAAGGTAATGAAAGTCCAAGTGGGGTGGGCAGAAGGGGTGGTGGTTGGCACCAACAAATACCGACTTTCACCCGAGATAGAAGGTGAAAGCCAAACCCTGTTTTTTTTTTTCCTAAACTTAACCGTGTGCTTTTGTCACATAAAGCCAACCATGTACGTTTGTTTGTTGAAGGGAAAAAAACTTAAATTCATGTTGTTGTAGTTCGTTTATTTTGAAAGAGACAATATGTAAACGGTAAATTTCCTGTGAAAACAGAAGTGTATTATGAAAGACGACAATGCATGGAACGGGGCAGAACTTGACACTGTGTCCCAGGACGTCAACAACCAACACACACGTTGTATCTTGATATGGAAAGTCCATGACCAAATGTCAATATGTGACAAGGTCAGAGTGAGAATGTGTTGGTGAGGCCGAGGCTTTGTAAAAAGGTAGCGACTAGGTGTCAGACCAAAAGCAGCTGGCATCCAAGAATCACAGCACCACAAAAAAACAAATATAGCAAGGTGGAACGCCAAACAAAGTGATTGGTTGGCTTTTACTTTCACTATTTGCAAACAGTAACTGACAATCCTCCATATTATACCTTTAATCTCTCAATTATTTTTCAATTGTGGTCGATACAATGACAGAAAAACAATTTTCCCAGACCCAACAGGACGTCTTCAAATTGCTCATTTTGTGCGACCAACGGTCCAAAACCAACGTGTTTAATTTTTAATAATAAAAACTGAGAAAAACAGAAAATCCTGATGTTTGAGGCGCTGGAACCAGCAGCTTGGCATCTTTGCTTGATAGAAACTTCAGTGAATAATGAAATTGAAATTAAATCACAATTATTGATTCATTTTCTGTCAATTAGAGCAGTTAATTAGTAGCTCTCATGTTCCAAACCATTTTTGGAGGTCTTATTGTAGTAAGATGCACTGCATGTGTAAAATAGTCCACAATGCGGAGCACTCCCACTGTAGACTTACTGTGGTGCTCAAAGGTTAAAAGCTCTTTTAGTGGAGAATCCCTTTGGAGTACCCACTGCACATGAGAGCACAGTTTAGTAGTGTGTGTGCCCCTGAAGCACACTACTTCTTGTACGGGTTAATCCAATTTTCATCATAAATGTATTTCTTTATCTATTACAGCCTGTGGATTGTGAACTACAAAACACAGAGCTGCACTTCTTCTGTTAAGCAAAGATCAATACTTGTGCGGTTAAGGCTTTTTTAATTTCAGCTGTCTGTAAGGTTCAGGAAATCCATTTCTATGTTTCTAACATGATACAGCCTTTACCCTTTGAACCTAATGCATGAAATTGATTATTAATCAATACAGGAAGGGCTGGTTTCTATCTGACTGTGTGAACGGAACATCAATAGTCATTTGAGATCGGAGTATCTGATTATTGATTTTGAATAGTAATTGGCGATAAAAGCAGTTCAACACAAGTTAAGTCACTGTCACCCTGCACGGATATTTTACCCAAAATTTCTGAAGTCTGTTTCCACTGAATGGACAAAACTGAATTGTTGTGCTTTTAAAAGATTGAGGGATGTGCATCATGTCTCAGTGGATATTTGGCTGTTGTGTTTTGTGATATCTTTTATGTCCTATTTATGGATCATCAGTCTCTCCCGCCTAAAAAATACATCGTAAATAATTAATGGTCACAGCCCATTGAACCCGTTAGACTGTCAGAAGTCTGGGACACCATGCCTGCACACGCGTAATTGTTATGTGAGGGTCAAAATAAAAGTAGTACGCTTTTCATAGATTTAAAAAAGGAGTACACACATGCTGTCCCACAATTCATGTGACTCCAATTCACATTCCCTCGGCACTAATGAGTTGCACTGTACTTATTTGGCATTAGAGAGGGAGAACGAAACAAAGTAAGCAGATGAATTAACTGATAAACCTCTGATCGTGTGCAGGTCTAATATGGGATTCGTTGTTCTGTGATAACAAAGCTTCTGATACCCACCTCTCGAAAAAAAGAATTCACTCCACATGCACATACAGTGTTTCCCCATACATGTGAGATTCACGTCAGTGGTGCAGCTGTGTGTTCTGTGGGGTGTACTATAGACAGATAAACAAGCACACACACAGCCACACAAAGAGGAAAAAAGAAACAACAGGCGCACAGAGGGCTGGGTTGTGGGGCTATCTCTCCTCTCAGTGTACTGCGGTCCATCGACCCTGCATGGCTGCTCTCAGCTGGATACGTGTCATCCACAGCAGCCCTGCCTGTTAGGGGGAGAGCGAGAGCTGTGGAGGGTGTAAGGGAGGTGGAAATAAATGGGGAGAGTGGAGTGAAGCACCAGCGAGGAGAGGGTGGGAGAGGAGAGGAAGGATGCAGGAAACAGGGGATGAAACACGAGAAACAAAAGAGGAGTGCAGCGATGCGTACGCAGCCTACTCACTGACTTTAGATTTGAACAGGGTCAGAGGTGAAATGGGGTTGTCTGTCAGATGTTACTCTGCATCATAGCTCCTAGGGAGAAGGGTCGGTAGTCAGCCTCCTCCTCTATCTGATCCTCTCTCCTCGTCTTTTATTGACAGTCAGGTTGTTTTCTGGCTGCTGTGTACTCACCTTATGTGTGTCCCCCATCTCTCTTTAATAGGTGTCTGTGGTGATGTTGCCATGTGCCAGCTGCCATCTGCTCTTATCCTTCTTTATTCAGGTAGGACATTTAATGCCTATAAGTCATATGTGTAATAAATATGCATGTAAATGTGTTCTTCCTAACTACATTTAGAATATGAACATATAACTCTTTATAGGAATGGAATGTCTGGAGTGAGACAAGATCAACACCACGCTCATATCTGCCCATTTGATGTAAGACTCCAACAGCTGGTTAGCTTAGCTTAGCATAAAGACTGGAAACAGGGAGACAGCTGGCCCAAAGGTAATAAAAGCCCCCTACCAAAACCCGAAGATAAATCAGACACTGGCCACAATGCAACAGGCCAAAACATGCAGTACAAGTTGACCATAAGCACCACGCCAGCCTGGTCTCACTTCAAGAGTATCAAATACATCACTTGGGCACCGTTCAGTCTATGTGAGACGCACTAAGCTTTCCATCAACTCCAAAGTAAACCCATTTGTGTCATTATCAGACTCTCAGAGCAACAAGCATAGTCTGAAGAGTATAAAAGACCACTCAAGGTGGGTGGATGGGTCTAAGAAGCACAGGACTTCCACCCAGGAGAGTGGTTTCGAGAACAACAAACAACAACATTGGTTATGGCAAAGTAGGGTGTTTTTTAGTGAACCTAACCCAGTTGACATTGGGCAAGAGGCAGGGTACACCCTGGACAGGTCGCCAGACTATCACAGGGCTGACACATAGAGACAGACAACCATTCACACTCACATTCACACCTACGGGCAATTCAGAGTCATCAATTAACCTGCATGTCTTTGGACTGTGGGAGGAAGACGGAGTATAGGGGAAGACCCAAAGTGTCATGGGGATAACATGCAAACTCCTCACAGAAGGGCTCCCCCACTACAGTGTTCAGACCGCCCACCCCGGGTTCAAACCAGGAACCCTCTTGCTGTGAGGCAACAATGCTAACCACTGCTGCCGAAGAACCAAGAACAATCTTTTCCTAACCATAACAGTTTTGTTGCCTAAACCTAACCACTGACCCCTTCTGCTTCAAAATACAATGCAACAGACTAACCCCGGCATTATTTTAGTAACATCCTGAGCTTCTGCCCAAGCAGCAAAATATGACAAATAGGGGGATGAGATCGAGTTGACCAGGTAGCAAGCTGTCAACAACTATGGCAGCATTAGTTGTCTTCAAGGTGGGAAGCGCTGACATTTGAGGTTTGAATGTTGGCCGCCAAACAGAAACTTTTAAATTCAAGAGGCTATCCCAATTTCAGATTCTGGGTTTGATTTCCAGACTGCACAACCTGTGAACGTGATGGTGTTTGTAAGCCAAACCTCAGCCTCTTCTCACCTTTTTGAATGTCATCTCTCTGACAAAACAGAAAATGTATGTTCACTGTGGTGTGTTGTACATAATGAGTAAGTTTCAAGTCTGATTTTCATACATTTTCATACATAATCTGTAGCCAGTGGCTGCTTGAAAAGAGAAAAAAATCCATTCATCAGTCTGATGTAAGTTGTATTATACTTTTAATAGATAGTACTTAACTTGCTTTCTAATAAAGGGGCACAAACATGCAAGAATACTATGGTCCTTAAAATGCCTGCAATATACTCTGTCCTTTGTTAGCCTGCTCGGCCCGGCAATATTTTCGATAATAAAGAAAGAAGGCACAAGAAATGAAATACTTTCTGCACTACAGTGTGTGCTTTTCTTGCACGGTTGCTCTTGAGACAGGAAGCTGGGTTTGGGCTCTTTCCAAGAGGTTATAATGAAGCAAACATTCAATTTCAGTGGACACCGTGACAGGGGTGTAAAAATGCTGGGAGATATTATTTGGCACATTTCTGGGAAATTGACTTCAAGAGCCGCCAATTACATTAAAGCATATCGTCAAAGTAAAGCGTCGAGCGAAACTGTTGTCGGAGCCTCAGCTCCATAAATATACAATTTTATATGCCACAGCACACACATCCATGCGTATGCACTTGTACACAACTGCACGCACAATCAAAACAAGAACACAGCCACATCTGCAGCCTTGTTGCAGTGTTGTCCTCAAAAACTGAGCTCATTACAAAGTTCCCCTTTGTGTTAGTTTAAAAAGTGGTCTCTAATAATGATGTAAGTTTGTTTGAAGAGTTTATTTCCAGGAACAGATATTTCAGTGGAATACTGGAAATCATTCAAAGGGGTTCTGCCTTTTTTTCCTGCAGTACACAAACACACATACTACGGACACACACACACACACACACACACAACTAGCATGTGTGACAGCTTGGAGAATGGATATAAATCTTTCATAGATGCCATCAATTTCCTTTCCAAAAAAGAACAGGCATTAAGTTGAATTATATATTTATCAAATACATGTCAGGTAGTCTCCTGTGGGATTTTGACAGGAAACAACTTTTTAAAGAAAACTCATCTGGTACAAGAGTGACAAGACCGTATCAGGGTACAGCGTACAAATTTTACTTGTGGTTCAAATGGGGTAGAGGCACTCCAGCCCCCTCTGTAATAACCATTCTGTGTGTCTCCATGTTTCCTCAACACAATAATCTAGATCTCTGTTGGTTGAGAGGGAAGGAAGCTGAGACATAGAAATAGTCCGCTTTTAGGTCAACCCCTCAGAGAAGCAGAGGTGTGTGTTTGTGCATGTGTGCCTGTGTGTGCGTGTGGGGGTGGGTGTTTGTCTGGGTTTGTGTGTTTGTCTGTACGTGTGTGTCATATTACAGAGCAGAGTGGTAAAGGTATGGCAGCCGCCTGCAGAAAAATCTGAGCTGCCTGCATCTAAGGGAGGCTTTCATCCTCCTACCTGCCCACCAAAGAGGGGAGGCATACACTTTCTCTCTTTCACACACACACATACACACACACACACAAACTGGAGTTTAGGCCAGAGATGCCAGCAATCAACAGAAATTTCACTACAAGCTTGCTCCTTGGTCTAGATTGATTTTCATAGTCAAAACGTCAACCTCCAGCTTCTGTCTTATCTCTCCTGAGGACTGGAGGGACTGCAAGGGAGACATGAGAGACAGAATTTAAAAGAAGAAAGTAATTTCTCTTCTCAGGGCTTTTACTGACTGTGCATTAGGTAAATAGTTTAAAAGATATAAAGACAGACAGAAAGAAAGAGAGGGAGGGATAATGGAGAAAGAACAGGTTATTTATTATATCTTTGAGCTGAATCTTTGAATCTTTGGACAGCCAGTACTATATTTGCATAAAGTTGTAGAACTTGCAAGAAAAGAAAGGTCAAAATCAATGCAGCAGGGGCTGAGATATACTGACTTTAACACCCCATTTCCACTTGGTATTAACGTGGAATATATATCTTGATATCTTATCTGAGTGAGGGGAAAATGCAAGGTGTATAATGCACGCGGAACGCATTGCAATCAGATTGCTATCAGATCGGCCGGACCCCATCTGGACGTGGTTTTGTAACTGGATCTCTTACACGTGTAAATGTAATCTGTATTTTGCCTTATTCTTAGCAAACAAGATTAAAAATCTGCAGCCATGTTAGCAGCTCTGTGAGGCTGTACTCAGGCACAGTGGTGATTTGAGATAAATGCTAATGTCAACTTACCAACATGGTCTCAGAGAGCATACATTGACGCTGATGTTTATCAGGTATAATGTTAACTATCTTAGTGTGTTAGCATTTGCTAGCATTTGCTGATATGACAGCCCAGTTGTCAAGAGAGAATGTTCGCGTTGCCTGTTTCTCCAAACCATGGATGTGTTACATTTAAACATTTCATACGTACTGTAGCATATTAATAGCCTGGAAATCCAGACCCAAATCTAGAAAGATTTAGGATCTGGCTATGAGTAATGAAAATGGCCCAACTCGAGGGGCGGCACCAAGCATGCATTTGAAAATATCACTGCACGCAATTGGATAACACGACGATCAATCAGAACAATACATGGGGTGACGTATCCAGAGCGCTACCAGCGGAGCTAACTGGTAGATTAGACTCTTGCCGTATCCAGTCGGCAAAATAGCAAAAACGTCCTTCTTGCAAAGGAAAGATTAGAGCGCCGTCTCCTGTTCCTCTTTTAGAGAAAAAGCCAAGTCCGTTTCAAACAACTGGTGTTCATCCGTAGCCATCTTGCAATTTTTACAGATTGATTCCGGACTTCGTCGTCGCAGCGCTATCGTCATCTGTTTAGCTCACCTCTGGCCCGCCTATATCAGATACACCGATGTGATTGGTGCAGCTTGGTTTCATGGGCATAGGTAATGAGCATCATTACTGATTGCCAGAGTGACTCCCTGGCGAGAACTCTGGATTTCCAGGATAGCATATTAATGTTTCTAAAGTTGATATACAAGCTGACTTTGCCATCAGGAGGTGGATGACGTGTTACGTATGTAAGACACTTGCCAAGCTGCAGACCACTGTTCGAAACTAACAAACAACATAGTCGGGTTTTTGGGTTTTTTTGCGCCCCTTCACAGTGTTTCCAGTGATGTTTGTGGCGCGGAACCTGAGTGTTTTTAGTGGCACATCATGGCCATTCCTAGCAGCGTTTGAGCCGTACAAGCGGGTTTTTTCCAGTGGCTTTTTTGCCACTGAATGTTAGTGTTTTAAAGAATAACTCTGGCATTTTTCAACCTGGACCCTATGTCTTTGTGTAAATTGATCAAAGAGACTGATGTGAACAACAATTTTCAAAATTGTTCTACTATAGAGGGAGCCAGCAGCTCAAACATCATCACTGTATGTCCATTAAAAGTGGATATTTTTGACACAGAGTGGCTCCGATTGTTACTGGAAGTTTCTGAAGTGTCTCTTTACCTTTACCTTTCACTTGATCCAGTCTGTTTGTTATTGCCTCCTTAACCCGAAGTCTCTTTCTGAAATATCACAAGATGTCACTTTGTGCAGATAAACAGTGGAAACCAAGTGTGAGTTTCAGAGAGAGTATAATAACCAGAGTATTTAATAACCAGAGTATTTTACAGTAAACATCATCAGCTGACGTTCATAGTATAAAATAAGTGATATCAACAAGCTGACACTATCTATGCCACAGTATGTGTGGTGGCAGAATACAGATGTGAGGGAGTATCAGAGTTACTGTCCGCTGGGGACAATGAATGTCTATTAAATTTCTCGGCAATCCATTCTAAAGGGACATTATACAACTGTAGTACCTCTGTGCAGGATACGTTTACTGACTTTGACATGTAAAATATGTGGAATGCCCCTTTAAAGATATGATCACATGCTTCATATTGTTTATTAAAACAGTTGAGGCATAACGTGAACATGGAGGATGTGAAGAAGACAGTCAAAACATGCAGTGATAGCTTTAATTGAGTTGTAAACTGTGATAAGTAGCATCAGCTGTTGTGGGCCTCATTGTTGTCAGTTAGCTTCTTTCATGGTAAAATACATTCAGTCCTCACACTGTAATTATGCAGAGGAGAAGGGGAGCAATAAATCTGATAATACACACACGCACGCTCACACCACACACACACATATACTTAGGGGTATAAACTCATGGACGAGCAGAGAATTGTTGGAACAGAGATCAGATTAGAGAAGCTTTTCTGATCTGTGGCATGAGAAGGCTGGGCTCATGTATCAACCAGCCATCTAAGCTGGCTTATCCTGATACAACCAGGGGCAAACACACACACAGACACACACACTTACAAGAAGAAAGTTTACTGGGTGATGTAAGGGAGGGAGGAGGGGTTGGAGAACAGTGTGGTACAATCTCCAAACAATTCTATATCCCTTTTAGTCATGGCCTGGCTTTGGCTGTGAAGCGGAAACGTCTTTGAGCCCTTGTTAACAGTGTCCCCAAACTTCACTAAAGGTCTGCTTTGCTGTTTTTATACTTTAGAGTAACTTAGAAAAGTATTTCATTGTGCAGCTCCTGTCAGCTTTGTGATTGGTCCTGTGGCACATGGATTGACTTGAGTTATGTCTCCTCTTTCCGTCCCAACAGGACTGATGTCCAGATGGTGTGCCCCTCCATGTGTGGTCCAGTTCAGCTCTCCCTGACCGTTTCATGGGCCACAAACCGACCCAAGCATCCACGGCCACTGCTTGACTCAACCCCACCGCGCACCACCCTTAACCCCTCACCCCTAACCTCCACCCTCAGCCCCCCACCTCCCTCTGCCTCACTCTCTGTCAAGCCTCTCCTCACATTTTGACAATCCTTGCCCTCCTTGAGCCCAACATGGTGGCCAGCATTCCCGCTCTAATCTTCGTCATGATGTTTCGAGGCGTCTTGCTCTCTGTCGGAGACCCGCCTCAGTCCCGCCGGGAGATCCGCATCGAGGGAGATCTGGTGCTCGGTGGTCTGTTCCCGGTGCACGAGAAAGGTGCTGGGATGGAGGAGTGTGGGCGTGTGAACGAGGACAGAGGGATCCAGAGGCTGGAGGCCATGCTGTTTGCCATTGACAGAATCAATAAGGACAGCACTTTGTTGCCTGGGGTGTCCCTCGGGGTCCACATCCTGGACACCTGCTCCAGAGATACCTATGCACTGGAGCAGGTGGGTCAGCATGGTCACTGTACTTAAACTCTCCATGTGTCTCAAAGGGAGATTCCAAACTGTATTTAAATACACACTGTTGAGGGCATACTTTTATCTTAAGGGTATGTCACCTGCCATCAACTTACAGCATTTCATATGTGCACAGGGTGTTATCTTATATATGTTTATCAAAATCACTTAAAGGAGTACTTCCCCTGCAAAACGATCAATTGTATATGAGTTACTCACCAACAAACATGCAATTACAAACTCTCACAGAACTTGTCCAGTATAATCAAAGTCACGTTTTTCCAGTCGCATGCTCAGTACTCAATACATGCATGGCCAAGTTTTTGGTAAGTAATAAGCGTAGGTATAGATGTATAAGACTTAGATTTCTCTGTAGAAGTTGAATGAGTGTTTGTGATTGGATGTTTTGATATAGTTTTAGTTATAGTTTTGCAGTTGTTAAATATGGACCCCAGTGACTTAAAGTCATGAAGCATGTTTGCCTTTTTTGAATTCTACCTTCACCATGGAGGCATGCGAGAAAAAAGTTTTCTTTACAGATTCAAGGTAACACACTGTGAGTAACTGGGGCTGGTTGCAAAAAACACCTTAAGTTAAGAGTTTAAGGTTTTATCATAATAAAACCAGTTGCACACAACACCCTTAAGTCTTCTCCTTCAGGTTCCCTTAAAATGTTCTCTTAAGTATTCATGGTTTTCTATTTGTCTTAGTTTTATACTTAAGGAATCCCTAGACTGTTGCACAAAAGACCTTAGCAACCAAGGCATGGTTAAAAAAACTTAAGGTACCTCTGAGTCTATCTTAACTCCAACATGATAGAGTTTATGGTGATTAATGAAAAAAACTAACACACCCTAAGAAAAGTGTTCTATGACCAGGATAACCCAGTGGATATGCTTTTGATTTGAAACTATAGATCTGACTAAATAAGTTTTCGTTGCTTCCTCCTATAATCGTTTTTTGGTATTTGGGGATCAAATTTACTTTGTAGATTTTGCTTTCTATGATTATACTCCTCCAGAAGTTTAATCTCTTCCTCCTCTGACAAATGTGGTTTTCTTTTCATCTTTTCTTCTGCCATTTTTTCACTATCTAAGTAGAAGCCAACTTTGTGAGACGGTAACAGACATCACAAGCATGAGTCCGTGCAAACAAACAATCTCCATGGAAACTTTTACCATTGTATAAGATAAGATACACCTTTATTGATACCATAATTGAGAAATATAATAATGTAATATATATAATATGATATAATAATATATAATGTATAATCTCTTTCAATGCAGTTTTTCCTTAACAATGGAAACCTTTTAAGGGATTCTGTGCAACTGTGTAAGTCCCTCAGCTAAGGAGAAATTAAGCCTTAAGTGTCATACTGAAGGAGAAAACTTAAGGTGTTTTGTGCAACTGGTCCCAGATAGTTAAAAAATGTTCATTTTGCAGGTGAAGTATTCTTTAAGCTTTCAAGTGCACAAGATGCTGTTTACCAAAAAAATTAAGATATATCATTAGTAGTTTACCAATATACAAGAAGCCACTTTGATAGCTAGTTTTGTTGCCTTTGAACTGTATTTCCAAATGTTCTCACAGTTGTTTAAATACTTATAATAATATAACTCTAACTAATATGTGGTGATTTCTGTATGTGTATGACAGTAGTAAAAGTAATGAAATCCTCAACAAAAGAACACATCAGACTGAGATAATGGCTCAGTTAGAGCATTTACTGTATCCTCTAAGACAGTCTCCTACTTTTGTGTTGCAGAGACCTGAGTTATATCTGCATTTACCTGCGAATGCTGATACAACTTTTTAGATACAGCGCAGCTCAGAAACAGTTTGTTTAATTAGCTGTCTGTTCTCCTGTGCTGCTGGGCGACTTGAACTTTTGCTACATGCTGTATTAAAATAGTTGCTCTGCAAAGTAAGTTGTGGTGTCAGAAGTAAAATGTGCAATGTTTCCATTTTAAATGGAGTAAAAAAAAATGATATAAGGTCTCATTAAAAGGTAATATTCAGGTAAAGTAAATGTACCTCGAAATTCTATTTTATCCACGACGGGTAAAGGATCTTGCCTCGAATGATAACAGCAAATCCTTGATGAGAAATAGAGATTGAAGCTATTTGCGATGAGGGAAATGAGCCGGATATAAAAAAATAAATAAAGCACTTTCCCCTCAGGGATTGTTATCTTCAAAAAATATATTGTATCTTATTGCAGAGCTATTTGGGGATGATGCATTCAGTGATCTTTTACAATGAGCTCTTTGACTGATTGCATAAACCCTGGATTCCTGACGTTTGGTTTTCCTAAGTGGGTTGCCAGTTCATTGCCTGTTTGTCCACAAACCAGCAATATGTTATGTGTTTCGGTCTCGGGGGAGTTCAGTTGCAATTTTGGACCATGTTCTGAAAGCATTTAAGATCCCCTAGTGTAAAGCAATCAGCTTTTATAGTCCCTTCACAAAGATAGAGATATCACATCACAGAAAAGTATCAGTCAATCTTTATTTATATTGCATATCATATGAAAAGCGTAATGCAAAGTGTGTCAGGCTGATTAAGAATAAATAGATTATATAGAGCATATGGTGCCCCGTATGTTGCACAGCATTTGATTTGTAATATCCATGTGGGTGTGCTTCCTAGGCTCTGGAGTTTGTAAGAGCCTCCCTCACCAAGGTGGACGACACAGAGTTCATCTGTCCAGACGGATCTTACGCTCTGCAGGACGACAGCCCGCTTGCAATCGCTGGAGTCATAGGTGGATCCTTCAGCAGCGTCTCCATACAGGTAACGCACATGCAAACACATTATCTAACTTTAACTTCCTCCATGGCTTCTTCTCCTCTTTTACTCACTCAAGTGTGCAGATGCTGACTTCCAGAGATGTGGCAGTGCAAGTCCATGCCTGTGTGGCTGCATGTGTGTGTGTACTTCTTTCTTAGAATCAACTTTTCCATTGGTGTGTTCTTGTGTATCTCCCTGGCTGTTGTAGCTCTTGTCACAGAGCAGGGTAATTTGCATAGTTTAGCATAAAACCTCCTTCTTCCTTACTCCTCTGTGACTGCACAAAAGCATCCTCCTATCAGTCCTTAAATCCCTAATCTCTGCAACTGTCTCTCTGTCTTCTCACCCTCTCTTTTTCTCTCCCTCTCCAGTTTTATGTATGTCTCTTTTTTTCCCTGTCCCTTAAATCTTTGCTCTCCTCCTTCTCATCACTGCCTACTTCTCTTTTTTCTCCTTCTTTATATGCATTCAGAGGCATCCCTCGCGGCTATTTGGGGAGAGCTCAGTGTATGCTGACCTCAGCCCCCTTCTTCTCCTCCTCCTCCTTCCTGGGGCAGCCATTGTTAACACATCTGCTCTGTCTCTTGTCCTTCATCACACATAATTATCCCTTGTTTTCTCCCAGCTCATCCCTGTTGCCCTTTGTTGCCGTTGCTGTTGTTTTTACCTGTCTATTCCGAGGGCAGCACTGTTTACGAGACCCGAACTGTGCTCTGCTTTCTGATCTCTTGCCAGTGAAGCTAATCCAGCTACTCCTTCATGCCTCTTCCTACTTGGCCAGTCTGTCTGTTGCTTGTAAATGAAGTAATAGGGAATTATTTTGTGTTCAACCATGCACAACTAAACTCCAATGTTTTGAGGGCATTTACATAGCGGGCATCATTCCTCCCCTCCGTTCGCACACGTGTGTGTATGTGTCTCCGTGTGTCTGTGTGTGTGTGTGTGACTTGCATTCCAAGCAGAAAACACACAGCAGCCCTCCACTGCACCAATTTTTTCCTCCTTCCCTTTCATTTTTTTTTCTACTCGTCTCTCATATTCAACCCATTCCTACAGTACATCTCCCTTCCCTCTCTCTCTCTCCCTCTCTCACTCACAGGAAGGGAGCAGCTTTCACTAACAGAGTAAACTCTCCATGTCCCTACAGACAGGCCTCTTAGCTAGCTGTAGTCATTGTTCAGTGGCAGGTAATGGAGCAATGCGGTTACATTTTGCAGCGTGACCTTCCCTGACATTTAAGTCAACTGCCATCTTAAAACCATAAAACCTGCCCGAAGTACTATAAGCAGCCATCCTCGTGTGTATGCGTGTGTGTGTGTGTTTCTACGTCAGTGCAAGTGTCTGTGTATGTGTCGACCTGCTCTTGTGCACACCAGTGTATATATACAAGTGTGTTTTCTAATCTTGTACATTATTAGTCTAATGAGATTCTGACATGTTGTCAAAATAGCTCATCAACCGAGCTATGAATGAAATATAGAAAAGCGCAGAGTGATGCGCTCTAAAAGGATTAAACTGAGGCGAAAAACAGAATGGCTGTGTATTTTCTGTTTATTTGCGTGTGTGTGCATGTTGGAGTGTGTATGCTTACATGTCTTTGTGGGCGTGAGAATGTGTAGCGATTATATTTCCGCTGTTTGTGTTGGTGTCTGTGACTAAAATTGTAATGAAGAGAACAGGACCAAACTCCAATCAACAGTAAAAGGGAATATTATATGGACATCAGTAGACCCCAGATGATGTCCATCACTAATGCATGAGTCAGTGATTTATTGAACTCCTGTCTGCATGTGTGCGTGCGTGCGTGTGTGCGCTGTTTTGTGTTTCTCCATGTGCCTATAAGCTTACACTTGCTGCATTGTCTTTTATCTTCAAATAATCACATTATGCATGAAGCAATTTCCATCAGAAGCAATCGTCTTAATACATTCTAATTTTTCCTTTGATAAAAAAATACTAATTCCAATTATTTTTGTGGGTCATATTTCCAAGTTTTTGTCAATGTGCCAATCGTTTTTGATCAGAGATTTAATACTTGGTTGTAGACTGTAGAGCGTGATGCACACAGATATCTGCTCTCCAATACAGATGGTCGGTCAGAGGGAAAACACTCTAACACAATAACACTCCCCGTGCAGTTGCTGCACATCTTTGAATATCTGTGGATGAGCAGTTTTATTGCAGTTAATAGTATTGTACTTGATGTGTTTTGACATAATTCGCACGCACATTTTCTCTGCTGGCTGACAGTCCTTAGGCAGACATATTTACTTGCCAGCTACCAAGAAGGAGCTCTCTTCTACAAAGACACTGACTGATTTTTTTGTCTTACTTGGTCCAATTGGAGCGTATTAGAGACAGGATTTCCCTACAAACTGAAACACTAGTTTATTGTGTGGGATATCCACTGTTGATCAGATATTTTTTTTTCATCAATTCAGATTTGTTTTAATCAGATCTCAAGTCTGAGTATGCGTGAGATGACTACGACCTCTGAACACACCGTTACGAGGTGGCATCACATTTGTGTTTAGGCACTAAAACTACTTGTTTAGGTTAAGAAAAAGTTTGTGTTTTGGTTAAAATAACTAAGCTTGTTATGTACAGGAAGTAAGTATATCGTAAAGCAACATACTTACATACAATGGTTCAAATGATACCCTACAAAAATGCGTAGACAACAGCTGATATGATATCCTGTAAATCAGTGTTCCATGAATGACATTACGTACTTAATGTAAAGTTCCATAGATTAGGTTTAGGCAAATTACTGTGGTTAGGTTTAGGAAAAGAAACATGATGACGTACCTTAAAAAGACTCAAACTTTATTTAAAGATCCCGCAGGTCCGAACATCAGTCTCCCAGGAAAAGTCCTGTGTTTTGTGACCCCAACATCACCCAGATCTCTCTCCTTACAGGCACTGCTTCTGTTTTTCCTCCCATCAGTGCACTGGTCACATGATCACAGCTTTTCCAAATGTGTTGGGTATACACGAATGACAGGCTCATGATTATGTAGATCAGTGGTTCCCAGCTGGTCCAGCCAGGAGGTCCAGCTTTCTCCTTAGTCGTTAGTTCAAGGTCCACACAGTTTAATATATTTCGCATCATACTTGGATTTGGCCATGTTGTCGAGCTAGTTTGCTGTCTCTTGTCAAGTAGCTGTCCATTAGTTACTCACTCTACAGCAGGACACTGCACTTTAAACGTGCCAGAAATTCACTGTACTTCAAAATAAAGTGTGTTTTTACAAACTTGACAAGTTCGCGAGTCACTTGCAGTCCATTTAGAGGGACCAGTGACCCACTTTTGGACCACGATCCACCAGTTGGGAACCACTGATGTAGAATATTTACAAACTTTGGTGCAATAGTTCTCTTAGGGAAAAGTATGAGCAAGTGCATGGGGACACTCCATTGGCACTGTTTACATGGTATCAGCATGTAATGTCCACACAGTATGTGCCACCAGGTCATGGGTCATTTCATGTGTTTCTGTGGGTTGGTTGGGCAACTACGTATACCAGAGATAAGCCAGAGAAATGGTTCATTCTATTAATTCTAGCGTGGCTCTTAGCAAAATCCACATTTTACATTCTTCACAGAGAGGTCTGTCATCGCATGTAACACACACACACGTTTTAGTTTTTGAGTTGCTCCACCACTTCGTCTATGTATCCTCCAGTTTCCCGCTCTCTGTGTGTACTGCTTCTTTCAAGTGCTCCATTAAATTAATTGTACAGTAATTGGCTGCGTTGCTGCCACCTCTTAAAACATTTGCATTGTAAACACTACAAGGAGCTGCTTGAATGCATTCAGTCTCCAGTTTAACGCAGTTCCACACCGCAGCTTATAGAGGAGACTTTCCATAAATTAATCAGAGGTTGATGGGACAAAATACAATAAGATTCAGATTTGATTCAAGTTTGAATATTAAATTACAGTGTTCACACATGACAACAAAACAAATTGTGATCAAAGTCAATCAAGTCAATTTGAAGTTGAGGAAAGTTACATGGTCTCTAAAGGACTAATTTAGATGGATGCATTATGGGAATCATCTTTTAAGGTCATATGGAGATAATGTTGATAGTTTCTAAAACTAAAATGTTTATGTATTTACTCTGAAACAAAATCATTGGCAAAAAAAAAAGTTATATCTCCATGTGCTGGAGACTCCAGTCCAAAAAAGGGTTATCAATCACTCAGTGTTAAGTTCCTGTGATTCATTAATTTTACAGGAGTAGGTTTGGAATAATTTCTGCTGATTTATGTCTTATTTTGCTGTATCTCTCCCAACAGGTTGCCAATCTTCTCAGGCTCTTTCAGATTCCTCAGATAAGCTACGCTTCAACCAGTGCCAAGCTCAGTGATAAGACCCGCTATGATTACTTCGCCCGCACGGTGCCCCCTGACTTCTACCAGGCCAAAGCTATGGCCGAGATCCTCCGGTTCTTCAACTGGACATACGTGTCCACTGTGGCGTCGGAGGGGGATTACGGCGAAACCGGTATAGAGGCCTTCGAACAAGAGGCACGCATGAGGAACATCTGTATCGCCACATCAGAGAAAGTAAGGCATGGAATAGAATATAATAGAATAAGAGTTTATTTCTGCATGAGTGTAACCATTGCTCAAAGCAAGATACCCAAAAACCTCAAACTTTAATCAGCAGTGTCACACTGATGTATGGCCTGAAGCTGTACCACTAACAATGAATGGGGCACTACATTTTTGAGCTCATAAAAGTTTGTCTCCATGTCTTATCTTGTCTTACACACAAATTGAGTTTATATTACACTGGTGTTATCAGTTGTGAACCAGAAAATGAAAGCTTATCTCCGAGAACTCATTCTGGGTACGTTCACAGTCACATTTTTCATCTCATTTGCTACGGAGGTGCATGATGGTGTGAAGTACAGACAGCATTTTTTGCTTGTTTCTCTCTGTGAATGACGGGGATAAATAATCACACATAAGGGCCGCAGACCTATCTGGGCATAGAGGGAGCATTTATGGTACACATGTCATTACATTATTGTCCTCTTTCTGGCCAGGTGGGACGTTCAAACGCTAAGAAGTCTTATGAAGCTGTGATCCGTCAGCTCCTCCAGAAACCCAATGCCCGTGTGGCCGTCCTCTTCCTGCGCAGCGATGATGCCAGAGAGCTGCTGGCAGCTGCTGCTAGGCTTAACACCTCCTTCATCTGGGTGGCCAGCGATGGCTGGGGTGCACAGGAAAGCATTACCAAGGGAAACGAGGTCACCGCTGAAGGCGCCATCACACTGGAACTGGCAGCCAATCCCGTGCCAGAATTCAACCGCTACTTTCTCAGCTTGAACCCGGTCAAAAACCATCGAAATCCCTGGTACAGGGAATTCTGGGAGCAGCGGTTCCAGTGCTCCTTAGGTGGTGGAGGGACAGGAGGAGTGGGAGGCGTTGGAATGGGAGAGACGTCTCTCCCACTGTGTGACCTGGACTTGTCAATGGACAAGAATAGCTTTGAACCAGAGTCCAAGATCATGTTTGTGGTTAACGCGGTGTACGCCATGGCTCATGCCCTCCATGAAATGCAACGGAGCCTGTGCTTCAACACCACCAAGCTGTGCGATAGCATGAAGGCACTGGATGGGCGCAGACTCTACAGGGATTACATCCTTAATGTCAGCTTCACAGGTAAGAGAGCTGGAGCGTGGCGAAGGGAGTGAGGAGTCCCAGATAAGGTGTTCAAGGTGGATGAAGAGTGAAGAGAAGTGAATGTTGGGAGAGGAAGTTGGGGAGGAAAGGGGAAAGATAGCAAGACACAGACAGGAGTGTGAGTGCGTAGTTAACAGTCCGCTCATGAACAACTTGTTGTCCTCCTCAGCCAAAGTAGCCAAACCACGGAACATAAAAAGTACTGAGACAAATCCGCTTAATTACTATGTATTGTCAGAGCCAGCCGTGCCATTGACACCTATTACCCATGCGTAATTGATACGACACTACAAAGTTGCTTTGAGGAACGAGAGCTGCAGTTAATCCGTCAGCCATATTCTTCTCTCTTGCACTAATGAGATTGTGTGTGTTATAATAGCTCCTATAGCAGGCTGCCTGTCTGTCTGTCAGTCTCTGTAGAGTTGGGAGAGAAGAGACAGAGGATTGGCTTGACTGACAGATGGCGTACAAAGGGAGCGTTATAAATAAACTGCTGTGTCTCGGGGACTGACACAGGTTTAGAGGTGCTTATTCCTCCACCAACCGTGACCAGGAGAAGACATCAAAACAGCCTAACAAACAGCACTAACACGGCAGCTTTGCCACGAGACACTGGGGAGAGAGCAAGGAGGGATGGATGGAGGACGAAAGAATGGCATCACATAAGGAGGGAGGGGGGAAGGAAGCTTACAGATAAGACTGACAGGCAGACTAAAATGAGAAAAGAGAGTTTGGGGTAAGGTAAAAGGGAGTAAGACAGAGAAAGAGATAAGGAGGGAAGGAGGGAAGGAACAAGGGAGCACTGAGGCAATGCTGGAGTGGGACAGCGTGCGTCAGCAGAAGAAGAGGATTCTCTTTGAAATTCCCCATCTTCATTTCTGCTACAAATCAAAGGACTTGGAGCATTTCTGCATGAGAGGAGGGAGACAGAAAGAGGGAAAGAGAGAGGAAGAGTGTGAGTAAGATAGAGAAGGGAAGGAGAGAAAGAGAGGAAACAGTCAAGGCGGTTTGCAGTCGCAGCCTCCGGTTGGCACAGATGATAACCACTCCCTTATAGGATGCATAGAGAGTGGGGTGGAATAGATATGCAGATTCACACATAGAAAGTTAAAAAATGTGTGGAGTAAGTTGGAGAGGAGGTGTGAATCCCGCTGTGACTTCCCAACATCTCTGTGTCTGATCATCTTTCTCCCTAACATTCCCCTCTCCCGCTCCCCTCCCTTCTGTTCACCACTGATGTATGTCCATGAGGCGCATGTCTTTACTCTGGGAAGAGAGTAACAGCATGTACAAGGATCTCGAGTTCTTTACAGCTCAGCGTCAGCGACGACGGTGACAGCATGGCAAACAGCTTTATCGGTTTAAAAAATTGCATTCAAAGAGCCCTCGCTGATAAGAGGAAGAGGATGTTGACGGTGGCGGCACAGTTAAACTGGGAACTGTGGCGCGGTTTGCTCTGAGCTGTTGGTTTAGCCCCAGAATGACGCACTCACACTGCTGTACATATACATCTTTCCATCGACACTATGTAAGGAAAGGAGCTGAGGTGAGCTGAGGTTGAATGTGGGGTATAAATACTGCAGCATCACCATCCGCAGTGCTCTCAGTCTGAACTGTAGCAGACGGAAAACCAACACTTTTCAGCACTCTCTATCTCTCTGCCACCTCCTTCTCTCACACACACATGCACATGTTCATTCAACACTCAAAGTTTGATCTCACTTATATCTAAACACTTCCCAATATTAAATTAATATGCCCCTGTCTTTAACTTTTCACTCATAACACAGCGGATTGTCTGTAGCTGTAATAAGGCTGTTTTGTTGTGTGTTACTCACAGCGTATGTGTTGCACTGAGGCAGTATGTTGTGTGGTTAGGAATGTGTTTTCATATGCCGCTCTCTTCATCTTGTCTCATCTCGCTAGTTGCTATGGTAATGAAGCCGACACTATTGCCAATTGTTGAAGTGATCTGGTAGATCATGGGAACTGCTCCCTACCATCTAAGTAGTAGACACAGGGGCGCATTTGTGCATGTTTATGAGGCCTCACTTCATAGTCCGCACACACAAAAAACACACGTACGTACACGCAAGAGACACGAACACGTGCAACACTCAGCTTTTTTTTTGCTTTTTTTTTTTTTACAAAGAGGCAGCTTGAAATGCTCGTTGTTTTTGTTGTTTCTTTTTTTTTTTTTTTTACCAGCATGAAATTGCAGACACCCCCAACCCACACACTTCTCAAAGCCATCATTCAACTCCCACCCACCCACCTCCCCGATCTGCAGCAAACATATCAGTATATACACACATGCACGCAGTCTTCTGTTCAAATAGTGGTGATAGATGTGATATTCCCCCTTCTCTGTGCTTTTGTGTGTGTATGTGTGTGTGTGTGTGTGTGTGTACGTGTGTGTGTGATATGTCTGTGTTAGCAGAGGCGGTGTGCCTTCAGGGCCATATTGAGCAGCGAGCTCACTGCAACGTTTAGATGCTAGAGAACAACCTTCACTCCTCTCCCTCATTTTCTCCTCGCACTCTTTCCCTCCGTCTCTCTGCCTCTGTCACTCCGTCTCTCCGTCTCTCTCCATCTTCCCGTCTGTCTCACTCTTCATCACTCCATCTCTGTATGTATCTCGCTCTCCGTGTCTCCATTTCTCACCCAGAAAGTGTCCTACTCTCAGCCTCTACATTCAAAAACAGCACATCCCACTCAGACTTCACAAGGTTGCCTCTCCTGCCTCCACCGCCTCTCTGCGCCGGTCTGTTCCTCCACTCCTTCACTTTGCTCATCCCTCCATCCATCCTTCACCTTTTCTCTATTGATTCCTGCGTCTAAAGGCTTTCCTCCGTCCACCTATATCTCTGCTGCCGTCACACCAGCTTCTTGCTTTTCTCTCTTGCTATCTCCTCCGTGTTTTTTCTCGTATTCTTCTCTGTCTTCTCCCTTGTCACTTTCCTCTTTTCTTTGCCCTTATCTTGTCTCCTGGCTCGTCCTCCCTCCCCAGCACCTCCTGCTTTTGGCCCGCCGTTTCTTTCTTTTGTCTCCTCTATCTCACCACCTTTCTTTCAGTCAAGCCTTAGCTCCTCTCCTCCTATACATTTCTCCCCCTTGTTCTAGACTTCCTTCTCTCCACCCTATCTGTCCGCTGTTCCCCCGAGGTCTGTTGGTCCATGGCCCAGGCAGCGCCTCCATCCCCCGGTGACTGAATCCTCAGGGAGAACAAATATAGCTAATGGGATCTGTCTGTGTGTGCGTTTGTGACATGTGAGTGCATCCCTGCGTCCCTATCTGTATATGCTCAGGGATGTGTGTCGGTGTCTTTGTGGGGCACAGATGTGTAAGGTCATCAACCCTCTGGAGGAAGAAAAAGAGGGACAAGAAAGGTTGGTCACACCATTAGCATGCAGAGCCGCTGTGTCCTCATGTTTTACCTGGAACAGGTGTGCATTTGTGCACGAACCTATATGCGGTGTTACTTTGTCAAGCTTAAATTAGGAGTAAATCAGGGATTCAGGTGAATTGATGCTTAGAAATACAATTCTCTATTCCCTAGCCAGCAACTAATCAACAACCAGCTTTTGAATTTTTAGTCACACACTCGCACAAAGAAAAGATTCACCCTCTCTCTATGAGTCTGTATACCTCACTCTCTCTTTCTCCACTTTCAGATTACTTATTCCTACTTATTCCTCCCAAGCCCCTTTGCCTCCTCTCTCTCTCTGCCTGCCTTTAATACCCACAATCCCCCTTGGGCTTCGCTTTAGCCCGACATGGCCGAGAACATAATTAATTTCACAGCTTCTGAATGAAAAGCCTGTTTTCACCATGCTTCTAATTAAGCTAGAATAATAAGGTGTTTCTCGAGTTAGCGGGAATGCTAAAAATGTGTCTCACAAAAATTAGGGATCTGGTTAGGGCTGCGTTATAACCACAGTTTGTCTCACACAACTTTATTTGCCTTTTTTTGTACTGTTATTTTACATTCTGTGGCCCCAGTTGTTTGATTAATTGCTTCTACAAAAATGACAAGTGGATTTTAGTAGACGATTCAATGAATCCTCTCAGATAAAGCAGCAGCATATTCACGCATTCACGAAGACATGGTCCACTTTTGGATGCTGGCGACACCTCACATGCATGGAAAGTTACTCAAAGCAGCGGGAAGTGCGGAGAGCCGAGCCTGCTATGGGTCTCAGCTGGACTGGACTGGGCCAGCGGGAAGTATTATATGGATGAGGTCACACAGAATAATCAATCATCACTGTTTCAGCGCTGAAGTCGTGTTATAGTATGTGTTAAGACACCGCAAGAAAGCCCACAAGCTGCTGTTAGGAAGCAGTCCCCACATTCAATTCTTCAAATGATGAAATTGGTTCAGTTCATGGTTCATCAAAGTTACATCACACAGAAACACGCTGCAGAAAGGTAGCTGAGGGACAAGCTTCCTTTCAGCTGCACTACCCACCACTTGTGCATCTGACGAAATCCAAATGCTTTTTAGTCATGCTAGTGACATGGCTGTATGGATGGCAGTGTCAGTCTGTCGGTCCAACACTTTGGTCCAGATGGAAATATCTCAACACTTATTGGATAGATCGTTGTGAAATTTTGTTCAGACATTCATGGATCCCAGAGAATAAATCTTGCATAAATTGGTGGTCCCCTGGCTTTTCCTGTAGTGCCACCATGCATTCAAATCTCTCAGTTCTGTAAAACATCTGAACACCTACCTGTTGGATTGACATAAAATGTTGCACAGACACACAGTACCAAGAGGATAAGGCCTACTATTATATACTATCTCCTGACTGTTCCTGTTGGGCCGACTACTGGATGAACTGTCATGAAACTTGGTACAGACGTTCATGTGCACCTTAGGAAGAAATGAAACTTTGGTGATCCCTTAATTTTGAAATGGACTGCATCGCATGTATCGCTTTTCTAGTTTTCCAACCAGTCCTATTCACACACACATTCACACACTGGTGGGCCAGGCTACAATACAGGGTGCCACCTGCTATTCAGTAACCACTCACAGGCTCTCACACACTGGAACGGCCATTGGGAGCAATTTGGGATTGAGTATCTAGACAACCCGCTCTACCTCTGACCCACAGCCGCCTCAGACTTCACCTAGCACACACATCATTTCCAAATTCATTTTGCCCAATATTTTTGCTTTATGACCAAATACCAGAGGTGGGAGTAAGTCACATATGTGCAAGTCACAAGCAAGTCCCGAGTTACAGTGGTGAGAGTCAAGCAAGTTGAGTCCCTGCTACAATTCAAGCAAGTAAAGTCAAGTCATTGCTCAGGTCAAGCAAGTCACCAGACAAGTCAAATTAAATTTTGATGATCAAACTTAGCTTTCATATTTAAATTGGTTAAAACACAGTCATTAAAATATGAGTTTTATTTTCAACAGTAACGAAAACTGTTGCAGCCTGCTCATGTTAGCTAGCTAACGTGTAACTGGCTAATAAGCTAATAAGTTAGCTAAAATGACACATTTATGCACCTTTCTTTGTGGATTTTATAGTGATGGATGAAGTTGAATGATGTGATGGTCACGTCACTGATTTTTGACTTTGCACTGCCCACCGCTGTTCTCTTCTTTCTACTCTCATCATCAACATAGTCCAAATGTTATTACTGTAAAACATCAATTAAAAGCCTGGTCCCGGTCTCTTTTACTAGCCTGATGTGGCTGTTTTGAGAAATAAAGGCCTGTCTCAAATAGAAGCCTGGTCTGGTTGCCAAGTAGTTCATTTTTATAGATGTTCTTTGGATGTTTAAAACCAGGTTGTTGGCTATACCCACTTGAGCTAACATTAGATAGCTGTAGATCACACATACAGATAAATGTTTAATCTTTTGTCAATACGAAGATGCTACACATCGTTAGCTCGGGTCCTCCACAATTCAATTGTTCAGTTCGTGTTACTGAAAAAATGAGCACCAGATACGAATGTAATTCATTCAGATTCACTGGCATGACAAAAAAATTGGTGACTCCCTTCCCCTGAAGATGTCATGAAGTGGGAATATGTGTCCATTCATTGATTGCCCAGTAAGTTTTTCATATTTCTTTAGTCCATAAGGGTCCACTGATGAACAAAATGAAAAGGTTTCTTTCATAAAAATTAATCCAAGTTGTTAGTGTTGTTTCAAAAGGATAAGTGGAGTGGGGTCGGTTGGTCTGCCGGGTGACATAAAAAAGGGTCTCTAACACTTTCTCTCTGACGCCTTGTCTGTTGGAGCTAGATTAAATGAGTGATTTGTATTTGATATGTTATTCAAAGCCTTATTTTTATACGTATTCTTATATATATTAGAAGTAATTTTCATACTTGTTCAAATAAACAATTTGATATTTTTCCCATCTTTGCTGACAGTTTTGCATAAAAGGAATTAAAGCCCTGCCCTATATAGACCCCTGTCCCAAATATAAGGCTGTTGACTTCAGTGATTTAAGCAAATAATAGCCCGGGTTACTAATTTAAGTTTTATGGTATTTTTGGCCCCCTCCATGATAGCTGCCTCATGCATTGGCCTCTGCTGGTTTGCCGTGTCTTAGTAGGTTGCCAGGTTTGAGCACATTGGACCACAAATCACCCAAACATGTTTCACAAACAAAATTTAATAAAACAATAGTCAATCCCTTTTTAAGTCATTTGTCTCATGTCTAAGTCAAGTCTCAAGTCATGAATACCAAGTCAAAGTCAATTCAAGTCTTTTATCAGTGTTAGTCAAGCAAGGTGGATGCCCTAAGTTTTGCAACTCGAGTCTGACTCAAGCCATATGTGGCTCCAGTCCGCAACTTCTTCCTCTACCTGCAAATATAGCCTCAGCTTGTGTTAGCAAATGTTAGCATGCTAACAAGCTAAACTTGGATATGATATAAATATGATAAACATTTTACCTTCTAAACATCAGCATGTTATAATTGTCATTGCAAGTGAGTCAGCATGCTTATTTCAGCTTTCATTGCTGAATGTCTGTCAGCTCTTCGTCTTATTTAGACAGAATCACAAACTCTTTGAGCCGCTGGAACTGTGAGCTCACCAGATTTTTAAATTTAGCCGAGGACAGTGCTGAGGGGAGAGAGCGGTGTCCATCAGTCAAGGACCTGGGCTGCCTGTCTCAGCTCTCTGCAGTCACCAGAGGAGTCTTGGTGGCCTTCGCCAGCTCTAACTTGCACCCTCATACACTTTTCCTGATAAGCTGCTCTGTCACGTCAGCAAGGTCGCTGGTGTTGGTTATAGGGAGGAATCACCAGTCCTCTGAGTCTATTGCTCTCTGACTGTGATCTGTTAGAGTGAAGTCAAGGACAACACAGCACCCTCAAATGGGTCTGTAGGCTAATGCCGTTATCTCTTTAGTCTGTATTACACGTAATTACCACATACAGCTAATTAGGCTTCAGCACACATCTAAGGTCCTAATAAGGTGCAGTTATGATAATTAGCTCATGGCAAAGTGTGTCTGTGAGCGTGTATGGATGTCTAAGAGGAGGAGGCCCGGCTTGTCTTATTGCTCAGTGTTATTAGCAGACTTTATTATCTGCCAACTTGCAGTATAATGGATTCATATCTCTTCGTCGTCTGAAGATATTATCACCGTCTTATTGAAATCACTTTCATTTAGCTGTCACCTAAACATTTAGCCCCAAAATCCAAAGAAGACTTGACACTTAGAATTTCCTGTGACAGAGAGAGCGGAGAAAGATAGAGGGTTGTGCTGTCTCTGTGATTTATGGATTTCATAAACCCTAACCCCCTCTGCTGCCATCTGACACGCCATTCTTCTCTGAACACACCGAGCTTTCACAACAATAGCGCAGCTTTAGCCCTTGTCAGTGTTGCATGCACACACACACACACACACACGCCACTAACAGCAGGGTCAGGGCTTTGGTTCTGTCTGCACAGCCTCCCACAGCGCACAGAGCAATACCTAAACCATCACACTGTAAAGTAAAACCTAATGGAGCTTCCACAGACGTGTGTGTGCGCACATCCTTACGCACACACACACACACCCAATCTGTATTTTGATTCATTCCACTGATCCCAAGCTGTACGTTTGGCCCGTGATTTCTTCACTTACCCAATGACACAGAGATATGAGGAAGGCAGGGCTGTATCATTAATGCTGCTGCGCACTGAAGACCGAGAGCCTTGTTATACATTGTAGAGTGATGCTTTATAAACCCAGTGTACGCTGCACTATCCCCAGCCACATCATCATTTGACAGGGGAGGCAGCGGCGTATAGCACTCAGCTCTGTACAGTGTGTCAGCGGCACAGAGTTGATTGCTCCGCTGTAAGGACAGAAGTGGCACTGTAGGAGTGACATATACTTTGTCTGTGTCAGAACGACCAAGTGTCAGCACTGTCAGGTTCAACACAGCCTGCAACACATCAAGAAGTTACTTTTTCCCCCCACTCGATAGCCACTTTTCTCCTTGGGTTTTTTTTTTAATGGTTTCAGCATCCTGCCAATTTTACAATCTCGTCTGTTCCCACATCCTCAGGGTAGATGGTAATCCTTTCATAACAACTTGTATACAAACCAATTTGGCAGTTTCAGCAGTGTACCTCCCTCACATAAGAGACCCAGAGGCTAATTCTATCAATGTGTGGGTAGCTATAGCACTGCCCAGGGATTCAGTCCTCTGCCTTCATGCCTATATGACTTTATGGGCAGTTTGTTAATGATGCATTTGGTAATAAACTTTGTCAGATCACGAATTTAGAGCGGTGTTTTGTCCCTATGTGACCTGAGGGAAGGATGAGAGGCCATTGATACAAACAGACATCACCAAGCATACCAGGCATTTATAGCCTCTTAGCAAATACTCTGGTAACTGGCTGGTCTTCAGTAATGAAAACACTGTTGTAATGCCCTTCACTGTCTGTTCTGGACTCCTGAGGCTTAACTGACCATGGCTTATTGTCTCTGTCCTCACTGCTGCTTTTAAGAGGCATCAATAAGACATCAATGGGATGATTGTTCGCCATTGTTTAGCTTTAATCTCCTTTTTCCACTCGTCTTATCACTTTCTTTCCCGCTCTTTGTCTCCCCTCACCCCCCGCAGCCCCTTTCGCTCCCCCAGGCGTTGAGACAGTAGTGAAGTTTGATTCCCAGGGGGACGGCATGGGCCGTTACAACATCTTCAGCTACCAGCGCATTGCCGATCGTTACAGTTACGTGCCAGTAGGTGAATGGGCAGAGAGTCTGAGTCTGAGCAGCGACCTGATCCGCTGGCCCAGAGAAGTGGTGCCCACCTCACAGTGCAGTGACCCCTGTGAACGCAATGAGATGAAGAAAATGCAGGCAGGTAGGAGACAGAATTTCCACAATGTTCTTTTTGTTACAGTGACATGCCACACCAAGCAGCAGTGCCTTTTGAAAAATCTCCGACTGTCACATTCTGCTGTTTGTATTCCTGTTTCCCAGGTGAATACTGCTGCTGGATCTGCACAGCCTGTGAGCCTCATGAATACCTGGCTGATGAGTTCACCTGCTCGCCCTGTGCTCCTGGTCAGTGGCCCACTCATGACCTGACGGCCTGTTACGACCTTCCTGAGGACTATATCATGTGGGAGGATGCCTGGGCCATTGGTCCAATTACCATTGCCTGTGTAGGGTGAGTGATAAAGGCATGTCAACATGAACGCAGTTTCTGACTGATCCTGAGAGGTGTGTGTCTTTGTAAAGGGGAAGGGAATAGCAGTTAAACCCTTCCCCTAAACAGGGATTGTCCAATCACAGTTTAGCAACCATGACGGGACGCCTGTGAAGCTTTGGATGGTATCTTTCGTAGCCTTTTCAAAACCAAAAAGACAAGCAAGTGCAGGGAAAGCAGTGGTGTATTGGAAGGTATACCGGGTATACCCACTGTAAGGGTGAGAACTGGTTTCTGGCTGATTCATTTATATCCACCTATCTGCCAAAAATCCATTGGAATATATAGGAGACTACACCCACTTCCTGTGCAGTGACTTACCTGTCTACCCAGCAGTACACTCACCTCATCCCCTGCCACTACACTACTGAGGGAAAGCATCAAACAGTGTGCTCATCTGCTTCGACGGACGATGCAACTGTTGCATGTCCAACTAACCAACTTCCTATCTACAGTATCAAAGCATTACTTTCATACTATCAAGGCAAATGAGCACATTTTCAGCTCACTACATTAGTTTGTGGCTTTACAGGTTACTTCAAAAAAGTCTGTTCATGACCAGCTGTATTTCCCCACCATGTGGAAGTCGCTCCTGGATGTCATTAGAGTTTACGCTAACGTCAGCAGCTCTGTTCTGCCCTTTATTCAGCCCAGTCGCCAGAATAAAATGTCGGCGTAATACATTTCTGTATACCACAGACATGTTAAAATTGTGTGTTTCATTCGTATGGCCTTGCTCACATTACGAGTTTGAACTGAGTATGAGCTGAGCTTCTCATCGGGAGGCGGATGAGAAGGTGGATATTTTTTCACACGAGTTCGGGACATTTCCAGCTTTGTTTGTAGTCACAAAAGCACGTATTTTTGAATGAGAGTTCGGAACATTTCAAGGCGGTATTTGTAGTGACAAAAGCAAGTAGATTGGGAAATTACCAGCCTTGTTTGTGGCGACCAGACCGGGTATTTTAAGCCAAACATTTTCCTAACCTTAAGTAGTTTTTGTGCATAAACCTAACAACATATTAACCACAGCCTTGTCACAACATGAAGTTGAAAATTGAAATGTGAAGAAAAATAACATTTCAACATATCGGCTACATTGAAATATGGTTTGCAGACATTTACAGTGCCAATATTTATTCTGGTGATTGGATTGTTTTATTGGATTTGGGGATGTTTACACTCCAGCAACCTCAGCCAATAATACCCAAGATAGCGTTACGTTTGCCAACACATCAATTAGTCCTCATCCTAAAAGCCTTTTTTTCTGCGACATTGAAATTAGATAAGAGTCTCATAGCACATTTTTTACTTAACATACTTACAATATTAGGACTACACTGTATAATGCTCTACACTGCATTATAAGAACATCGCTGCTTCTTTTTTTACATGTCCTCTACATGGATTATCAACAGCAGGAGATGCTGACTTTTAGTCTGGGAGATGCAGCTTAGCAAAAGCATTTTTTATCCTTTTTCAAACAGGTAGTCTTGTTGAGATCAGAATCTCTTTTTCAAGAGAGAACTGTGCACAAAGACACCATCTACGACACGTATCGAAACTACAATGTCATGAAACTGCTCGTCTGTTTCCTCCCTGTCCACAGGTTCATGTGCACCGGTCTGGTGTTCTGGGTGTTTATCCGACACAACCACACACCGCTAGTGAAAGCTTCAGGCAGAGAGCTTTGTTACATCCTTCTCTCGGGAGTCTTCATGTCCTACGCCATGACTTTCCTCTTCTTGGCCAAACCTTCTCCTGCCATCTGTGCCCTGCGGCGCCTCGGCCTGGGTACGTCGTTCGCTGTCTGCTACTCCGCCCTCCTCACCAAAACCAACAGAATCGCCAGGATTTTCAATGGCGTGAAAGACGGAGCGGGAGCAGTGAGGCCACGCTTCATTAGCCCGTCTTCTCAGGTGAGTGATTGCACTATCACGTTCATCCATCTGCATCAGTCAGATGGATGGACAGACACACGGTGGATCTTGATGACCTCACTACCCTTTCCTCTCATCTTTTTCAGGTGTTTATCTGTCTGAGTTTAATCTCCGTCCAGTTAGTAATGGTGTCAGTGTGGCTACTGCTGGAAGTTCCCGGGACACGGCGCTTCACGTTGCCAGAGCGACGACAGACCGTCATTCTCAAGTGTAACGTACGCGACTCTAGCATGCTGCTCTCGCTGGGATATGACGTGCTCCTGGTCATCCTGTGTACTGTGTAAGTGTGTCATAGTTGGTTCGATTTTTCAAGATGGTTACATAAAAGGTTCCAAGTTAAGTGCTTTATGTTCTCGCGCTCTGTGCATCATGCCCACCCCAAAAAAAGTACTACAAAGTCCTGTGCTTAACAGTTGCACTGAGCTTGTAGATAAATTTAAAAGTCACCAGTCAGTTTTTCTCTCAATTTCAGAAGTTTTGTTTACATAGCAACAATCATTTCAGTCTGGGTATCAGTCTTTTTTCCATATGGTGTCAGTCTAATCAGAAGTATGATTTTCTCCCTGCAGGTATGCCTTCAAGACCAGGAAGTGCCCTGAGAACTTCAACGAGGCCAAGTTTATTGGATTCACCATGTACACCACCTGTATTATTTGGCTGGCCTTTCTTCCCATCTTCTATGTTACATCCAGCGACTACAGGGTATCTTCTTTAACACACACATACACTTGTCCTTGCCTTGTAGGACGACCTTGAATTGACCTACATTCATTTCCGATTCAGTAACCCTGATCCTAACCATAATTGCTAGACGCCTAACGTCAACCCAACTAAATCGAACCCTTATTCTAAAGGTCCAGTGTGTACGATTGAGGAGGATATATTGGCAGAGATGGAATATAATATTATAGGTATGTTTTGTTTAGTATATAATCACCTGAAAAGTAGAATCACCATATTTTCGTTATCTTAGAATGAGTTGCTTATATCTACATAGGGAGTGGGTCCTCATCCATGGAGTAATATTGCACCGCCATGTTTCTACAGTTGCCCAGAATGAACAAACCAAATACCGGCTCTGGGTAGGCCCATTCTCGCTTTGGTGTCAGCCTCCATAGTTGGCAGTTCTTCCGTAACAAGCCAAAAAGCATTGGAAATACACTAATTTGTAACATGAAACTGCCTTATTCTGTGTTTTTACCATTTAAAGGGTGCTTTCACACCTGCCCTGTTTGGTTCAGTTCAATCACACCTCAGTTCGTTTGCCCCCTAAGCGCGGTCCGTTTGTGCAGGTGTGAACACAGCAATCACACTCAGCATGCACACCAAAACAACCGGACTGAGACGTTCTTGAAGAGGTGGTCTTGGTCCAGTTACAAACAAACTCTGGTGCGGTTTGTTTGTGGTGAGAACATGTTCTGACCATGATCCGAACCAAATGCAGTTGCATTAGGCATTGTTTGGGTTCCTTTAATGGAATTCAACATTAAGGCAAATGCTTTTATTCACTTGGTTGATACCACCTATGTCTGTATGCTAAATATGAAGCCACCACCAGCAGCTGGTTAATTTAGCTTAGCATTAAGGCAGGAAACAGGAGGAAACAGCAAGCCTGGCTTTGTCCAAAGATAACAGAATCCACCCACCAGCACCTCTTAAGCTCACTAATTCATATGTTATATCCCGTTTGTTTAATCCATACAAAACCCAATTGTACAAATGACACTTAAACATTTAATGGGGGTTATATACATGTTTTTTCATAGTCAATTTGTGCTTAGTTAGTCTGCTTGCTGTAGCTTCAAAGTTACCTTACAGACATGAGAGTGGTATCAATCTTCTCGGCTAACTCTCAGCAAGAAAGTGTATGTAACAAAATGTCGAATTATCCCTTATTTAACCTCTGGGAACCTTTTTTTGTCCACAAACAAGAGGCAGGGTGCCCATAATGTAACTTTTTGAGCAATTTCTTGTCCCCTCAAGATGGTTAATACAAGCATACAGGTCACAAAAAAGTGGATTCTGCTGGCAAGTGTCCCAGCTCTGCAGTATTGGCATGACAAACGGACAGGCTCTGTCAAACTGCTGACACATGTCCAGATTTAACAGCAAAGGGGAGTGAGTGTTCACCTGATCCATACAAATCTTAAGCATACACACACACACCTTAAGCACACGCTTCAATAAACACACACACATACTCTGCACTGTATCAAAGGGCATAAGAGAGGAGTGCTGATGCCAGGGCTGCTCATTTGATCCCTATAAAAAAAAGAGCTCACTTTCTCACTACCCCCTCTTTCCCACTCCCTCTCTCTCTGGAAATAAGCATTTCTTTGGCCTTGTAATCTGACTTTAAGATTAGTCAGGTAGAGGCACAACATCACCAACATGCACAACCACCCACTCACACAAACACACACACACACGTATAAACACACACAGAGGAGATGTTGAGGGGTTGATTACTAATGTGTTTCTCTGTACAGTACTGAGACTCGACTGTGAGTTGCTGTTATTTAACCCTGCGTCATTTTTCTGCCGCACAAAGTTAGACACAGCGATGATACAACAGACTGATAGGGACATGCAGCAGACACGATTCCAGACTTACCTAAGATTATATTTAGCATTGATTTTGTAGAATAAATCACAGAGAATGAAGTCAAAGCTACCACTGAGATACTGTTAAGTTTGGCCTCTGCGTTGTGTGTTGATGAAGTCTTTTATTGATCCATCTTGTAATTGTTATCCTCTGAACTGTTGCAAGGTAACAGACTCTGCCAATAAATACTTACACTCTCACTTTACAGGCCTCATTGGCTCTGTGTACATATAGAGATCGGTTAATTACTCGAGGCATTTTTATGCTTTGAGTCTATCTATCCAATTTATTATTGTTTTATTTTCTGTTAAAGGACTTTGTTATATTCATGCAAAAGGTGCCTTTGTAAAATGTTCCTTATTACAGATTATTATCATCAAATTAGCTTTAACGGCAATTACTTTCTACTATATTAGCATAAGATGTATCCATCAAAGTCTGCCAACTAATTAATGTCTCCTCTTTTCTTTTCAGGTTCAGACCACTACCATGTGTATCTCAGTCAGCCTGAGTGGCTTTGTGGTCCTGGGCTGTATGTTTGCTCCCAAGGTCCATATCATCATGTTCCAGCCGCAGAAGAATGTGACTAGCCACAGGCTTAACCTCAATCGCTTCAGTGTCAGTGGGGCTGCCACCACGTACGCATCACACGGTAGGTTACATGCCGTTACCTCATTTTTAAAGAGACAGGGGTTTAGAGCAGCACTCTCTGGTTCTTTTAATATGATGTCTCTGTCAAGTGGGTGTTTTCAGCGTTTAATATTCAGCACAGCGGACAGCCCAGTGTTCCACTTTTCTGTTGGGGATACAAAATCTTGAATTATAAACTATCTACACTCTTAGAATGAAGGGTTTCGAAAGGACTCGTCCAGAAGAGTTGAGGTTCTACCCAGAAGCATTTGTTTCTAAACAACCCTTTTCTGGAGAAAAGGTTCTTTGTAAGACTAAGAATCCCTGTCATCAAAGGAACCCTCTTCTTCTTCTTCAAGTATTGTTAAAAACATGGGTGTTAAAAGATACTTACCCTCAAATATCCAAATGCTTATTCATGTTTCAAATAGTACTTTTAAATGGACAAGATTCTGGAATCTTAATCCATTCATTTTACTTGTGTTTTGCCATAGATGATATCTTATACCATAATTCCATGCCAAACAATACCAGATGGTCTTCTGATTTTTTTGTTCTTATGGGTTCCTGGTACTTGGCATTTTGTATTCGGTTCTGTTTTGTAATCTAGTTTCAGTTCCAAACTCTACTGCACCATTGAAATAGTAAACACTGTAGTAGTAGTAGTGAGAGGAAATCCTCACCCCTTAGTAACATGATTGTGAACGATCATTGTTGTGGGTTGTACTGGACCTTATCAGCCCAGGTACTTTAAGAGCCTAAAGAAACCCAAGGCTGCTGAATGTGGTTTTCTTGGCCCCAGGCTGACCTATTAAACTAAAATCATGACTAATGGAAGAGAGATCTTTGGGTAATGTAGTCACTTTCCATTATTAGAGCCCCCTGGATCGGTTCTAGATGACACCTATGAAAGGATTTTAAGTAGAAACCCCTTGGTGAGTTTTAGATGAAATCTTGGACTATAAAAATGGTTTTCGGTAGAACCCTTGAGTGGGTTCTTGTTAGCACCCTGAAGACCCTAAAAACGCCAAGCCAACAGTCGTCTGTCAATGTTGGGCTGTTGGTGAGTGTATGTCACCCTAGTCAGTGCGGTGTGTCCCACACCGTTGCCCCTCATCCACCACTGTCAGCTTTTTTTTTTTGGCCGATTCAGCATGTTGAATCAGTGTCAGCAACAGCAGAGCCATCAGTGAATGAAATCACTCTGATTGGCAGTTCAACTCAGTGTATGAGAAGAGAAACGGAAGTGAGGAAAGTAAACAAAGAGCTTAAGTCAAGAGGGAGTGAGACCAAAACAAACTTGTTTCTTAAGGAAAAGATTATTTTTCTTTTGTTGAGCTCTTCAGGAGAAACCTTTTGTGATGGTTTGTGTTATTGTTCACTGGTGCATGGTAAATATGCTCTGTTCTTTCAACATTGGATTGTGTTGTTAATATGCTTACTGGCTAACTAGCATCAAGACGGTCTTCCGTTTTTTCTTTTTGAATGACGATTACAGACTACTGCCGTCTGCTAGTGTGGAGAGTTATTTCCTCTCACACAGGCACAGAACGTATGCTCTGGTTGGTTGTTGGTTGTGTGCTCATGTGCAACTTTTTGGCCAAGATACAGTGACATCAGGTGTTGCAGCAGGGGGCCTTCATCGCCACTATTTCTCTGAAGTGGGTTTGGTGTTCCATGGCCTTTAGAAGGTGGACAGATTCTGTACCTATAGACCCCCCAGAGAAGGTTCTAGGTGAAACCATTAAACCATAAAAGGGTTCTCTATTGACAGTCTCATTTGGGGGTCTGAGTGGAAACTTTCACAGATGGTTCTAGGTAAAACCCTTTACATTTAGCTCTCGGTAGATTCCCTTGAAAGGGTTCAAGGTGTAACCTCTATAAAATGTTCTCTCAGGAACCAAAAAGGGTTTTCCTACAGGTCAAGCCGAAGAATCCTATATGGTCGTAGTTCACAGCTTTCTTTCTAAAAGAGTGTGGGTGTCTGTGCTCTGTATTCTTCTGTATTTTGTTCCTATAGTACCAGCTCGTTCTCATTCCAAAGTTGTTGATTACCACCGCTTTGTCAGTGATTTTGGCCTCAGGCACCTGGCGCCAAAAGCCACTTCTGGCAACGGTATGATATGTGGCCGGGCGTCGTCGGTATGTAACAGGACCATACTTAACCTTTCTCTGTGTTATGATACACCGCCAGTCAGCCAGATGCCACCTGTCGCAGCAGTATGACACAGACAGACAGCATCAGTTCAAATTCAGCCAAATGACACCTGTTGCGGCAGTATGATACACTGGTGGATAGCATCAGGTTGAATTGCTGCCGATAATGGCATAATATAAGGAGCTGCAAGTCCCTACAGAGTGGATGTAAGGGGTGGGAGATGGGTCCAACAAATCCCGGACTTTCACCTGGCAGTTCGGTGTTCACATCCCTATGAATGTAGAGCCAAACCATGATGTATTTTTCTAAACCCTAACCATGTGATTTGTTGACGTCCCGGTATTTATAGCGGTGTCCTGAAACGTCAACAGCAGGCACAGAAGGATACCTAGCGCATAATATGTAGACATGAAAGGCCCCTGACAAAGCAGTGATATGTGATGACATGGGGTGAGAACGTGTTGATAGTACAGCTTAGTGATAATCCCATGTCTCAACCAAGTTGTTTCTTCAAAAGTGTTACCTAAACGGTAATGCATGATGGACAGTTTCAGTTATAAGCCAGTTAGACTGTAAAGAATGGCTGACAGAGCTGCAGTGTTGAGCAGTACAATGAGACGCAGAGAAAGAAGCATGCCCCGAAGAAGTGACAGGAAGTTTTTCCAAATTACTTGCAAAATGGCAGTGAGACTTTATTATATTCTATATTTTTCATCCATTTGGCAGCAAAACTCATCAGCTGAGGAAGGTTTTTATGAACGATTATGTGCACAAATCTAATGCCTGAATGTTTGATTTCTGTCTTTCTGTGTAATTATCTTATATTTTATTCCTTCTCATTTTCACTCTCTTTCCAGCTTCTGTCAGCGCCCACCACGTCCCAACCGTGTGCAACGGGAGAGAAATTGTCGACTCCACTACTTCCTCTCTGTGACCACATCCAGTCCACTCTCTAAATCTGCCCCTGCGACTGTTAGCCAATCCATGAACATTATCCCCCTCGACCATCATTCCCCGCCTCATATACACACACACACACTGAACACACTCAAACAACGCACACATATACATATGTACGCACACACACAAATACACGCACAAACAAACAACCTTCCTTGTGGACTAGAACTGTATTGTTTCAAAAATGTAGAAAGTGTGTAACTATAATTAAATTATTTTCTAGGGATGTACATACATGGAATCGACATTGTTGTAAGTAGAGAAACAAAAGAACAAAAAAAGTTTTTAGGAGGAATTTTTGGAGCCTTTGTTTTTGATAGCTTTGTTATGATGCGGTGTAAATAGACATGCGCTTAATCATAGTAGGAGGGTGTGTGTCCCTCAGTCTGGATGCACATTTGTGGCTCTGCTTGCCCTCACCTGCAATACCCCACAGACTTTTTATTCTCATGCTTTTTTGTAGGTCTCATTGTAATAACCAATTATGTATGCATTTCTATTGTGTATCTGTACATTTGTATATTATACTACTGATGGTTCAAACAGCACAATGTTGACAGTCTTGTAACCCTAGGATGAATGTGCACAAAAAGCATAAACTGGAGGGTAGAGGACGGCTGTAACAGACATGTACAAAAAATCCACCAAACTCGTTACTGTTACACTGTGCCACAACGCAATTTTCAGTTTGAGAACTCATCTCTTCACACCTTGATAGATTTGCTTTTCAACAGTACAAAGAACCCATTGTGGCTGTTTTTTTTTGCAGGAAAATTATGTTTTGCTTTTGATATAAATGTTCATTTTTTTTCTATTTCTAATCATGGAATCCCTTTATCTGAACGGCCATAGTTCCAGACATGTGTTCACCAAGGCAACAGTATGCTCACTCCCACACTCAAACTGCCTCTTTCTTCCAAGGATCGCTGTAATGGATTGCTAATAACAACTAATAGCAGGGCTGAAAAGATACAGTACATCAAATGTGTTTCTTTTGCCTCAAAACTGTCAACACAGACAGTGCTGCGATAGATCTGTCAACAGACACAAATTGGTGTCTTACCCGGTAATTATGAAATCGTGCTCAAATGACTCAAACACTAATGGAGGGAAGCTGTCTGCTTTGCTGAGCACATGTTGAATTTTTCCAACTTACAGGGGAGTGGTAGCTTCTGTTTTTCGTGCCCCGTAAATACAGTACGTGGATGTTTTGAATATGGCTATGTGCCTTAATGTAGTTTGATAGGTTAAAAAGAGATCAGTTTTACATTACCAGCTGCAGATCCTTGTTTGGTAAATGTAAAAGTGACCCCAGCGTAGGGAACATGTTTCAGGGCAACACAACGCCAGTTAGTTTTATTCCTTATCAAGCCTTCTGTCATTGATTGTTTACCTGGAGTGATGAAAACGTGACGAATCTTTAGGTTGAAATGGCTTTCTCTACCCCCTATCCCTCTCCAGTCTGTGATTAAAAGAAAAACATGAAATGGATGTTTCTGACAGACGCCCATCACGCTGATTTCACTTTGCATTTTTTATAGCTTAGCGGCTCTAATAAAGGAAGGAAGGGGGAGAGAAAAAGCTCATATACTATTAAGATGAAGCCATTGACTCGTCGACTTATTGAAGTGTGCGGTTTACATGTCTGTGTTAAATGTGTTGATGTTGAGAGGCACAGTGGAGCAGCTGGCTCCGGCAGTCCCAGAGAGGCTCACGAGAGGAAGCAGAGCACACAATGTCAGCTGCTGGCAGATCCCGTCATCTGACAAAGGGATGTTAGAGTAGAACTCATATGCAGAACATACATAACGTTTATCAAAAACACCCCATCAAACTCTCTGTTTGTGGCTGGAAATGAGACACTGGGTGACACTAATGAGGTGGAGGGGGATAAATGACAGAAATATGAATAAAGTTTTTTTTATAAGAAAGTCTAAATAGCCTAAATTAGTGGACTAATTTAGCACTACGCATATTTTATTTTAAAGAGTGGCCTCTCATGCCAGAATGTATTGCATTTAGGATGATAGTAAATTATTAATAAACTGATCTTAATATATGCTGTCTAAAATAAAGTGTGACTGTTATACTTGATATTTCTAACAAAATATGTGATCAGAATCACTTATTTGTTTCCCCAGACAAGCATTTTTATTGTGCTTTCTCCATGTTAAAATTCACACAGCAGATAAAGGCAGAACTGTTGAACACTCATCTCTTGACCGCCTGGTCTACACCTTTGCGCAGCCGGTCTCCAACAGCATCCTGTGATAATCACGCTGAATGATAGATTGGAGGAATTTGAGAGGGTGCGCCAAGACGAGCCGACCTACATTGGGGCGTGTGTGTTAGGTGCAGAGAGCAGGAGGAGAGAGCGATGTGGCAGAGCAGAGGGGAGCTGCTGCTGGATTATGTAAAGCACTCCCACAGCCCAGAAGTCACAGCGCTTCTATGGAAGCTCAAAGCATCTCAGAGATTCACAGTCTTTGTTAGCAGAAGGCTTAGCCATTCACTCAGTGGTCCTGCTCCCACAAGATACACCCCGCATGGCAGGTTGCTATGGACAACCACCGCCACATCCGCTGCCGGAATGTCTATTTGTCTGCATGGAGAGGAGGGTGGGAGGAGAGGGCGAAAGAAGAGGAATAGAAAGAGGAAAAACGGGTTGCTGGTTGTGATTCAAATTGGCAGTGACTGATGAGATTTGGCTCAGCGAGGCCCAGTACTCTACTCCCAGCGTTTAATGGCCACACAAATAGAGCACTTAACCCTGATTCTCCTCTCATTTAGTCCAGGGGACTAGTCTCGGACAACAGTCTCACACTCTTCCTCTGACCCTCTCTCTCTAAACCCACCTCACCCTTCCAACCTTTCCCCCGGTACCTTGTGTTCGTCTCGTCTCCACTGTGTGTGTGAAACTTGCTGCTGAGTCGGTCTCAGCCAAGACCACCTAAAGCCTGGCCAACAGATTGGTAGCCCACACTTAAAGTGAAGCACTCAGATGTGGGTGCCCACTGCAGCACATGCCAGCGAGGCGGCCTCAGGGATGTTGGGGAAGGGATAAGGGGAAGGTAGATAAAGGAGTTGGAGGGTGTATGGGAATATGAAAATGGGACTCACATGTAACGACACTGCGTCACTTTGAAATACATCACCTTTCTCTCTCTACTATACTCAGTTTGTCATCTCGTGTACCCACTAACTCTCTGTGGAAGCTTCTTTAATTGGCTTTACTCATGAATATCCCTTTCAAACTAGCTAGCCATCCACTACGGACATTGTTCCTCTATTCAGCCTCTGCCAACTGCCATGTGCTCTACAGAGGTCTCTGTGCTGTAGACCCCCTGCCATACAACAGAATGTGTCCTTGGCCTTTTAGGCTTTGAAATAAGACAAGGTCTCTGTGGCCAAATGAAGCTGAGGTCAAGCTGAACTCTGGAACTGGTCAATCAAAGCAATAGTTCAGTGTTTATGATACGTGCAATAAAGAGGCTGTGATGACATCATAATAAATAACAACAAGCAAACAGCTGGTGTCGTCTGCTCGTCCTTCTGTGTCCAGTCTGCCCTGCTGGGGGGAGAGAAAAAAGGTGCCTCAGTGTGTCCATGTTGATAAATCTCAGCTGAAATTTAAACATCGAATGCAAGCCTAGATAGATTTATCTCTACGGCGACATTAACAGCCCCTCACCACCACTTTCACACACACACACATGCTCTATTCATAGCGTGCGTTGGCAAATGTTGAAAGACGTCTTTAACGCTCCTGCCTAATCTGTTCCCAAAGTGATGGCACTCCAATTAAAGCATCTACTGGAGTCTGGAGCGCTCACTGCCTTAGGACAATGCACTCCAGTGTGTAGGCTCCACTCTCCTCAAAAAGACTGAAAGACAAAAATAAACAAAAAGAAAGACAAAACAAAGACAGAAACAGAAAGGGAGACGTTTGTCAGTAGTTTTCTGTCCTACACTGGCAGGTTGTTGATTTGCTTCATGAAAATGTTGCAGATATTGTAGGTACAAAATGTTCTCAGGTCATTTTTGTCCCTGTCTGTTATTTCTGGCTCCATCATGCTGCCTACAGTTTGTACTTTTGCAGAACTACAGGTTGTCCCTTTTCTTGTAGCAAGGCAATGACCGCCCTCTGGTGGCAGGCTCAGGTTATTACATAACATTTACACATGTAACTGAACTTTGCAGCCAAGAGTTTCTCACCCATTAAACAGCAGCATGCATGTGTAATTGGCTGGCAGTAGTGGAGGAAGAACTCAGATCCTTTTCTTAAGTAAAAGTACCATTATAACCACATTGCAAGTAAAAATTCTACATTCAGGAATAGTGAAGTAGTGCAAAATATACTTATAGTATCAAAAGTATTTGTTCTGCAGAAAAATATAAACCCTGTGACTGACATATTATATATATGACATACTCAAGCATACTTTTTTTATTGATCCCTGATGAGACATTTATTTTTTCTCTCTATTGTTATTTTTTTACATTACCTTTACATTTCACACACAGGTGCACAAACAGGACCTATTCACATGCATAATGGAGAGATGACTGCACATGTTCAGGCAATTTGGGGTTCAGTGCCTTGCTCAAGGGTACCTAAGCAATACCCAGGAGGCAAACTGGCACCTGTCCAGCTACACTACCAGTCCACACTCCCTACGTCGTCCATACAAATCTGAGGGATCATGAAATAACTAATGGTGTATGAAAAAAAAAAAAAAAATGAAAACAACATACTGCTACACAAATTCATATTAGTTTTTTGAAAACACAAGCAAAAACATGTCATGAATCCCTGAGTATCTATGTTATTTAGGTACAATCTTAATCCGAAAAGTAACCAATAGCCTCACCATAACTGTTAGATAAATGTAAGAAAAAAACAGTACCAAATAAGATAATCAGTATACTCAAGTACAAGTACTTCAAGTACTTCAGTACTGTACATAGGTACAAAACTTGGGTACACATACTTAGTTTCCACCACTGTTGACTGGAAGCAGTTCAATTAACACTTGTATTTCTAATGTCTGCTCACAGGGAAGCAAAAAAAGATTACAATTTCCTTTCCTCTGTTTTCTACTGCCCTCTACAGGAGAGCTGACTGAAGGACAGTAAAGAGCTGCCACAGTGAGGTCTAGAGCCATGGGAGTTTAAATTATCTTACATATATATAGTTGTAATATGAGATAAGCCGAAACCACAGTGTGGCAGGGGTGTAAATGGCTACAGATGGGGCACCCAGTGGCTTAGTGGGTAGAGCAGGCCTGTCATTTGTGAAGGCAATGTCCTTGCCACAGCAGCTGCAGGCTCTTCTTAATATTCAGACCTGAAGTGTTGCTCTGACTTGTAGTGAAAACCTAAAATGAATCAGTCACTGTGTCCCATTGCAGACCAGGTTCATCCTTCATGGCAACAACACTCCTCGATAGCAGTGACCGCCGAGCAGGACCAACAAAAACTGCTGAAGGATGGCCTGAGGGAATGTGACAAAGAGCTCAAGACATGGGCCTGACCCTCAAATTCCCCAGATCCCAATGTGATTGAGCATTCGTGAGAACTTTTAGTACTCTCGATCTACAGTGGTGCCTCCTTGGACCGGACTTGGCTCTGACTGTCGAGGCATGGACACAGGACCTCTGGAGGTGTCCTGTGGTGTCTGGCACCAGGGCATCTGTGGCGGATCCTTTGAGTACTGTGGGTTGTGAGTTTGGGTTCTGGCACATCCTGCTCATGGTCGATCAGACTGGGATTTGGGGAATTTGGAAGCCAGTTCGACACACAGCTCTTTGTCACAGTCCTTGGGCCATTCCTGAAGAGTTTTTGCAATGCAGTGTGGGGCATTGTCCTGCTAGGGGACCACTGTGACAAGATGATCAGTGTTATTCATCTTTCAGTGGTTTTAATGTTGTGGCTGATCGTTGCAAATGTAGTATAGAGTACAATATTTGCTGTTTGACTTTACAGCTCAATTGTTACAAGCTAGAAAAAGGATACTAATGCACCTAGTGGCATGTATTTTCAGGACTGAAGGTTTTAAGTGTTCAAAATTATTCAGAATTTAAACTGTAATCTATTTTTCATCCACAATGCCACTTCGATCCGTCTGTCTGCAAGCCACTAAGAGGATTTCTCAAAAGAATCAGTTGACAAGTAAATAAATCAAACTGGATCCACTTATACATAAATACATCATAATTTATTTGACACACATAGACAGTCAACACCACAACCTCATCCGCATAATATGACATCTTCAGTTTCAATGGGTCAGCAGAACACTTCTCCTCATTACAATAATTTCAACTAAGCAAAAGAACAAACAGACGAGGAGATAGATATGGCCAGAATATAGCAGTCTGTGTAAACATCTACAGGAGATGGACACACACTCACCATGGGTGATCCTGATGGCAAGTTACACCATGGCTGTCTAAAGAGATATTAGACACTACACAGACTGAAATCATTATGAACAGAACAGAACATCAATCAGTTAGGTCCTTGCCTTACCCTGAGCTCTTCTAACAGCCTCTCTGACATCATCTTGAATCAGAATATTACCAGGACGTGTCTATCACACACACCTGCTTCACAGTACTATGCTTCGAGTTGGACGGCTCTGTCGTACCGAGCTTTAAGGCCTCCGTGTTCATGTGACTTCTCTGAACCTGGCTCTAGGTGCATGATGTGTGTGTTTGTAAGTGTGTTTTCTACACACAGTTGCTATTCCAGGTACCAGAGCGCATAAAGGGGGTGGTTGGTTAAAGGGGTCGTTCAGTGGAAAGTCTCCTGAGGGTCCGGTCTCTCCCCTCACTTCACCAGCTCTCTAGCTCCATACCAACGCTTTCGAATGGGACGAGTTTAGCTGCACGTGCTCGTAGTGCTCCCCGTTTCCCTGGAATCAAAAACAAACACGTTTACTTCGCATTACCGTAAAAGACCTTTGGTATTTCACTTGTAAAAGTGAAACGGTGCTGTGATTCTCACCTTGGATGCGATGGCTTTGAGTTTGCCAAGCAGAGAGGGTTTTGTGTACACGATTTCATCCTCCATGTCTCCTTCGTTCTCTCCCTCCATCACAGCACAGCTGTCAGCTCCTGGCATCTCACACTCCTTATTGGCAGACATCACCAACCGCGAGTACTTGTACTCCAACCTAGCAAAGAGATGAGCGACAGAATCAATACTGTAGGGGAAAGAAATGAACGTTGTCCTCATGAATATTGACAAAAACTGCGATGTGACAAGGAAGGAATGGCAGGAGGGACGGGATCAAATGAGGTGAGCTTGGAGGAGAGAGAGAAAGACAAGAAATGAGTAGCAAAAAAGGAAATGGCAAGGAGTAGGGAGGAAGAAAGAAATTACATTTGTAAGGAAGAACTGTGAGGAGAAGTGGGACAGGAAGGAAAGACAGAAGCAGTAAGAGGGATGAAGTGAATAAGGAACACAGGATGGAAGCAGTCGAGCAAGGAAAAGGAAAAGAAGGGAAGCAAATATGAAAGGAAAGAAGAAAAAAGGAAATTGAACCTTTTGTTCTTCTTCCAGAAGTAGCAGGTGAGGGAGACGAGCAGCACCGCGGTGAAAGCCCCCAGCCCTGCGCCGAGCCGCACCCAGAACTCCATCCCCTCACATGGTAACGTTTTCTTTTCAGGCAAGGTCACACCTCCAATACACAGCTTGGGTTCAGTCCACACGTACAGCAGGTCCTGAGGAAGAACATACACACACATGAGGCACCAATTAAGCCAGAACATATACTCAATATTGCACTGTTCCCTCACATACAGTGCAACCTGCAAGTATTTTGGGACTTTAATTGGAGTGGCTTTACTCCAGCATGTTGAATTCTAAGTGAAACAAATACGTTACGGGTGTTTGCTTTGGCGAGGGGATATAAAATAGGTTTTAAATTCAACACAGTCAATGGGATGTGGGCGTAAACACCCTCAAATTAAAGCTGTCAGCACATTGTTTCATTTCCAATCCAATGTGCTTCACTCAAGAACCAAACCCAATGTGTCCCAGCACTGCAATAACTCTCTGACCACACACACCTGGTGCTCTCCCTTGCAAACTCCCTCTATCTGATGGTAGTCTCTCTCTGTGCATGTAGGACAAGCTCCCGAGCTCTCCCACAAGAAATGAAAGGTGCAGCCGTCGCATGTTCCCGCAGGGCACTGACTGTAAGAGCCAAACACAAGCTGTCACTTCTGCGCCACATCACAGCATGAATAAGGGCAGCATGTGATATTAGACAGGAGGTGACAGAGATGTAGTACCTGGGAACTGAGAGCTCGCCTTTAGTGCTTTTCTCTGGGTTACAGCGAAGTGTCACCACCGCGCTTCGACCTGACTCACAAGATGATGTCGCCTCCAAGGACCTTGGCGACAAAAAAAAACAGAGAGCAAGACAGAATCTTAGAGCACTACATTTCTTGACAAAGAGAAAAATACCTGACATAACAGAGGTACCTGTAGTAGAAGTTGACATCAGGGACTTTCTTGGAGGTCTGAGGGTACAGCTCTGGTCTCGCCCTTATTCCATCAAGTGTACTGTCGACTGTTACTCCTGTTAACACACAAATAAGGGCTGATATAATGTGTGCATGTACAATAATGTGTCTCTGTCTCTCTTCTGTAACATGAATATCACATTAGGTGGACCTTTTCTTGCCATTATATCTTTTTATCTTTTAAAGCAATGGCACCAGATGCAGCTCTCCGCACCAACACTGTCTGCATCTAATGCTCACTAACCCAGTAATGTGTCAGCCAGGTTAATGGACTGCGAGGCAAGCGCCGTGTGGAAGCCTCGTCCGGTAGCTGGGATTATAGTTGACTGACAGATGAAGGTCTTGACAGCGTTGGCACCTTCGCCCTTCTCCCTCTGGGAGTCGGTGATGGATAGGTCTGTTACGTTGTCTGTGCATACCGCCAACTGACCCTTGAATAAAGGAAAAGAGCAAATAGCAAGGGCGATGCATTTGTACACACGAACTTCCGACTGTATTGTCTGCAGTGTGAGTGTGAGTGTGTGTTCTCTTCGCACCTTTCCTCCACACAGGCTGATGTTGAAGTGGTGGAAGTACTTGGTTCCTTTGGAGGTGAAGCTCGGGCCATTCATCAGCGATCCTACATACCCAAGGAGGCTGAAGTCATAAGTCAGAGTGACGTTGCCTTCTGTGTGGGTGAAGTGACAGTCACTGTAACATATGCTGTGGTTCTGTGAAGAAAAAAAAACATAAATATGCATAAGGCTGTGTAAAAGTTTTACAAATGAGAGCTTGACTCCTTTCCGCAACACTAACAAACCTTGTCGCTCTTGCTGGAAGGTCCACAGGGTTTGCAGGCGTCTGGGCCCGGCGTGGCGTGAGGGACGAGGTACGTGTTACGTGGACACTCTGTGCACTGGCTGGTGAGCGTGTCTATGTAGTATCCAGGTGGGCAAGGCACACATGTAGAGCTGGAAGGTTGGGTGCTGAGGGCACAAGCCCGGCACCCAGAGGACACGCCATCCACAGCGTTACTCACTGAGATGGAGTAGATTCGCGCCACGTCGTTGACATACCGGCGTACCTGAGAGAGACAGACAGGTACAGAGTGAGACTGCTAATCAAGCTCTAGGATTCATCAGCCTCATCCGCCTTAGCACTCAGCAGCCTCAGATTCATCAGCCACCACCACCACCACCACCACCAGTGTCTAGACTCCAGGGGGGGGATTTATCTTGCTGCCGCTCAGATGTCCCTCAATCACAAAATATCTCCCTCTGGTGTCCAAGCAACAAAGACTTCTGTTAAATCTTGATCAGCACAAATCGTCTGTTAATCTGTACACTCATATTCTGTATTAAATATTATCTTTCTCCTGAATGAAATAGGTGCTGTGGAGTTTAAAGAGGTTTACACAAAACAAAATCTTCTTCCAGAGGCTCTAACACCAACCCCTGCACATGAACGGATCACAGCGTGCAGTATTGGTACGTTATACAAGATGTAATTCTGCCCTCACTTAAAACGCCCACACTCCTGAAAAAAAAGAGCAAGTTAATGATTCAAGCTTCACCTAAGTGAGCCCAGTGATAAAGTAGTCTATTTGATTTGTGGTCTGGTTCAAACACTAACACCACCTCAGATAGTATCTTTAATACCCAACAGAAGGGAGTGTTAAGTGTACCAAGTGTGGAGTGGATTTAAAAGACTAAAGGCTGTCCCAGTTGTTGTTTGAACTTGCAGAAGTGGGAGCTCTGAAAAACTTCCTGATTTGTTTTTCAGAGCTCCTAGTTCTGGCTGTCTTGTTTCTGGACTTAACACGATGAATATATGGGTTGTATCATGAGACATGAGGCCAGGTTTCTAGACCAACTGGCCTACTCCTGGGTCTGCGGCTCCACAGCTGAGCACAGAGGTTCACTGTGGATATGCACAATGAACCAGATTTCTATTATAAAGGGGAACTTGCTGTGTGATCTTCGTTAAAGGAATACTTCACCCTCAAAATGACCATCTGTATATCAATTATCAACCAAGTGTTACACTGAATATTTGAAGAAAACTTTTTCTTGCGTGCCTCCGGTGAACGGAGAATCCAAAAACAGAGAAAATTCTTGATGAATTCAAGTAGAGCGGCACTGCATTTACCAAAACACCCATTTACAAACTCTCACAACGTATGCAGTATAATCCAAGTCTCTTTAATCCAGTCACATGCTCAGTACTTCCCAGGTAGGCAGCCCTTTCTGACAACAATCTCAGAACCCATCAGCTATCGGTCCAATGACGATAAAGCCTCTGGGGGTAAGGCCCAATATTTCGGGCTAAGCCGGTGAAGCCAGCGGACATCTGGGCAAGACTTCCTCTTACATGCACAGGTCATTTTTGCTACTCTCTCTAAGCATATATCTGTATTTGAATGCAGATAATTAAAAAAAAAGTAACATAAAGCTAGCTGTTTCGATGATAACCGATGGATTCCAAGATAGCATGTTGGCCAATGCGTTCGGCCTCTCCACATAGACTGTTTACCTGCCATTCAGATATGATTGGTCAATGCTTCTCAAACTACAAACCAGGATACTTTCAATAACACAATCTTGTCTTGTCACTGTCAGATTACTGCGTAAATATGCTGAATCTGTTTATAGAGATTATTCTAATGGGAAACTAAACTAAAAGTGAAACTTATCTATTTATTCCATCAGTAGTTTGTTTGTGTTATTGTGTGACTTTCGTGGTTCTGAACTATAAAATAACAATAATGATCGAAATGTATTTGTTATAGCACCTTTCACAGAAATGAAATCCACAAAGCGCTTCACAAAATCCAATCGAGCAAATCATGCAATCAACAAAAACAAAAGCAATGTAATAATTAAAACAAAGCAACAAAAAAGTAAAACATAGAGCAAATACAGGCTAGTGAGGCCTCAAAAAGAAACATACCAGGGAACAAGCACTGGACAATTTAGGGTGAGACAAAGGCCATTTTGAAAAGATGGGTCTTCAATTGTTTTTTTTTAAATATTTCCAAAGAGGCCGCAAGTTCCATAGTGTTGGAGCCACTACTTCAAAGGCACAATCACCTTTTGTTTTGAGTCTTGAGCAGGGGGACAGCCAGTTGGTCCTGTTCTGAAGACCTATGGGACCTACTGACAATGTATGAATGGAGAAGGGAATCCTGAGTGATGTGGGTTGACCTGCTGGACCTGGTTAACAGCCTAGCAGCAACCCTAAACCCTGACACTACAGTCACACAATAACACACACAAACTAGGCAGTGGTAGATCAGCAACTCCCATGTTCAGGGAGGTAGAATTAAATTCACAGGGGACATTATTGATTATTATATATTGCCTCTACTTACATCTGAAGGTTGGTTAGTCCTCTGGAAAGCCCATGTGTAGGAAACCGAGGCGTTTTTTGTCATGACGTGTGTGTAGGTCTGTCTCGTTTTCGTCCTCTCCCATGATTCCACCACCGTAGTGCTCTTCCTGTTTACATCCTAAAATAAAACAAGGTGTTCACTTCATTCACATCGCCTATGAACAATGTGTATGGAGCAGCAAACATTTGTCAGGAGCCATTCCCACCATCATAAAGTAAAGCTCGCAGTCAGCCACGCACACTGTTTCAAATTCAAACGTGATGCGACCAAACTCCGTCCCAGAATGGCTTGACATAGACGTGGGGAGCCTGGTGGCAGATGCAAACAGAGAAGAGTGGAATCAATCACAACAAAAAGAAAAAGACAGCTCGGTGCCGAGAGTGATGGAGACTGAGAAACACAACATGACTTCACTCACTTGAAGCCAGGGACGTGGATGTTGAGGATGAGGTAATCATTATCCGAGCTTCCTGCTCCACTCTGGATGTGATCTCCTGCCACCTCCCAGCCTGAAGGACAGGACAAATCCACATCACTCACTCTGGTCAATCTACTCTAAAGGAATAGTTCAACAATAAGTGAAATACACTTGCTTTCTTGCAGAGAATCAGTTAGGTGGATCAATACCACTCTCATGTCTGTATGGGAAAAATAAAGCTACAACCAGTTAGCTACACAGCTACGTCTACAGCTACTAATGTAAAAACAATGTGTTGTGGTTTTACAGGCAGCTATGAGATGGACTATTTCTGGGCTGGGCGTCTTGAAGTGTTGTTGTCATCGTGAGGTCGCCAGGCAACCAGTGGAGACTGCCTGCTGCAAAGAAATTGTCCAAGCTACAAGGTGTTAATTACTGAGCTTTAGGGCCCTGACACAGCAAGCTGAGGATCGGTTATGAGTCAGTGTTGGTGAGCATCGTCCGCCCTAGTTTTTGCAGTGTAGCACAAATTGGCCTCTGTGGGCTGTTTTTCAGCCGATTCAGCATGTTGTTTTGGCGTCTGAGCCGTTAACAGTTCAGCTCAGTGCACACGTAGACAAAGGAAAGTGAGGAAAGCAAACAAATGAGTTAAGTCAAGAGGGCGTGAGATTGAAACACAGTTGTCACATGAGGTAAGGTTATATTTCAGGCATTAAGCTCTTAGTTATTGTTGGCTAGTGCACGGTAAAAATCCTATTTTTGTTAACAACAGGTTGCTTTGTTTATGTGCTAACTGACTAGCTAGCGTCTTGAATCTGTCCTGTCAGTCCTCCAATTGACGAATACAAACTACTATCGCCTGCTGGTATGATGTTATTGAGATATCTCCTCTCACGCAGGTGCTAGTCGGCCATTGGCTTCAGTCTTTTGCGGTGTGTTCAAGCGCAACTTTTTGGCGAGACACAAGCAAGGTGAGGCGATGCAACAGTCTGTCTTTGTCGCCACTAGTTCTTTGACGTCGGTTTGGTGTGTCTGGGTGTTAAGAGGTTCTGGTAGGTGGACTTTGTTACTTTCGGAGGCAGGTAAGCATCTTCTGCTTATTTCCAGTTTTTGTGCTAAGCTAAACTAAGCTAAGCATGTCTTGGCTTCTACAGACAGAGAGTGGTATCCATCTTCTCATCTTACCTTCAGCAAGAGATTGAAGAAGCATACACCCCACAATCTTGGCATATTCTTTACAGAGAGTCACACAGGGAGACAGAGAGCACCATTGGACATATTTTGCCAAAAAATACCCACCGTTCATATTGTCACACTTGGAGTTGCCCACATTGAAACAGGACGTCTTCATGTTTGTAGGAAGAATATTCCACCATTTATACTCATAACCCAGGGTAGGCTCAGTGCCAGCTGGACACTGCGTACATGCTGGGGGGGTGAACACAATGAAAAACACAATAAGAACAACACACGGAGCAGAACTAAATCAACTGAAGGAAAATGGCAGGGAATAACAAAAAACAAATCAAGTTCCCAGTACGTTTCATCCCATCAGAATAGGTCCCAGGTGGGCATGGCGAGCAGGTGGCCATGTCATTGTTATAGAAACCGGGGTTACAGGGGGGGCAGGGCTCCCTCTCTCCACTCGGAGGCAACGACTCAGCTCCAGTCACACCCTCCAAGCAGATCTTCGGTTCAATCCACTTATATATGACCCGCGTCTGGAAATGACACAGAGATGGGGGGTGATGGACTGGAACAGAGGCTGTGATTACAGAATGGGACTTCTGTGAGTGTTTAATCTAGAGGTGGCCTCTTTTCTCTCACCTTGCCTTCGTGGTCACACGCTGTGTGGATTTGGAAATAGTCCTTTTTGGAGCACAGAGGTCTGTCCTTACACACGGCGGATCCCTCAGCTTGGAAAAGAGAAGTGGTGAAAGTGGCTATCATTTAAAGGAGCGACTGCAGAATATATTTAAGAGTTTACACAGAGCCCCACAAATACAGGGACACTTTAATGAGTAAAGCAAGCAGCCGAATATGTGATACAAGATGTGAAGGTAGATAAGGAATAAAAGAACAGAGAGAATAATGTGCTCTGGAAAAAAAGAGTGTTTTGGCAGAAGCCTGCTAAAAACACAGCAGTGAAGCACAGGGGTCATACAATATGCATAAAGAGGTGTACTGAATTAATTATGTAATATGTTCTGAATACTCTACTTCTTACAGTCACTTCTCAGTGACTTTACTAAATAGGACATGCAGTCACATCATATGAAAGGAATTATAAGACACCTTATATCAAAGCAAATTAAAGAGGAGAAAAAAAGCAATTTTTGTTTCATTAAGACCACTTAAAAAAAATCACAAATGGATGAAACAATCATATCAGACAGCCAGATTTCTGTTATTATGACTAATCCATCAGCTTCTCTCAAACGGGGTACGGTGAGAGCCTTACGTGTGGAAATGTATTCATGTAAATCCCTATTGAGAATCACACTAAAATAGATCAGGGAGCGTTACTTTTATCATCAGAAATCGCATATTAGAAAACAAAAATTTGTAAAATGTAAATAATATAGGAGCTTTATGAAAAATACAAGAGCACGCTCGCTACATCATCTGCTGCTCCCTCGCGATCACAGAAGCCCCCCCGCGCTGAACTAACAAGCATGCTTCTCCTTCTGAAGTTTGACTAATGTTGCTGAAAATAGGACAAGCTCTCTTTCTATCCTTTGGCTGTGCCGTGTGCTTCTGCGAGCAGCACTGATAACAATTAGGCTACACTGACTGCAGTTCCATTATTTCGTTCCAAAGATTCAACATTAGTGCGGATTTGAAATGCCGAACATGTGCACATCTTTTTTCCTGTGTGTGTGTGTGTTCCTACCTGCATACTGAGTGGTTGTGTTGCAAGGGGTGCAGGAGCTGGCGCCGTGACCAGCGAAGGTGTCGCGAGGACATGGTTCACATGTAGAGGAGCCAGGGGTTCGGCTGAATGTCCCCGGCTTACATGGGAAACACTCTGATGTGTAGGCAACTCCTGACAGAAGGAAATGAGTGTACTGATTTGTCATCGATTATAGTGAGAAGTTGGGAAAAGAGATGGGAATTTGTTACTGACCTTCTATTTGAACATTTTTCAGCAAAACAGGCTTCACCCCTTTGGCGCCCATGAGGACTCCACCTGTCCTCCAGTACAGGATGTTGGTGCCAGATTTCAGGTTCACCTAGAATAGAGATGGTTTCATGTATTATCAGTCAAGCTGTGGCGCAACAGAGAGCAGTAAAGAAAAATAGGACTTTGCTTTGTGTAGCTTCAATTAAAGGTCCAGTACGTATGATTTAGTGGGAAATATTAGCAGAAAAGGAATATAATATAAAGTATGCTTTCTTGAGTATATAATCACCTGAAATTAAAGTTTTTGTTGAGCCGTTTATATCTACATAGGGAGCATGTTGCATTGCCATGTTTCTACAGAAGCCCAGACTGGACAAACCAAACACTGGCTCTAGAAAGGGCCATTTGAGTTTTCGCTTCAGCCACCATAGTTAGCAGCCACTCCGCGACAAGCCAAACAGTGTCGGAAAAACACTGATTTTTAACACAAAACTACTTTATTCAGTGTTTTTACCAGTTTAAATCACTGGGTCCATTTGTTTTGGAGAGGATACGACCTCTGCAGATAATTCGGCTCCTTTTAAAAACCTCCTAAACGTCTAGACCTTAAGTTATCAGAGAAAAAAGGTGAGCATACATCAACAGGTGCAGAGCTACCGGCCTGTCTGCGACGAGGGGAACAACATCATAGACACACAGATTTGTAATTTAAAACTGCTTTATTCAGTGTTGTTACTGGTTTTAATCACCTGGGGTTTCATTTATAAAACGATGCGTAGGATCCATACTAAAAATGTATGTACAGAAAAAATATTCGACAATTTCTACATTTAGGCTTCCACCTCACCATCTGCGTCGCCAATTTGCTGTCTCCAAAATGTTCATAAGCATGGGTCAAAGTTTCTGTCATCAAGTCTGTTTTTATAGACTATAACTTTTGCGGGGGAAGTGGCGCACACCTCTTTCAGGCCTCATTTTGTGCATACGCAATGTTTATAAATGAGACCCCTGGGCCATTTGTTTTGGAGAGGAAGTGACCTCTACAGATAAATCAGCTTTCGGTAAAAACTTCCTGAATGTTGATCAATCCTGACCGGGACCTCACGCTGGGCACATAGTTAAAGCTTCAGCTGGTTCCAATCTGCACTCATCACCACTAGATGCCATTAAATCCCACACACTGTCCCTTTAATGAGTCATGCCATCTTAAAATATTGCAAGAGATCAGCCCAAATGCTGGAGCTGAGCCTTTACTGCATATGGTCATTTCATTTAAATGGAAATAAAGCACAAAGCTGCACAGTGAATATTCTGCAAAGCAATAACTCCATGCATGTCAAGTGCTCTAATGCACAGGAGAATAATGTTACATGATTGAATTAACTGTCTACTTCACATGGTTTAATTTACTAATTCAAGGTGATTTATAGGTGTAATGATGTAATCAAACTTCAGCAGAGAACTGAATTTTGAAGCATGTTAATTAGACTGACACAAAGGTATGCTGCTACAACACATGCTACCTATGCAGACTGATTTCATATTGTAAACACATTTTCTTGGACCCATGAAGTTCAATCTTAAGCAAACAGTACCACATTTTAGTCCACACAATTTTTTTCATTAGACTTGACCACAAGCTAAAGGCAAAAGCTGTAGTATGCTCTTAAGAGGATCCACACAGTGCAAGAACTGAACTATTTACACATGGCAACTCACTTTTACAGTGTGACTGGAAAAATACTGGCGAGAACAATAAGTGATGTCAGCCTCTGTCTGTGTACTAACAGGCTTCCTGCTTGTATCCACCCATTCCTTGTGGTACCGCCTGAGTTCAACACATTTAATTTCCACAGAACAAGGCCAGCTGCCAAGGATGTGTCCTCCGTGGCTATTGTTCATCTTATGGCATGCAACACTTACCGTATGGGTTGCCCATTCACCATGATTGGTGAGCTTGAGCCACTTCGTATCAGCGGACTGATCCATCTCCTGACACTGGTCATTCTGGATCTAAACACACACAAATCATCAGTGTTCATGAGCGGTAACTCTCACCTCTTTTATCTCAGTGATTTATAACAACAGTATTCATTATGTACACTCATGCAGTTATACGCAGCACAAAATATTAAAGTATTGATGTGACATCTTGTCTCCGGGCAGAACTGTGTGTCTTCTGTGCGAGCACTTTTATAGAACAATAAAACATCTGTCTTTCACCATGGAAAATGAATGTAAATTAAAGATCACCATTTTTTTTAAATCTTTCCAGCACACCTGCCTTCAATTAAGCACTAATTAAGAGACTCATCATTTGACTTGCCGTAGCAGACAAAAGCACAGGTGACTCTTATATTATTAATTAATGCTCCATTTAATTTAAGTGTCCCAGCAGTAAGCCATATCAGTGAGCCAGCATGCACAATACCAGGGTGCTGGAACTGGTGCGCCTAAATGGAATGCAGCCATTAATAATGTTGATTGCTTTTCCTGCTATGACGTATCAGATGCCACCCATAAGAAACGCCTATTAATAAATTCTTGAATACAGACACTTAGGTTGATTATAGTATGTTGTCTGATGCATGCATCTAATGAGAATGACAACGATCTAGGGCTCATTCTCACTACATTTAGCTTTTTTTTCACACGCATTGTGCACATTACAATTTTAGGCCATTTATGACGAGTTAATTGCTTTATCTATTCAGTTATTTAACCATTATTTAACCAGGAAGTCATTTCCACTCAGTTTTGTGTCTGCATTTCAGTATAGTATACAGAGTATGACCCTAGTGTTGAATGCAACAGATGAATAGACATGCCACTGCAGAAATGGCAGAGAAGTTAAGAAGTTTTGAAAGTTTTTCGCTGTCTAATTTTGTGGAATATGTGCAGGGAGAAGTACAAAGACAATAACAGGACCAGTAATGCAACGTAACAAATAAGCAAATGGGAAGGTCGGCCTGTCAGGTGTGCAGCCAGTTGTGTGAAATTTGCTGTTAAAAGACATATGATCCACTATGCACACACTCTATATGGGACACAGCTAGCATGCTACCAGTGTGTCAGCTAGCTAATAATGCAGTTGAACTTTTAACTTAGAAAAATGCATAAACAGAGCTGTGTTACATTCATCGATCTGTTAGCTTTTTCGTTTCTATGCTAATCACCTCTAGGGCAGTGCTACAGTCAATGTACTCGAGGCCGGACGGTCAAAAAACAAAAACAAATGGAGAACGAGTTTCACAAACACATCGCAGGTCATGCAGACTCTCGTAGGAATTAATGGACTTTCGGTTGACTTGCATACGAACACAGAGCTACATGGAAACGAGGCATAAAACCAGCTTAAATGAAACAACTGCATTCCATTTACATAGACTTAACATGTCTTCATTCAATTTTTCTAAGATGACTGGATTTTAACAAAAGAACTGAACGGTCCAAAAGTGGGTTACAGGTCCATTCTGAATGGACCGTAAGTGATTCGCCAACGTGTCAGGTTTATAGAAAACATGATTTATTTTGAAGCACAGTGACAGTGGCACATAACTTTTATTCTGAAGTGCCGTTTCTTGCTGTAGAGAGAGAGTTAGTGACTAACAGACAGCTACTTGACAGAGACAGCAAACTAGCTTGAGGACATGGTCAAACACAAGTATGATAATGAATATATCAAACTGTGTGGACCCTGAACTAATACCTGAGGAGAGATCTGAACCCTGTGGCTGGACCAGTTGAGAACCACTGTTCTACAGGGCGTCCAAAAACATTTCACTGGCAGTCCAGACACTAACACACCAGAAGTGAAAAGATGAAAGTTAATGAATGTTTGACACTCACAAAGAACTCAAACAGCAGGTTGTTGTCTGGATACTGGTACTCAAAGCTGACAGAGCCCTGCTTCTTCAGATGGACAGCATAGATGAGAGAGACTGTGCACTCATCCCTGTTGGACTCCAGATAGTTTCCTTGCGGTACCCAGGACGAACTACGAGGGAAAGGATATCAAATTAATTTTACACTTACAAAATCGAATTTCAGTTTTTCTTGCATCCTACTCACACACCTGTTGCAGGTGAGCCTGTCGTCTCCCCGCGGACTGTTTTCCAGCGACGTTGCCAGGCTGCTGAATCCAGCAGGCATGGAATCCCATTGGTCGAAGCGGATACCGCTGCCAAGGGAGTAGCTTCCTGCTGCACACTGGGTACACTCCTGAGCCGACATCTCAAGGAACTCCCCAGACTTGCACGAGAAGGCTGGAGGACACAGAGGGACGAGGTACAAAGAGGTGGAACGATCAGTTAGGCCACGTCTTTGCATTTTGCTGCAAGAATCACACACTATATAGAATTGCACAGACTAAGGACGACAGAAAAATGGTCATGCAAATCACTGCAGCATTCAGTATAATGTAGCCCCAGTGATCACGGAACTTAATCCTTACATCCTGTTACACACTGTGTCTGTCTCTGCGGCTGTTTTTTTCCACTGAGCCTTCACGTCTTCTGCATCCGCCAACTTTTTCACACTGCCAGCTTTTCCTCATACCTGAGCTGGTCAAATGCCATTGTGATGCCTCTTTATGTTTCACAGCAACCCAGGCAGAAATGCTAAATGTGTGTGGGTTGGCAATCTGTGTAGAGGGTAAGTAGTGTGTGTCAATGTGTGCAGCAGGAATTGCTTGTAGGTGTCATTGGATTTAAAGGTAGTTTGCTGTGGCACTCATTTTCATGGTAACATAATAAGTGACGGTATTAACTGGGCCTGTTGTTGCATAATGCAACATAGTTTCACCAATATGAGGCAACAAACATCCGGTGTTCTTCCAGTGACATGTGTAGCAGTTTGAACAGTAAGTAGGAAACAGAGAAAGAGGAACAAGCCAATCCATCTCATAATGATCCATTCTTAGCATGAGAATAGTTTCCACTGTATGCAGTTTAAACATGTGTAAAATATATGCTAAATAGAGATATTTGAAGACTTCAACCTAAATCTTTTCTGCCACACTGTGACATTTCTCTGACTTACGCACCAGAAAAGACTAACACACGACAGTTTATTAAGCCGCAGCTCAACCCACACCTACCTGAAAAGACTAGCTCCCCATTAACATGCACCCTGTTCTGGGAGTGACCTTTCAATTATCTTACACACAGATTTCACCAGTGATAACCTCAACTGAGCCATTAGTGAAGGTGCTTTGACAGCACAGGGCAAACCTGTTCTAAGTGAGATCTAACAAAGAGCAAACTCGTATGACCACGTTGTAGAACATCAGTGTCTTTTAACACAATTTACGTCTGTCTTCCTGGCTCCATCTTGATGAGGCACCTTTCACCACAGCTGAGACGTCTGTGAGTCCCCTGCCTCTCAACAAAAGAAGGAATTTAACACTCCTTGTGAGTCACGTTTTACTTGGCAGATCTGTTTTATGGCAGACATTAGCACTGACAAATACTGTTGTAATTAGCAGCAACTCTGCAAACTTTCTTTTTATTCTAAGTGTTTATAACTAAGAAGCTCTATTTGGACAGATTTTCTCATGGTGATGTCCAAGACCAGAGTGTATCAAGACCAGACTAGTGTGAGTTCCACACTGCAGGACACACTTATGATAAAAAGAGAAACATGCAAACCATAAACACTCCTCAAATCGATTTGAAAGATCCACATTCTCATAAAAACTCCCGCAGAAAACAGACGAATATTCCTCCTCATTTATGTATTTTATTGCCATACTGTGTATATGTGTGTATGTATAAGTGCACCATAGGAAATGTCTTGATAAAATAAGCACAAGGCATTGCAGAGGGGAATTTTATGAGGGGGAGTTTTCCGTTGTTTAATGCGAGTGAACAAATACAAACAATAAGGAGCTAAAATCAACTTCACCATCTTTACTCAACACTCCTTTTTTGCACGGGCAGTTTAGTGACATCCACACAACTGTGGTCTTGAATGGTCTTGAAGTAAAATCCCTCATCCTCTTTTTCTAAGACTGAGAAAAGACCAAGTTTTTTTTACACATACTGTCATTAAAAAATGGTTTCAAGCTTTAAGGGGCTTTTTTGCCTTTATCTGAAAAGACCGATTCGGCATGAGGGGTGGATAGAGGGAGGGTGACATGCAGCAAAGGGCCATGAGTTGGGACCAAACCTGTGGTCGCTAAGACAAGGACACAGCCTTTCTACATGGGGTACCTGCTTTACCAGGTGAGCCAGTGGGCGGACTTCCCCTTTAAGTTTTAATTATAATAAAGCGTTTGCTCAACCAAAAAAACTTCAGTCTTCATTCCTGTAAGCATCACTGTAACTGAAAGTAATATTATGATTGTGACATGCTGTGAACCGTGAGATTTTCTGAGATGCTTATCATACCGTGAAAACCTCATATCGTTGCAACCCTAATCTTGTTGGTGGAACAGAGATATGAGTTACTGCACCTCATATTAGACACATGCAATCAATGTGAGTGAAAACGTGGCCCATTAATGACTGAACAGAGACATTATGTGGCAGTGTTTTGCTCTGAGAGCTGGTCTCAGGATATCCAAACAGGGTCAGTCAGGCTGTAGTGGTGGAAATTCCAGGCTACTGATAAGAAGGTGAGATACACACATCAAGTGTTACTCTCACTGATACACACACACACACCATATACTTACTACACTCTGTGCCGCGTACTGGCTCCGGCAGTCCAGTGCAGGCCCCGGGGCTCTGAGGGATGGCCACTCTCCACCGAGATCCCGTGCTGTCACACTCTGTGTACTCATAGTAGTAGTCCGTCTGCCAATTACACACACACAAAAAACATCTGCATAAATAGATCAGTCGCCACGCCAGCCTCGGACCCAAACAATGAGCAAATGTAGGCCAGAAGCAGGTCAGTAAACATCACACCACAAGAGGCCTCCACCCACAGCAGAGCCCTGAGTCATCTCATTCTGGGTGAGAACGCTTCAGAAAAGACTAAATGGTTGCATTAACAAGCAGCACTGAAATTAACTTCCGTATCCAGCTGCTCCAGGCTCACAGAACATGACCGCCCGTTACACTGTGTTATCTCCCAAACCACAGCCACTCTTCTGCCCTGGATACACAACATACCATCTCCATCTCCGCGGCGATGGGAAGAGGGGGGGTTGGTGTATGGCAGCAGGCGTTTTAGCAGCTGCTTGTCACAATTTCAGGATGAACACTTAGACATTTGATAATAATGGTTTTAATCTGCGGTCTGTGAGCTTGATGTTCTCGCCTCCACAGAGCTTCTCTCCATCTACAGAGGAGGGTGGCCTCGTTTCTGACAGTTTACGTAATGTTGCTCCTTGAGCCAAACCAGACTTTGACACCGCAACACATGCAGGCTGCTGTGTGTGGAGTGATTTTCACTGGTGTCCGTAGGGTCCTGGAGATAGAGCACAGTCACAGTGATGATAAAGAGAGGAGAGGGCCAAATGAAGCGTAATTATCAACCAGACTCAGTGGTTTTTTTACATTATAGCTGCAGTGATTTCACACACACTGAACTTATCCATTGTGAGCTGTGGTCAATCACTGATATGGCACACTTTCAATGCTCATCTCACACCATAATTCAGCATGAGAGTCTCTACTCTTGAATGCATTTCATGAGACATCATCCCAGAAAATGTAGCACCACACAGCCCTTCAGCAGTTATCTCTCAGCCCGTGTGAAAACAGAGATTGAGCCAACAATTTATAGGAATGTTGCTCCTCTATCTCGGGACTGTGTGACTGAGCTGCCAGCCTGGCCCTGAGGAGGTGTTGAGCTGAGCCAGACCACTGGGAAGGAAAGGCCAGTCCATGCAGGAAACTGATAACAGCCTCAACAGCACTCGAGTGGTGAAGTTCAACACACACCAGGCTGGTCACAGATTCATGTTGTTCTAACTTTGCACAAACAGCCATGATTAAAGATTTGTTCCCACCACCTCCTGCAAATTATGATTTTAAACAGGGTGCCATAATTCGGCCCCGGAGACGTGTCATCAATTTATAATCGTATTTGATGTGGTTATTCTGGATTACCAAGTCACTGTCAGCGCGCGCAGCCCGATGTGTGCGCTTCTTCTTTTTATTACCAGGCAGTGAGCTCCATAAACAGCGCAGGCAGAGAAACAGGATGAAGCCTTATTGATCGGCTGTGGCATCTCTCACCTCGCTACACTGCCGCTGTCCTTTGGCCCCGTCAATCAGCCGGAGCGTGCAGAGGATGAGAGCGCAATTGGCGACGAACCAAGCCGAGGACCGCATTGTGGATCATCCAGGGGGACAGAAAAAACACAGACCTCGATCCAGGATGGATGATCGTATCATAAACCTGAGTCGGATCGAAGGTTTGCTCGGACACAAATGGACACCTGCTACTGTCGCCTCTTTTCGGCAGATTGTAACCCTCACCACCTGCGATTATCCTCAGACTGTGCGCTCCGGGGCTGCCTCATCACAGTCAAGCGGGACAGATCTGAAAAAGCACGTCCTGCTTTGATTTTCAAAGTAAAACTTGCGACGCATGTGTGCGCAAAATATTGGCCACTGGCATATTTGTTCATGCGTATTTGCTCGAATAATTTCGACTTACATTTTTATATATATACCTTACTTTTCACAGCCCTCATATTCCTTTATATAAAATACATTGTCACATTATTTTGAAGGCAAAATACAACACATGAGGTATTATTCTGGCTGTGCGTGCTGGCTTGACGCAGCTGTGTGTGTGCGCCTTTAACCACCGGCTCTGACGCTCCTATGACGTAGCTCAGGCAAAAAAATACTTTGTTATCAAGCAGCTGTGACAAAACAACAAGAAAATGATGCTCAATATATTGTATAAGCTATATGTATTTAGGTTACATGGAATATTATGAAATTAAGATGTAAAAGCAAACTCCCTCAAAACAAACGGACCCATTGAGATCAGTGTTGCAGATTTATTTAGGCTGGTGAGAACAGATATTGTTGAAATGACCAAGCTGCGTTTTGTCCTCATCTTTAAAAAACAGCTTGGGTCACAGACGCAGTGTATTATCCTTATATCCCAGCCATTGCACTGCACACCACTGACCGCCAGAGGGAGGCCCTGCTGTGCTACCCGTCATCATTAGGCACTGCATGATGGATCACTTTGGCTGTTTGTATCTGCCTTTAATAAGTACAATGAGTTTGTATTTTCGTGCCTAAATGAAATGATTTCTTAGACATAAATGGCTCATTTGTAACTATGGAGTTCTGGCTTAGTGAGCAGAAGTATCATATCTGCCAAGTCAAGGACATAAGGCTGTGAAAAAGGGGCAAACTGTAGCTTAGAGGTCAGTGTTATGTCTACTACTAGAGTGTGAATAAATGGTTAAAACGAACACAGTAAGGTTCAATAGGGCTACATTAAGTAGGCTATAATACAGGTGGGGTGAAATAAGGCCACACAAGGATTGTACTATTGTAAAATACTGTGCAACTATGAATCTTCAGAATATAGGACCCGCTCTGTTAAGACATCCTTGATACAATTACACTTATTTCAACCAAGCTTCCCGCACCAATGTACTGTTTACATTAATGTGAATACAACATGGGTCTAAACTAGGGATACTGAACTTGCTTTGCCTTGAGGCCACTTTTGCGAACTGACAGGAGGCCAGGGGCCAGTGGCAGCAGCCCTGCACAGGTCAGGTGTACACAGGGACGTTTCTAGGATTTGAGGATATTTGAGGCTTAGCCCAAACCTCCGGGGGATCATCCACTGGCACTAATTGTAATAAACAAGCTTTATTTTGAGGCTTTTTATGGACTCAGGCAACTTATTTACATCAAAAGTACAAAAAAATCCTAGTGTGAATAAATTTGATTTCATTGTGAATTTAAAAAATGGTTGGGGAGCCACCCAGCACCCTATCACAGGCCTAATTAGTAAGGTTGTAAGTTGAGTATCACTGGTCTAAACCGTATTCAGGGATCTAGCAGAGTTCCTGTTTACAATTGTCCATTTAAAAAAGGTGTATTCCAACATTTAACACCCTGTTTAGTGTAGTACAATGGTGGTTCTTCAGTAGTGCAATGATGATTAGGCACCCATTTAGGTATGTAGAAATGTGTCACTGTCTTTCAAAGATCCACAGTGCCTCCATCGCTCCTTTTAGGGTGTTGTCACATGAGCAAAATATCATTCAAGTTCTGCCTTCATACTGTAAGTTAATTTTAAGTATTCTATCAGAGCCAAAATGTTGCAAACAATATATATATATATATATGTATGTAATATATATATATATATATATATTACATAGCATTCCAGAAAGTTATCACTCTATATTTGCATTAAATACTCCTGGAACTGTATCCCCTCTAAGTTTCTAAATAGTTTGTGCAAACTGTATCTCTGTTTACGTCCTGAGACAAAAGAGCTCATGCATATTTCATGATCACACCCTGGTTCAATTTGTCGAGGTGTGTTACACTCACAACACAGCGCTGCCTAAATAAGAGAGTATCTCACAGAGACGGAGAACTCTGTGTGTTCATAACAGATTTAGTTTCTTATAATGAGACAGAGAGGGGAAACACAAACTATAAATACATCAGTTTAGCAAACATACATCAGAGCTTATTGAAATACCTCTTTAGAGGATGGAGATTATAACTGAGGTCTATTACCTACACAATGTTTACTCTTCAGTAAATGAATACAATAATATGGCCTGCAGACCCTCTGCATGTAGGTCTGCCTGCCATAAAAATTAACCTCTTTTGTTAATGCATAAAGATGTTAATCTATCTTAACATTATCTAAAGTGATTGTTTTTGTGTCACCTAACAGCACCCCAAATACTACCAGACTGACTCCTGCAACTATCAGGGCTTGAGAAAGTGTACCACAATCATGATCTTCAACAGCCTGGAATCGTATCCCAGCCGCTGCGGCAACAGCCTTGTACATGGGGCGCCTGCTCTATCCACTAAGCCACTGATCCCCCAAAGTTTGTCCTTTTTTTCCACTAAGAAATATTAATATAAACAACGCAAGTGCAGATTTGGAGGTTCTACATCTGGATGTGGGAGTAAGAGTCATTTTTTGCTTTTGATTTTACACTCAGTTGTCAGTTTATTAGGAACGTTTATTAAAAAAAAACTCATACAGTCGAATACAACAGCCCTGCAATAAATCATACCTTCATAAACGTTATAATGTTCAGTTTTATTTAAAACTTGTTTTCATTTAAATCTTTATGAAGACAATTTTTGTGACACCGACACGTCAGTTACAACAGCATAATAAAAAAAAAAAAATAATTGAAAAAAAATAAGCGCCAACAAAACAAATACTGATTGGGTAAATACACATTTTTACAGCCTTAAAGATTTGTGTATCTATTGATTAATATTCCAGTCCAAGGTCTTCTATTTGAGTTTTGTAGAGTCAATTTTCCCAATTTTCTTTCTAGTTGTGCCTCTTGTAGTCTCAGTGTGTGTTTCAATTTCTCAATTAAAAATATTTCTTCCACAGTTGTTTCTTTAGTGATAGCTTTCTTGCTTGCTACTAGCAACATTTTGATTAAATGTCTATCACTACCAATAACATTTTCTTCAGAAAATGTACATAGATAAAGCACCAAACAGCTGTTAGGATCCTTGTAGTCTAGTATGTATTTGAAACTGTTTTAAAATAGATTTTAGTTCAAATTTGTGGTGAGCTTTTGGAGCTTGCAGTTCGTGGCGCTGTTGGATTATGTTGTATTAAACTGGGAGGAATACATCAGCTCTGTTTAAAGAGAAAAATCACAGTCTATACCATCAGCCTGCTGACATGCTGCATTAAAGTGTGTCATCACAACCGCTGTCCACGGTGCTGATCCTGAGATGACCAAAAGCTATTCACCTGACTTCCCTTTGTTGATACGCCAGCAGGTAGGATTATTTAAAAATTGTCGGATGCCAATTTAACTGACCAGACAGAATTTGCCCTTTCAGATACAAATTTTGCATTTTAAATATATTCTAATGCAATAAACATTACATTGTGTTTTCCTTATTATTGTAGAACATGTTGTTGGCTGTGGATGTTTGTTTGCTGACGTTGTTTGGTTTTTGTGGTGGTTTCCAGCGTCTTTTTATTGCATTGATCAGCAGTAGTGCTCCTAATTTCATTTTATACTATGTAATGACATTAAATGCTTTCTAATGTAAGCATTTGTACTTGCCACTCGATGTATGAGTTGGATCAAAAATGGTCCTGTAAATCTTCTTTAAGAACAGATGTACGAGGTATTTATTTTTTCCTGTAAGAATAAATTCAAAGACCCCTTTTATTTTGTTTTACTATGTGCTCCCCACCCACATCATATACATAATGGCCAAGACATACTGTTGTACTATGTATCGGCCATCCTGGGTGAGTTTAATGGTTGTCTAGTTAACCCCTAATGAAGCTGAGATGATTAATGGAGCAATGGAGATAATGTATTTTTTATGTTATTTTAACCCCACCTGCCACCACACAGACTCTCAGCTGTGTTTTATGGCATACATAATTGTGTTTTCTAACCCTGACCCTATAAAGGTCTGCACTGAAACAGCGTCTGCTCCACTGTACAACCAATAAGATGCTCTGCATACTTGTCACAACGTATGCTTGATACTGTGTTGTGAAAGATACACATTCACAGTACCTGGCTGGATAAACTACTGATGCAAGCCTGCTTTATGTGATTGTATGAATATTTAAGCAGCCGGCACCCAAGGGCAGCTGGGTTTCTCCCATCTCACCCATTCTGTGTGAAGGTCGGCCTCAGTGTCTCTCCTCCTTTCTCTTTCTCATCAGAGGCCTATCGCTTACGGTGTTTGCCTGTAACTTGAACGCTCATATTCAACCATCTGTAACAATCCAATAACCTTTACACCCTCGGCCGCTGCTCCGTGATCAGATGAGTTCATTAATTAATAGTAGAGAAGTGTAGGGCAAGTGAATTAGTAACTGACCCTGAATCAGATGGTAACCAAAGTCGCTGTGGCCCAACCCCTGCCTCTAAAGTCACAACAGACTAGGGACTACCTGGTCATGTAATGAGACACCCTGAACTCACACACACACACACACATGAAAACCCTGAGACTCTCACACACACACATAGGTTGTCAGAGAGGCAGAAAAGGAGAGCAGCCCTCGCCTGAAAAGAGTGGTCAAAGCCACTTTGAAGCAGCCTGGCTGGGAATCTATTTTCTGTGAGAGAAAGAGAGAATGATGTGGTGACAGATCGGCCTACTGACCGAGAGATGGCCGACACAGTCTGGACTTTTAAGGTCAGGTCTGGGATAAACTGATGATCCGGTGATGCAGCTGCTGTTGGATAAGGGGACAACTCATGCTGCTGTGACGCAAGAAGACATGACACAGTGGAGGACAGCCATTGAGGATATTCATTGGCATGGATTAGACTGAATGTCTACCCTGGATAAAAATGTTTTTATTCCATACGTCACTTCACAAGTGTGGAAACAGTTGACTTGTTGGTATGTAGTGTATTTGCCTTAATCCCACTTAAAGGAAATGATGTATATCTGCTGGATATTGCTCATACACTGCCCAAGTGTTTGATGATGTACAAGAAGCTTCTCCAGACTGCCTCCCTAATGTTGCCCCCCACACCAGAAAACCCCAGATCCACCTGATGTCAGTGCGATTACGTTTCATTTTACTGTTTCTTTCGGTCATTTCTGAATCCCCCAGGATGCACGGACTACCTTGCTCCTCTCTGGGCCACTGTTTTGGTAATCCATCTGATGTTAACACTGATCCAGTACCTGCTCAGGAGCCAAGCAACTCCAGGCAAAGCAGAAATAGCCACAGACTTCCAGCATCAGACCCAATTGTATCCCAACCAGAAGCCTTACCATGCAGCCCACAGGAGCAGCAGCACAAACCGTCCCAGAGGACGGTCAGCTGTATCTCCGAACACTCCACCAGAACCATGAAAGTAAACGGTACCAACTCAAACTCCATCCGCCGCCTGCAGGACACAGATGACGAACCATGCTTTGAGTCACCTCCGGCCTGCCGTAGCCTCTCCCAGAGCTCAGAGGATGATGAGCTAGAGGTGGAGTTTAGTCCTGAGCTGGAGCTGAATTACCCTCAAATTCCTAGACCCTCCATTATAATCAGACAACCTAAGGTATGGTAAGAAGGCTGTGGTCAGTACGTTCAATTTTATACTGACTTATCACATAATAATCAATACAGTAATTTAGTATGACAGCAATCACTTTGACAGGAAGCAAATAAATTATAGAGTAAAACCCACTTGTCCACTGTAGTTAATTGTAGATGTGCTGCAATACATTATATCACCACAAGAGGGATGTAGAAGCCAAATGAAGTTATTCATAATCTGAGTGTGGGGTTTAAGTAGATGCTGATCTCCCTCTGTGGGGATTTAATTCATTCACATCTCACCAGGATACTACAAAATCTTCTTATCAATGGGATGCAAAGCTCTGACACACACATGGACACTCACTCACCAACTCTGCGGTCAGGGTGATCAGTGACAGCAGATTGGATGTCAGTGAAATGTGTCCTGAGCTCCTGTTCAACATGATCTCTGTCTCCTGATTTCACACATGTGTGCCTCTGTCTGGGTGTGTGGTTGTATGCCTATATGTGTGAGCTGTTGAGCTTGACAATCTTTTTGCACAAGATTCTCCTTCTTATTCCGGAAAGAGGATGACACAGTATGTGAGCCATGGCTCTGATCAATAATGCTGATCAGCAGTGGAAACTGCATGAGAATGAAAAGGAGGAGGGGGTGGGATTAAGGAGGAATCCTGGAATTTACACTGGTGGTTACTTCATCCAGTGGGAGACATCTCATCAGCAGATGTCAAGACATCTGTTGGCTTGATCGTTTAAGGCCAGAGGATTGTCACTTTTGATACGGTCTAAGTTAAGACATGTGCCGGCCGTGAAAGTATTAAACACATTGTGGCAGTCGGATACAAGCTCGGTATGAGAGTTCCTTGAAACACTGAACCAACTGTAACCATTACTCAACAATTCATGTAAAGGCGCCCTTTAACTACCTTGGACCAGCCTCCCAATAAAACTGCAGCAACGTCGCTCGCTGGCCAACAGCACAATACATGTTTGTATTGGACACCTCTGGGGGTTGTAAGACTGAGAATGTACACAACAGCACCCTCCCCCAACCTAGCTATAATTGTGCTGCATCAGAATGAGTTGCAAAACAGTGTTTTTAAGCACACAGTATGTCCCTCACCTTCTGCAGAAACAGGAAAGCAGTTTCGCAACGTTTACTTTAGCAAAGCAAATATCAATCATGTGTAACACCCGGGTTGCTTCCTCATTGAACTGTAATCTGGATAGCCGGATCAAACAATTGATCCAGTGGAGCACAGGCATGATCTGAGTATGTGCACTGACCTTTGTAGGGCTCCACCACCTCACAAATTACAGGCAGAAAGCCTTAGCAACTCCTGCCCTCGAGACGCTAATTAATGCCCCCTCTGTTAAAGAGCTCAAGGGACTGAATGTGAACACACTGGCTCTTAATGACAGGCATATTGTGCAGAGACCAAACAGTATGTCCAGAAAGAGATATGAGTAGGAGTGCGTGAGCATGACTAACAGACGGTGACTTTTGGGTTAGTATGTGCCAGTCCAGTTTCCACAGTGTGCTATTCCTCTGACTTAATCATTAGAGTCTTTGTTAAGATATCTAGCGCAGCAACAGATGTAGCTTTGATCTCCTGGCCCCTGAGGCTTTATCTTAGTGTGTGCATGTCTGTGCGTGTGTGTGTGTGTCCATATCAGTGTGTGACAATACCGTTGTTGCATTTATCTCTGACCTCTCCCTCAAAGCCGGACATGTTTATGGGACACTTCCAACACCCAGAGCCAAACTACAGTCATATCTGAGCATTCACAGTACACACAAACACAAAGAGAGAATGATTGTATGGTTCATAAAAGAATGTTCATCTATAAACAATCGTTCGTCAGTATAGTTCTTTTTCACACGTACACACACGTGCAGAGCCACACACAGACGTAAAAGATTACTGTTATTATGCAAATAGGTTGGGTGGTTTGAACAGAACGAGCACAGAACATGAACATTCCCGGATAGAACAATCACTGTCTATCCCAACACGGGCTTCAAACCGGATCTGACTGTAATTTCATGTTATGCTGCATACAGACATTTGGCAGCAGATACAAAGAATGATAAGCCCTGAACTCCAGTCCCTCTATTGTTAGTGTCCTTGGCCATCTATGGCAACAATAAGACACCATTTGCCCGCTGAAATACCTGTTCATTTTTCTTTTCCTTTTTTCTTTTTCTTTTTCCCTTTTCCTTTCTGTAAAGAGAGTGAACACTGAACAATGAGAGAAAATTTTGATTACATGCATGCAGAGGCGTTGTACTGGGGGGATAAGTGGGACTGATAACCCAGGGCCCCAATGGGAAGGAGGCCCTCAGAATATCTGGAATTAAAGTTTTGTTTTGTTTGCAAGTTTGTGTTTCTGAAAAATTTGTAAGATGACTAAATTAAAATTGGCTGAATAAACACGCAAATGGTTTGCTCCAACCCTGCCCTAGGGTTACTCTCTAATAGCAGCTAGAGCCAAGAGAGTGACTGCTTATGCTGCTGGAGCACCGACTTGCACTGTCATGTCTTTCCCCAAGCAAGGGAAATCAGGTTTCCATAAAAGAAAAGACAGAAAGAGAAGGGAAATAAAATAAATCAGAAGGTGCATGAGAGTGACATGGATCAAGAGAGGAAGGGCAGAGGCCCCACAGGGACTTCTTATGCATAGAGCCTAGAATTTGGTGCTGCACCCCTGCATGAATGTATCATTTTCTTTAGGTTGGCAATCCAAATCCAGCATCAGAATGGCAGACCCCGCCACTACCAATAAAAACTACTACATAGAGATAACTACTAAATATAAATACATTGCCAAATAGATAGATAGACAGATAGATAGATAGAAGTCACACATAGCCACATCTCATCTATACTGTATGTGTCCATATGGCTTAAAAACTTTGTGGTTATTGAAACTCCAGAAGGAAAAATTGTCCTATTGTCGAACCCTTCCCTCCCCACACCAGCTGGCTTAGGATGACCTGTGATGGTGACAAGAGAAGAGAAATAAATATATACAGGGATACAGAGATAAGTAAGACGAGAATACAAAAAACCCCACAAATACTTGTACACAAATACTGTATATGTATACATGTGCTTACATATATCCATATGAAGCAGTTGCATCAAGACATGCATGCAAAAAAAAAAAAATTCAGTATAGTGAGCCACAGAATTATGACCAACCTGATTCCTGAATGGAGATGATTTTCATTAAATAGTTAAAGTGACTATAATCAACAAATTTACAACAACCATGTATCAAATGACAATATGAAAACAAGGGGGTTCATTTGTAGCGATTAAGTGGCAATCTCCAGGGCTGAAAAAGTGCCGAACACTGCAGTTCCTCTAATGACCACTTGAGGCTGGCTCTAAGGCTGAGTCAATTCCTCCAAACCCCATGTGTAAAGAGCCCAACTTTTTTGAATTTTTGTCTAACTCCCCCTTTTAAAAAATTAAAATACTTTCTGTTGACATTAGGCATTGCCATGATGTGTGACATCACGTCTGAGGAATGTTGTTTAAAATTAGTCATTGTGCTGAGATCCTTGGCCTTATCTGTTTATTGCCCATAATTACACCGTGCATATTTCAGCCTTCTACAGGCATGTGCTTATTGATGTGTGACTGGTCATGCTCATTAGATTGATGTGTTTGTTATTCAGTGATGGCCTTACTGTGACTGACAGTATCCCTTTGTGTTCCCTTCCCTCCCACATCCCCGTCAGGAATCAGAATTCCAGGAAACTGCGTCTGACAGGTCGGATGGTAGGGAGACAGAGGATGGAGGGTTATCAGGTACGGAAAACATCACAAGTTTCCTCCTCTTTTCTCTCTCTGCTCCCCTCTCCACCTCCTGTTCTTGCACGCTGGAGTTGTTGGGCACAGATTTGATCATGGAAAAAAGTTCTGGCTGGAGCTGTCCTCCGCTGATGGAAAAAACAACTTCGATTTTTATGTGGAGAGGAACATATTTGTGAAAAGAATTAGTCTGCGTGTGAGGAAATGATCGGGTTCACACAGTTGTGCCCCCAGTGTGTCAACGTGTCTTTGTAAAAGAATTTTTGTTCCATTGCTTGTCCGTTCATGAGTGATCGGGGAGACTTCTCTTTGTCTGTCCGTAATAAACAGAGATCCAGAGGAAAGGACGGACATTCTGTGTGTATGACTTTGTGTGTACGTGTGCAGTTTGTGTTCGCTCACCTTGCCAGGATGTCTGGGAGGAGCTGAGTGCTGGCGGTTACCGTGGCAATGAGTCTTGGGGCAAAGCACAGGGAGGGGTTCAGGGCTACAAATGGGTAAAGCGATGGAGTTGAGTGGATGATTAATAATGTGATTGAGTGTGTACATTGTGTGTCTGCTACATGCTTGGCTCAAGTGTGGATTTGAGTGTGGTAGTGTGCGTCAGTGGACCTACAAAGCCCTGGCATGCACAGGCCAAGGCTGCCCCATCTGCAGTCAATCTCTCTGTCTTTTGTTATTTAACCCCATCTGATAACATTGCAAAGAACGGATTTTGAGGATTGGGGGTTGGGAGATGAAAACATCTCACAAAATAACCCAGTCCAGTGCAAAAAAACACTAAACTACAGGCTCAAAATGACAATATGAGTGAATCTCATGCAGCAAAAGTATTATTTTTAAAGTTTTACTAAGATATATATATTTATATACACTGAACAACAATTTAAAAGCAACACTTTTGTTTTTGCTCCTATTTTCCACAGGTTTAAGTTAAAGACGTAAGACTTTTTCTGCACTATCAGACACTGGTCGCAAATCTGTTTAAAGCCATGTTAGTGAGCACTTCACCTTTTCCAAAATAATCCAACCACCTGACAGGTGTGACGTACCAAGATGCTGATTAAACAGCATGATTACTACACATTTGTGCTTTGGGATGGTCACAATAAATAAATCTATTGAGTGCATTAAAAAAGTCTCAGATCCTAAAGTTAAACTTGTGGAAAAAAAGGGAGCAAAAACAAAATTCAAATAAACACAAGAAGTTTGTGCTCTAGAAAAGGATCAGCACTCAGTGAATAACCTCCTAAGCCCTATGATAAGCTATTATGGCAAGGCTTAACTATACAGACCAGTGAGCAGTGATAACTAACATGTCTTTGGGGTCATCGAGTGGGAACCTCCTTTCACCAGTGTTTCGTCTAGTTGGTCCCACAACACCTCCAGGAGGCTAGACAGTGGTCTCTGGCATCCCAGAGACACTCCCCTAATGTCAGGTCTCACTGCTCCCTACACCAACCCAATAACCTCCTTTACCTTACTTACACATGGCTTTCTCAGCCCAAACAGCACTGCCACCTTCAACCAAACCCAGCTGCATTTAAATTTTTGTTTGGTGTACCGTAAAACTTCAAACACATGCCCAGTCCCTGTTATCAGTCCAGTGTAGCTACACATTTTGACAAATAAAGGCCTGTCTCACTTGAACACTGGTCTGGTTGCCATGCAGTTCATTTTTATAGAAGTTCTTGGATGCATAAAACAACTTATTGACAACCCACTTGAGCAAATGTTGGTTAGCTGCTTTGATCGCGCATATAAATATAACAATGAGCACCAAAGAAGACCGTAATTCATTCAGATTTACCGACACGGTAAACAAGAGACTTCTGAAGCTGTCACAAAGTCCAAATATGTGTCCGTGCCTCGATTAGCTGCTAAGTTGTTCATATTCTTTTAGTCCGTAAGGGTCCACCGATCAAAAGAATCAAAGGTGTTTTTCATATAAATGAATCCAAGTGAGTATTGTTTCAACGGGATAGAGTGGTATTGTGTTCGCCAGAGAAAGAGTGTTGAAACTCTCTTTCTCTGCTGTCTGTCGGAGTTATATCAAATGAATGATTCATATTTAATGTTATTTGAAGCCTATTTTTTATGCAAGTAATATTCATACTGGTTTAAATAAACAATTTGTACAACAATTTTGTATTTTCCATCTTTGCTGAGCAACAGTTTGTGTGAAAGGAATTAAAGGCGTGTCCCAAATAGAGGCCTGTTGAGATCAGTGATTAAAGCAAATAATGGCCTAGGCTATTAACTGAAGTTTTACGATACATATAGACTATATACCCAATTCTTTTTATGAGGTAGGCCTGTATATCCCATGTATTTAAGGTTATGAAAGGTGGCTCCTTTCTCCTGTATGTAGGGTGGAACAACAGGCAAAATAATGCTTTACTAACCCAGAACAGTGTTTTAGGTGCTTTTAAAGGATTAACATCTTTAACTGTGCCTCTGTGCCACAAGCACACACTAAAAACAAGAGAACATCTGCTACATGAGGTTTTCTGAGAGTTGTTCTATCCACACAAAGAGCACAGTAAGCCTGACAACCGGGGTCTCTTTACTCCAGTGAGAGATATTTAAACAATACAAGCGCACTTTTGCCCCCCCCTGCACCGAGGATAAAATGGGAGATTATGATGCACCAGGGGGTAATGTAAGTACAGAACCTCCTCTGTCTCTCTCTCTCTCTCTCTCTCTCTGACACACACACACACACGCACGCAATTGTCACACTGACCTTGATTTCCTGCGGTCGTAGCGTGTGTGCGTGTTGTTGGAAGGGCCTTCCTGCTCTCTGTGTTGGAGATCCTGCTTATTCAGCTTATTCACACAAACAGACAGACAGACAGACAGGTGGACGGACGGACAGACAGGGGGATACATAGTTGTCCTGTGTCTCCTCACCTCACCCACTTTCTTTCATTCATGCGTGTCTTTATTTCTGCATAGTTTATGATTAACTTGTATGAATGGCATACAAAGCCCCACGTAGCCTGTCAGTTAATGGCAGAGCTGTGAGGGAGTACTTGAGTTTGTTTGTACTGTATGTGTGCACATACAAGAATAAAAAGCTTTTGTGCCTGTATTTAGAAACTGTGCAATGAATTCCTTACTTGTGTATCCATGAGAAAAATAAGTGTTCCTAATAGTCTGACCATATGTGTGTGGTGTATCAATTCTTAACTGTCCAGCAGAGATATATTTCCCAGACACATATAACCGTGTCTGTGGTCTGAGTGATAAAATAGACATGCTAAGTATTGGGCACTTTTGTCCAACTCTTGTGGATATTTCCCCCTCACTGTACTGTAACACAGCCATCTGCTCTCATTCCTGTTGGCAGTCATTAGGCTAAGTAGAATAGCTCTGTACAGTAAAGCTCAATAAATCTGGGTGGCTTGACCAGTAATAACAGTCTCTGCGACAACATCCGAGGACTGCAGTTATGATCTTTTTGCATGTGCTCAGATGCATGTCATTCAAACACAGACATGCATGACATGCAAACACGGCCACACGCAGGCATGCAAATGCCAGAAATGGCACACGGTCTGTCATTTTGTCTTCTGCTACGCTCAGGCGAATAGTTTTTCATTTGAATAGAGGGAATTTGTTGTCAGATTTGCCTTACATGGCTGGTAGAAATGTGTGGTAACAGACAGACAAAGGGGAGAGAAGTCGTGATGAATAATAAGTGCAAATAAAACAAGTGACAAAAACCTGGCTAATGCCTTCTTTGATTAAGTAAACAACAATGGCCCGCACAGAGGCAGCCCTGGAGAGGTGTTAATGTTTAATGAAAATGAGATTTATTTGTCACAGAAATTATTGCTGTCATGTCAGCCTCTGCTGTATATTCATATCAAGGGAAGTGGGTTTGTATTAAAAAAGAGACATCAACGCAGAGAAGAAAACAATGAATGACTCAGAATATCAATAACAGAGAGAATAAAAAAGCGTGACAGTGCATCGGCTGATAAAAAGAGAGACAGAGAGCGCGGGTAATGAAGCTATGGGAACAAGAGATTATTTCACAAGTGTGCTGAGAGGCTGACGCAGCACTGACCTCACAAACCTCATCCAGCCTGGCATCATGGTCCATGTGTTGTGTGTGTCTGTGCATCTGTGCAGAAAGGGACACTGTGGTGTGAGTCATCCAGCAGTGATTGAATTAGCTGAACTTTGGCTGAACACTTACAGAGGAAAAAAAAAGGGGACAGGCAGGAAAAGCAGAATGCATTACGTTACCCCAAGAACTGGTGAACACATCTCAGAGACAGACAGGCTGACAGCGGGAGTGTCACTAAGATCTTATTAAAAAATCAGCCAGCATTATTAAAGCTACACAAACAGCCTGCACACGCCCTCTTTGTAATGTGCACTTACAGTCGCTTACAGTGACCTAATTGGCCATTTCTTCCAAAACACATGTCATAGATGTGGAATATTACTTCAGCACAGAGTTTTATCTTGTGGTTTCTCCACCAGTGCACTGAGGTTATATTCCCTGACTGCTGCTGGGTCAGACATGAGGGAGAGAACAGAGTGGAAAGAATGCATTAAGTCTGTTCGGGACGAGTCAGGAAGAGAGGAAAATGGTGGCTTGGTGTTAGAAAACAAAAAAGAAGGACTGGTTATTTCAACAAGTATCTCACATTTAACCGAAGGGCTCTTGAACATACACTGCTTCAGCATATGGTGGGTGTCCTGCCAGCGTAAACCCCCAGTCATTCAGAAGTAGGTCACACACGAGGGTGGTGTTTATGTACACTACAATTACATGCAATTATTTACCATCTTCTCTTTTCCTGTGCTGGTGTGATGCTAAGCGTGGCTTTACATTCTTCACAACAGCAATGGATAAATGACTTCTTTCCTGTGCATTTTCAAATGTGATTACGTATAATTTTGTGTCAGTTTACTTCCTCATTCAGCAACAAACATGCACAGAAATTGCGCCACTCAGCTCTTCAGTTCATTTGATGAGTATACATCCTCATCTCATACATACTGTTACAAAAAATGTCTCAAACCTTTGACAAAAGAGATTCGCTATTATCAGTTTTAAGGCCTGCCCACGCTTACAGGAAGGCCCCACTGTCACCATGGTTTTCAGATAACTGCTATATCCTGTTTAAAGTGGAGGCCCTTGGAGACCTGACAAAGAAAAAACAAGGGGCCTCTCATGCAAACCTACACACACACACACGTGCACACACAAGAACTGTGGGAAACCCTGGGATGATAAGAGAAACATCTGTCCCAGAAATTAGACAGTGTGAGATAGAGAGGTGGGGGCAGTGAAGCTGTCCACATCCAGGCAGTGACCCTGAGCGAGGAAACACCCCCCCCCCCCCCCCCCCCCCCCATTTACTCTTCACACCGGAAGAGGCAACAGCAAAACCTCCAGGGTCCAAATCTGTCCACTTCACCCAATCAGCCTTTATTTATGGTCAAAGGATGTATTCAGGACTATGGACTGTGTCCAGGTCAGTCAAGTGACATACTGACATTTTGAGCCTCCATCACATTGTGTACATGCATAACAAACATGTAGGTATTCAGGGTAAAGAACACAGTGGTTGTCAGTGGAATTTTGTGTCTCTTCTGGAGCAGTAAAAAGGTTTTTTTTTAAACCACTATTTGGGCGTTTCCCTGCAGTGTAACTGTCCTGCTTAATCTCTTCATCTCAGTTGTGGTTTATAGGAAGAAGAAGTATGAAACTTCAGCGGAAACCACTGACAGATGCAATATCTCCACTCATCACTGGAGAAGTTTCTTTACCTAAACAGGCACGTTGCCATAGCAATGAGGAAGTAGGCTACTTTCTTCCTATAGTGGTGTAGAGGTTTTAAATATTACATAACAGTTTAAATAGCAGTGAAAGTTTTTTTTATTTCAGTTGGACAGACAGTCTAAAAAATGCCTATCATAAATAGATGGTGTCTGTCATATTATTTCGGGTTAAGGTTAAGTTTTAAGTTTAGAGAATAGTTCCATCCATCCATTTTCACCTGCTTGTCCAGGGCAGCAGGCCAAGCAAAGCACCCCAGACGTCCCTCTCCCCAGCAACACTTTCCAGCTCCTCCTGGGGGACCCCAGGTGTTCCCAGGCCAGAGAGATATGTATTCCCTCCAGTGTTCTGGGTCTGCCCCTGGACCTCCTACCGGTTGGACATGCACCTCCACAACACCTCCAATGGGAAGCACCCAGGAGGCATCCTGATCAGATGCCCGAACCACTTCAGCTCACCCCTTTTGACGTGAAAGAGCAGCAGCTCTACTCCGAGCTCCCTCCAGATGTCCGAGCTCCTTACCCTATCTTTAAGGCTGAGCCCAGCCACCCCACAGAGGAAATTCATTTTGGCTGCTTGTATCCGCAATCTCATTCTTGCAGTCACTAACCAGAGCTCATGGCCATAGGTGAGGGTTGGGACGTATATGGTTAAAAGTATGATTAAAAAATAGGACACACACATCCCCGAAGCCCACTGGGTTGGGTGCTGGATCACAAAGTATCAAAAGCGTGAAAAAAGCGATCACAGAGTATCACAGAGCATCACGCTAAGAGCATCATGTTTCGAAACATCACGCAAAATAAAAAATTGCATACAGGAGCTCTTTTGGTGTGCGGATCGCTTTTTTCTTTTTTCACGCTTGGGACGTATATGGACCAGTAAAGGATAAGTATAACAATTCGCCTTTTTACAGAGAGTTATATGCAATCGAGAGTAACTCCCTGAATTCTCAGGTCCCTGCCAAGAAATCACATTTGATCAGCAGGTAAACAGTCTTTGTGGAAAGGCAGAACGCATTGCCCGATATGCAATCTCAGAACAGATCGGCTATCGTCCCCTGATGAGTTAGATTTGTATTAGCTTTGTTTTAAATTTATCTGCATTCATATGCAAATATCTGTTTATAGAGACTAGCCAAAATGACGAACGCACAGAAGAGGATGTCTTGGCCAGGATATCTGCTGGCTACACCAGATCAGCCCGAAATATCGCTTTATCATTGTCAGACAATAGCCAATGGGTTCCAAGTTTGAAGAGAGCCAGGCTAGGCATTTCCCTGTGTCAGTCTTTATGCTAAGCTAACCAGTTGCTGATGCTAGCTACATTTTTAGCATTCAAACCTGTGAGTAGTATATATTTTTTTCATCTTTCAGCAAGAAAACAAAAAGGAATATTTCCCAAAATGTCTAACTATTCCGTTAATCAATACAAATACGTGTGAAATGGCATGTTGATGATGGCCCGTACAGCTAGTGATAGTTGTTGCTCTTTTGTGCTCTCACACAGCTTTTTCTCTCCTACACTTAACCACATGCACATACACTCACACACGCTACATACACATCTGTTTCCTGCATGGTGGGAGCTCTGTGTTTGGTGGTCTCCGGAGGGAGTGTCCTCTCCGTCAGAGGCGACCCTCTCATGACTCATCCTATTGTTCAGCTCAACACCCTTAGTCACCCCTCTCTTAAATTATGAGAAGGTCCTTAGGAATGTTTTACTTCTCTGACGCCCCCTCCTCCCTCGTGTTTAGATTTCAAACCCAACCCTTGGGTCATTTTCTGTTCTTTTTGTCATTTCCAGTAACTCTGCTCCGGTGAGTGTACAGCAATTTAGATCTTTTCGCAACAGAGAGTGAACCCAGTGAAAAATAGTCGACAAGGATGTACGCCCCCCTGAAATAAGCAGGACAACACCAACAACATGAAACTAGGGGTTTCAGTGAGCGGATTTAACAGAAGGGTGGTGGATAAGCAGATCCACTGGCCCTTCATCAGTAAGCAGATTACTCTTCATCACAAAGAATGCTTGGGATAGTCTGTGACAACAACAGACAGCAGACTGATCTGCTGTAATCAAAGTGAGGAATGATCAAATGATCCCCCTGGGGGGTGCTGCAAACTTCAGCACCTTCACGTTCTTAAAGGGGAACTACACCAATTTTATTAAGTTAACATTAAATCCAAACACTAGAGTGCTAAAACTTGAATTTGTGAAGTCATAGTATCAAGTCCAGAGCTGCTCCATAGACAATGAATGGGGAAAGACAATTTTCTGTTTCAGAACTGAGAATGTTACAACAGAATAAAGTTCATTTGGATTCAAATAAAGAAAACAAACACTGTGGGTCCACAAAATCAGGTTCCTGATCATTTCCTGCTTTGAGAGAGAGTTGCTCGTGTTTACAAATGTTGATTGAACTCTCCTGGGCCATGGGAATAAAACAGTGGAATTCTTTATTCAGGTGGTGTTCCCCTATATAAAATAAGATTGCTTGCAGACTTTACTTGCTGTTCGGTGCCGGATGTACAGTGTGTTTATCATAGCTTGTTGACAACAGCTGCAGTTGGAAATGCAGGTCATGAGAGCACTGAGAGTGAACCTACAACCTGTTGGCCACAAAACCAAGAGCTGAAAGGTGCTAAAACGCTCTGTAGAGCAGCTGGGTGAAAACTATCTGTGGGTTTGCCACTAAGAGAGTGGTCTTTCACATTACACTTACTACATTTGCATATTTACATTATTTAAGTCCAAGTAAAGAAAAAATAAATATGTGAATATATGAGTTTGTCACACCACAAAATATCTGTCACTAACCACACAGCCAGATTTGAATGATTTAAAAATTCGGCAAGTATATAAAATTAGGTTTCATAATCATGAAATCGTGAATGCTAGAGGCGTGTCCACTAAAGGTGCTGGACCGAAGAATGAGCCACTGCAAAGCAAAAGACTCTTGTTATCCGCTAACATTGTAGCACAAAGCATGCACACACCTCGAGCCGAAGAACAAAACTCCACGTAGCTACAGACTCTTGTTCAGCAGCTAACAGCAGCTAATGTTAACATAAAGTACATACTCACAACTGGCTGCTCACACACAGGGGGTGATCAAGATACCACTGATAATATGCTTGCATGTTGATATTCATAACTATGTTTTCATGTGTGTATTCACCTGAAATTAAGAATCATTGTGTTTTTGTTACCTTAGCATGTTATGAATGATCTACATACAGAGCAGAGGCCTGTACTATGAGGCAGGATTTTTAGTTAGTGAGGTAACTTAAGGGTTTACTTTGGGTTTTCAGTACTACGAAGCTGGTTTTCTTTTTACCGGGATAAATCACTGTGGTAACTTATGCTGAACAGTTAATCTGCACTCAATTTAAGCCTCGGCCAATGGTATATTTTTGGTAGTGTTTACAATACTCCTGCATTTTTGGTGATATGACTGCAGAGGATGGTTTACATCCCGTGTCTTTGACATTTTGCTGTCTTGCAGCCGCAGACACTTTCAGTACCGTTTTTATCTCATATCATGAGAAGCAGCCTCCTTCATTCATGGTTTTGATGATGTCGCTCGTAACTACCACCCCCGCCTCTTTCACATGAAGGCACTTGTGGCTGGATAGGAAAACCCAGAGTTGACTCGATTAGTCGATAACCAGCTTTGTAGTACCGGTTAATCAGACGGCCTATGTTGGGGTTAGTCAAACCAGAGAATGACAAGATATAGTGGGTACGTTAACTGGCTTCGTAGTCAAGGTCTCAGGTCCCTTCCACAGAGGCCACCATGTTTTTCTACAGTAGCCCAGAATGGACAAATCAAACACTGACTCTAGATAGGGCGATTTGTGTTTTCCCATTTTCACGTTGGCCACGGTAGTTCTACAAGCTAGGCACACAGGAGAAGTTTCAGTTCTGCAACCCGCAGGGGAGCCCTTTCGTGTGGAGTTGGAATGTTCTTCCTGTATCAGAGTGGGAATTCTCCAGGTACTCCGGCTTCCTCCCACAGTCCAAAGACATGCAGGTTAGGCTAGGTTAATTGGTGACTCTACTTGCCCGTAGGTCTGAATGTGTGTAGATGGTTGCCCTGTGATAGGCTGGCGACCTGTCCAGGGTGTGCCCCGCCTCTCGCCCAGTGTCAGCTGGGATAGGTTCCAGCCCCTATGACCCCCAACAGGATAAGCGGTTGCGGAAAATGAACGAATCAATGAATGAATAAATATCAAAAATAATGTGATTGAATATAATTCAGTTAAGACGGCATGGTGGTGTGGTGGTTAGCACTGTCGCCTCACAGCAAGACGGTTCCTAGTCCGATTCCAGGAGGGAACCCCATCTGTATCTGTCTTCTCCCCATGTCAGCGTGGGGTGCTCCAGCTTCCTCCCACAGTCTAAAGACATGCAGGTTAATTGGTGACACTAAATTGGCCGTAGGTGTGAATGTGAGTGTGAATGGTTGTCTGTCTCTATGTGTCAGCCCTGTGATAGTCTGGTGACCTGTCCAGGGTGTACCCTGCCTCTTGCCTAATGTCAGCTGGGATAGGCTTCGGCCCCCCCGCGACCCCCAACAGGATAAGCGCTTACGGAAATGGATGGATGGATAATTCAGTTACATATTAAACCACATGTCAAAGAAATCATACTAAAGAGGTTAAAACTTGTGGTTAGAGATGAACTTTGTCCCTCCAACATGCTTGTGGCCTCTGTCAGGGTCAGAAAGAAACAATAAAAAATATATATATACCTAAAATATAAAGTACAGTTGCCCCAGTTATATATTTTGAATACAACAGACAAAAAGACAAAAGTGTTTTTAAAGAAAAAAGTCACTTAATAGAGGCTTTCACACTCTCCAGTCAGGCTGATATGGATACTTATGACAAACACCGTGTGCGCGTGTGTTTGTGGGTGCGCGCGCCCCTCCATCCACGCCCCGCCCTGCTCTCGAGGAGTCCCCACACATCCACTTCAGTGAGCAGATGAAGACAGAGGAGAAGGAGGAGGAGCCCCTGCGTGACGTCACTCCATCCCTCCCACCCAGCTTAAATTTACATTTTCTATGGGTCCTGACTGAGAGAACGTGTGTGTGTGTGTGTGTGCGCTACAGCAGCTATTGGAGCAGTTTACAAAAGGCAGAGTCTCGCGGACACACCTCGAGCTCCTTTTTAAGAAGTGGTCCGGGGACGCACCGATGTGGCCTGAACCACTTTGTCAGCTGAAATATTAACTCGAGTTGGGAGAAGTCACGTCGGGGTCGACTTTGAGGTAGGTGTGCATGTGTGTGTCTGGTTTCTGTTTTTTGTTTTTTTTTTCCATCACGAGCGCACTAACAAAAGCGGCACGTTTCAACTGCCCTGTCTGCCCCCGTCGGCACAAGCAGCAGGTTTTAGGTGTTTTTAAAAGAAGACTAGAAAGTAAGGAAGTAAAGAAAAGACCCGGGGAGAGGGGGAATGAGGTTGCAAAATACAAACTCTTGCTTCATTGTCTCCTTTTGTTGCGGCGCATGACCGTAGCCGACGGGACAGTGGAGAACAAACACGTTGAGGTGGTTGTACAGCATGTACAGACTACAGTTCACGTTTACTTTGGAGCACAATGATACTATTCACGGCAGCTGAGACTTTGAACCCTGGGAGAAGAATAGAAGAAGAAAAATAAATCAGTGCTTGTTGTTTCTAGGGTGTCTGAGGTGTTCAGGGGAGATGTTATGGGTGCTTATGCTCACATGTGATACTCAGGTTGACACAAATCTTCTGAAAATATAAAATCACTCGTTTTTGAGCGCTATAAGTCAAGATTATTAATGTATCTTTACAGTCTGTAGCTACAACACAAGACTTGCTTTGTTTTTTGCTGTTAAATGCTCATTTAAATGCTCACTACAGCCTTTAGATAGTAATAAAACCCCAACTCTTAAAATGAGGCCCATTTTTTTTTTTTTTTTTTTTTTAAAAAAACAGCATCAGAAGAAACCATATTTTATTATTTATGTATGATCTGATCCTGAACTCATCATGTATGAGTAAGACTGTGTGTGTAATACCACAGCAGTGACTCCTGCCTCCTGTGTCTCAGCACATGGCTTCAGTCAGAGCTGACACACTGGCCTGTGCTGTCATCACACACACACACACACACACACACACACACACACACACACACACCAACTGTCATGTGAAGAGGTGTGTGTTTGCATGTGTTTTTGATCCGGCAACAAGTCCAGAACTTATGGTGTTTCTTTAGAGGCTCGCTGTCAAACTTTAACAAGATGTTAAGCAAACAGGGCTGGAGCCAGCTCTTGTCTTGTGTGTGTGTGTGTGTGCAGGGTGGAGGCTGAATCGCAGGCTGGCAAATAGGACTTTAACGGTGAAGTAGTTTAACTTGGTTCATCAGATGAGCCCTAGTGAGAGGAGAAGTGACAAAAGCAGGTGGAATTAATGAGTGTGTTGTACTGTCTAGGTGCAGAGCTTTCAGAAGTGCGTGTGTGCGCAGGGAGGGGAAAGTTTCTCGCACATGTGTTAGTCATTTAGAGGGGAGTTTGCTAAACGATTTACATCTGTTTTCTGATCTTTGAACCCCCTCTTTCCCTCCTCTCTCTCCTGTTTCTCTTACGCTGCCTCTCTTGCTGTCTTCTGTTTCCCGTAAGAGCTGATGCTGTCACTGTGTGTGTGTGTGTCCGAGTGTGTGTGGTGGGTGTTACAACTGGAATGCTCTCTGCTCCATTATTATTGCACTCAAAGGAATTTAAACATGTGAATGAAATGTCTGAGTTTCCACTCTATAATGGCATGTGTCCATTAGTGGTTTCTCAGATGTATCATTATAGATTTGGGAGTCCGTGTCCAAGGACTCGACCTGACCTCAAGAAAAGCAAGGTATGTGGGGTTAGGGTTGGGTGTGTGTCCTGTAAATGGCAACTGGCACCCACATGTGTGTTGACAGTATTATCTCCCACAGTCCTGCTGGTCTGTCTGTGGGCACAAAATCTTCATTAGTCAGCAGAACGCACTGATCCTTTAGATCCACACTCACACACACTGTTACTGTGTGTGTCTGAGTGTGTGTGTTTTATGATCAGGCTCTGTTACTAGACATTCTGTTCACTAGTGGTGAAAGACTACCTTGTAGCAAATGTTTTCAAATGTTTTCCCCTGTAATGAGCCGTGTAAACATAGAGTGAGGTTTCAGAGGGTCTCTGTACTGACAGTGAAGTCCTCATGTTTGAGCAAACACGTCTCCGCTCTGTCCGTTTTCCGCCTGCAGGAATACTTTGAGTAGATTTTTGTCCCCTTCTCTACAAATGTATCAGTGCAATACTACTTGATACTGAAGCCAAAACAGCACTTATCTTGATACCTTACTTGTGAAGTTGAATGTACAGTTTTTCTCTGAACCATCTTTTCTTAATGTAGCAAAACAAACACGGCGGGTTTCAGTGTTGTCTTAACACAAGCAGCCGTACAAGCCAAGCCAGGACTTTGGTGAATCAAAACAGCGTCCAGTTGGAAAAGTTCCGACTTAAGCCAGGAAATATCTAATTAGAGCCGTTCAGATACTGATACCAATATCTGAAATGCCTGTGATGCTGCCTGAAATGCTGGATTGGGTATCAGCAAGTACTCAAGTCTATGCACTGATTCAATACCACATAACTTACTGATAAACTTTAAAGTAGTTTTACACCTGGATAAAACAGCTGTATTCGCCAAAATCAATTCTTCTTTGATCTAAAACAGTAGCCGAAACAATAAGATGCGCTGTGCAGTTACTTGCAACTACCGTTATTAGCCCCTTTGACACCAGATTTTCTGCGAATGTTGGGCCGTTTTGCCGGCAAGCTGTGAGAGTTTAGACACACAGAGTTGGCGAGTTGATCCGAGGTGCCCAATTTTCCGCCTCGTAGGGTAGTCATATTGATCACACGCTGAGCTACACATTTTGTTACTTGCTCACGCCCCCCATTGCCCCGAAAAAGGCACATTTTGTATAAACAAAAGTAGGTAGACGGCATTTTGCTGCACTCCCCGATTTTGTTTTTATACTTCCAATGCTGAAAAAAGACTCCTGCAAATTTGCACAATTCCTGTCTAAAAAGGGCTACTGATTTCACGTAGATAGTGTAAGGTTGCTCATTAGCAAAATGTTAAATTTGATAATACAAGAAAGTTCTATGGTGTTCACTCTCTGTATGTCTTTGTTTGTGTTTTACAAATGGTTTAACCTGAGCCAAGCCATACAACAATGAAAGCAATCATTCCATGCCCATACAGTGTTAGCAGGATAGAGTTGTTAATTCTGGTATTGGATCAATACTCAGTTTCAGCCGAGACACAAGCTCAGGTATCAGAATTGGTATTGTGAAGGAAGACTGGTATTACAACATCTCATATCCAATCAGAAAATAAATAGACAGAACCAAGGGATTCCCTCGGTATGTGATAGTAGAGGTGGGTCACCTCACCTGAGGCAAAGACCACCATTACTAGCATCACGATTAATATACTTTTATGAAATAATATATTAACCTTAAGAAAAAGAGAGTTATACTATTGAAGAGCAAGTCATATAGTCGAGTGTGGCTGGTCAAGGCTACAAACTTTACTGAGCACAAGACAAGAAGTGTAGAGTCTGGATGTTGCACCACCTCTGCTGAGCAATATCCTCTATAGAATGAGGTCTTGGAGGTTTTACACCTCAACTGTACATTTCCTGAGAGAAAACTGTGAAGATCTAAAAAAGGACTTGATGCTAACTGATGGCACTTGACTTAATACCCATATTTCAGTTGGCACTACAGCCCTATGTGAGCATAGCCTTTTGTGTTTGCTGGCTGCTAGTGAGCTTTTAGTAATCTAACAAACATGGTCGAATGAATTCATTTCTAAACAGACAGTAAATAAAGCAAACCCATGCTTTTATTTATCTGTTTCCTCAAACAGTTGTTGACAGCGGTGCTGCTTTATAATCTGTTATGCCAGTTTTTGACACTGGATGCTTTACAGCCCCCCCCTCCATGCAGGCTGTATGAAATATGATGATGCAATCAAAACACGAGTGATGCAATCACACAATCCTACAACGGGACAAAGGATCTGTTTACACTGGGCTGTAGTTTTGTTGCTATGGTTTTAGATTATGATGTCACGATTCAGGTATCGAGTTTCCTGATAGAGCGCTGCTGTGTGGTTCGTGCGTGTGGTTGTGTGTGTGTTCCTGTGGTGAGTGTCAGTCTATGTAAAAGGCAGGCATTCAGAGGCTTGACTTACTTTTTAGCCGAGCAGGCTCAGGGGTTGATGTTGATTTATGATAACATATATACGCATACCGGAGGCTAAAACAGACACACGCACACACCTACAGAGACTCAGCTTCTCAAAGAATCCCATTGATTTTCCTGCTGTTATGCTGGAGCTTCAATCACAATAAAGCCCCATTACTGTGCTGACCACTTTGCGTAGTCTTGGAGAATGGATGACACACACAAACGCACGCACACAGACTCCAAATGCCTTCTTCGTTGCAGCTTGTTAGGCTGAAGTATAGAAAGATTGTGAGTCTGAGCTGCATGAATTGGATTAAGCCCTTTGTAAGTCAGTATCAAGATATATGATCCTGTCTTATTACAAACACAAACAGGAACATACGCCCACGGCAGGACAGAGCCACTTCTTTCTCATGCAGCCTGAAGCCAACAGGGCTCTCAGAGTGTATACCCCCATGCAAGCTCTGGAAAGTTTCACGAGACAATGAAACCACATGATTGCCTACCATCCCGACTAAAAATATGCATGCCATGTACATGCTGTGTATTTTCAGTCATGTCAAGCATAAAGCAAAGAATCAGAGAGAACAAAGACTCCTCATTCGGCCTGCGTTTGGACACCTGGTTACCTCATTATACATGTGGGTGCGTGCAAGATCAGCTTGCACCCCTGTGTGTCTGTCTGTCTGGCAAACTGTAGATTGTCTGGTTGCCCGAGGTAACAGTTGTTATTGGGGTTTTCTCTACCAGCATGTAAACAAAGGAGAACCTCCCAAATCCTCCCCGGTGTGCCCTCCAGCCAATGAGATCGGAGCTCCCAGCTGGGCTCAGCCAGTAGACGGAGAGGAGGGGCGTTCCTGTGCTCCATAAGGAAAAAGCAGCAGTAAAGCACAAAGCTTTGAATCTGAAAGTGGAACAGACAGCAGAGCCATAACAAAGACTCCTCCTTTATGACTGAACGCCACTTCACACTGCTGAGCCAGACATAACGGCTGTGGCTTTTTTAACTATATGGCTTTTACAACGCTACGGAGACAGATACTGGAACCACATTTATAAGGGTGATGTGTGTGAGGAATGTGTAGTGTACGGGCACATGTTTACATCTCAGTGAGGAGGAGCCACATGAAACGTGCTTGCGCTCTGTCTATAATTTGTCTTCTGTAGGGTGTGTCTGTGTAGCAGAAACCGTCTGGATTCTGTGCGTCTGTCTCAGTCCACCTGCTCCCATCATGCCTATACATATACATACATGACCATGTGTCAGAGTCAGCTGTGAGAGAGTATAGGCCAGCCTTTTGTATTTGACTGACAGGTGTGACCCCAAACTGTACCCCCTTCACCAATTATTCATGACATGTGTTCACAATTGGGCGTGAGTAAGCACTTTGATTTTAACCTTTTGAAGGAAAGTGCACATAGCGTGCGTCCAAATGTTCCTGTCACTCAGAGGTGTCGCTGTATGAATGTAGGTCTCCGGCTGTGTGCCCCTACATGTATATGCTGTTGTGTGCCCAAAGCGATAATCACTTTGCAGGTTCATCACATTCCCATAGCGTGACTCAAAAGTGGTGTCTGTGCCTTTTCAATCCACCCCATTCATTCTGTAATCTGCCTCAGCCCGGGGCTCACAACGTGTGGCAACAGGACTGTGCACGAACCACCGCATTAAATAACTTCAGGCAGTACTGGACACAAACTGTCAGCACAGGCATGTTTAAATTCAGCGCGTGAGATCACAGATAACATAATCAGCTTCTGAGTCACATCATTTTTTTTTTAATGTTATTTCAACAATAAAAATGTCTGTTACTCTTGATCCGAACGTGTTGGAGACCGATCAGAATGTCAGTATACTTGGCTTGTGCTGCAATAAACTCCTAAAAGCCAGATATGGAAGTGGTCAAACTCGCATAACAATCAGACAAGACCAAATGCAGCCACAGTGGTTATCCCACAGATGCAAGACAAGTAGAGGGATCGAAAGTAGCACAGACAGATTTTAAGAACTGCACAGTCACAAGAGGCGACCGTTTCTAAGCCACGATCACAACGCTGTGATTCCAACCAGACCTCAGAATCACATTAACATTGTACATAATCGTTGCCAAAGTGATGAATGTGCTGTCTTTTTTCTCTCACTTTTTTGAAGTAGTGACCAAGAACTTATGTAGAACACAGATAAAAGAAGAGCTGTGAAGGTTCCTCTATTTCGACCTGTTACTCAAAATTACAATGTCAGGTGTAAAACACAAGCCTTTGTGTGATGGACTTGTTTTAATTTAAACTTCCATTTCACTGTCTTAAAGGGATAGTGCAGAGTTTTTGAAGTGGGGTTGTATGAGATACTTAACCATAGTCAGTGTACCTTAAGTAGATGTCAGTCAGCAAGCCCGAAGTTTGGAGAAGCAGGCAGCAGTACTGCTACAGAAGCTAAGCAATGGACTGCTGTGGGCGGGGGCAGCAGCAAAAAGTATGTAAGCCACCAAACAAAATCAATTTAAGTGTAAGTGTGTGTTATATTTAGAATATTTTCGATGCTTTACCTTAGGGATGCACAATGATATCGGCATGTCATCAGTTTGGCTGATTTTGGCTTTAAAATTAAATATCAGAATCGGCCAACATGCCTTTTCTTAATTCACACAATGACTGAATATTACATACACTGGAAAGTATTGTATTTCATGTCTCCATCTGATGGTGGGCCATCACGATTGAGAGAAGAGTATGCATGCATAATATGATGCTAATTCCACTACAGAAGAGACTTAATGATCACTAAAATTTGTTGGAGAAAAAAGGGGATATATCGATATCAGTATTGGTTATCAGTCAAATGGGTTGTTAGATATTGGCATAACGGATACCCGCAAAAAAATCAAGTATTGTTCATAGCTACTGTACCTCACTGTCAGACAGCTAAAGCTAAGGATGTGATATTCATCTATGCTCACTTTAAAGCCATCAGACTCCTTTGACAAAAACAGTAATTTTAACTCGATGGTGCAGTGATTGGCACTGTCGCCTCACAGCAAGAGGGTTCTGCGTTTGGCCAGGACCCTTCTGTGTGGCGTTTGCATGTTCTCCCAGTGTCAGCGTGGGTTTTCTCAGGGTGCTCTGGCTTTCTTCCACAATCCAAAGACATGCAGGTTAGGCTAATTGGCTACTGTAATTTGCCCATAGGTGTGAATGGGAGCATGAATGGTTGTCTGTCTCAATGTGTCAGCCCTGTGATAGTCTGGCAGCCTGTCGAGAGTGTACCCTGCCTCTCGCCCAATGATAGCGGGGATAGGCTCCAGCACACCTGTGACCCTGTATCAGGACAAGCGGTTACGGAAAATGAATGAATGAAAACAGGGAAGTTTCTGATTTACCGCTGCCTCAATCAGTTAGTTTGTTTGTGGTATTGTGTGACTGTGGTGAATCTAAACTGACCCATCAGAAAGGGCCAACTGACAGCAAGATAAAGCATTGGAAATACCGATAATGATATTTTTTACATGCGCTTTTTTTTTTTGTTAAATACAATATGCTGCTGCCCCTGTCCACAGCGGTACATTACAGTACATAGCTTCGGTGGCGGTGCTCCTGCCTGCTTCTCCAAACTGGTGGCATGCAGACCGCTATCTACTGTATGTAATACACTGACTATGGATAAGTTTCTCATGTAACCCCCACTTCAAAAAATCTGAACTATTCCTTTAACAGTACATGACGACAGCAAGCTGATAGAAAAGCTTGTGATAGAAACTTTAGCAACAGTGATACAATAACAACACATCAGCTGACAGTCTTTATACATATATAGACATCAGCCATAAACATTTTTGATAAGGATTGCTTAACTTTGTTTTTAAAGAACATATATTGTGACAAAAAAAGCAAATATATTTATGCTGTATTTAGGCCAATGCTAGTTTATCTGCCAAAAGCTAATATCAGCCCAGAGGATTTATCAGTTTGGGTCTGCTGGAAAAAAAGGTTATTAATGTTCCTCAAACTGCAAGTGAAGACAGAAAAAAGTTTTTACAGTAAACACTGTGCAGCCAGACATATGAGAACAACGTTAGAGGGAGAGAGTCACAGTTATATAAATGTTTTTGTTTGAATATTACTCTTGGCTGCCAGGGGTAGTAATGAGTTTGGGTGTTTACTTTTCATTATGACAGTCTATAGAGCCGTCTAGTACTCCCTTAATGACATCAGGGTTTTAAACATCCACAGACTCACACACACACACACACACGTACAGTACTGCATGTAAAGCCAAATAGCCCACGCCTCCCTCACATGACGAACCATGTGTTATATCACCCTTTCATTGTGTGGGTGTCGGGTGTTTGTGCTTGGGTGTGCATCTGCATCTGTGTTTTATGAACCCTAAAACCCCGATTGTAAATTCCCATACCCTCGCGTCTCCCCAGTGACATCATCACACTGTGGGAGCAGGGTGGGTGCTTTTGGAGGTCAGTGCACGATGAGGCCCCAGAATTCCCCAGCTCCTCTTCTCCTCAGCTCCAGACCCCCACTCTGAGGCAGGAAATGCAAAACAGATCTCAACCCCCAAATTCCCAAGAATACTTTAGAGTTCCCCTCTTATTCTCTGTCTTTGTTTCTCCATAAGATCATCTCAGAATTCAGTCCTCTTTGGCCAAATGTTAGATGTATTTGTAATCTGAATGTACATCTTTATCTTGTGTTGACTGGCAGTAGCTGTAAGTTTGAGCTGTGAACTCAAACTGAAACTATTGATGGCACTGTGAACGGACAAAAGCGTGTTAATGATACTGACTAGTTCACTGTGTTCATATTTTGTCTTATCTTGGCTGCATCTTTGTTAAGCATGCACTGGCAGGTCGGTTTACCCTGAGGGTAACTCTCTCATCGTTTTGCTCACACACACACACGCACACACACACACACACACAAACACACACACACACACACACACACACACACACACACACACACAGTACAAGACTGAAAGCAACTGCTGTGGGTATGATGGCTGTTTTGTTTTTTATTTTTAGTTGATACTGTTCTGTTTTTATAGGTGCTGGTTATGGGAAACAGCGTTTCTATTTTTCGATTCTGCGCTCTGGAAATATTGTGCACACGTACGTCACTGCGCTGCCCATCATGATTTATGTGTCGTCACGGGGGAGCCTTGTAAATGAGTGCGTATGCGGAGCCCGTCCGGGAAATGAGCTCATTGTCACTACCAGAACCCCCAACTCTCTGCGACTCCTTCACTTTCTCTGTCACTTTCTCTCCTTCTCTTACACATCCCCCCCTGCTCTCCCTCCCCCCATTTCCCCCACAGCTGTCAGTTAAAAGCTCATCTACGTGTGTGTTTTAATTAGAGCCGCCCCTATTTATGGCTGAATGGCCGCTTCATTAACAGAAATGCTGGGAGACGCACACTCAGATCTGTCCGGCTTGTAACATGCAGCGAGGGGGGGAAAGGGTGTGTGCATGTGTGTGTGTGAGAGAGAGAGAAAGAACGGGGTGTGGGGGTTGCTTCAGGGGTATTGGTGACGCAATTTCCCCTGAGGGGCGGACCTCCCATCTGTGAGTGGAATAGACAGGATCTGGCCAAAAAAAAAGATAAAGAGACTGTGAATAAGAGGAACTATATGGGACAAGAGGGGGATAAAGGAACAAGAGAGCACATTGTAAATTAAGTTCCAAGAAATGGTATTTTTCCTCAGTGTTTTGTTAAATCACACTGTGTTTCAGATCCAAAGCCAGCTGATCTTGCTTTCCCTTTACATATGTATGCATCTATGAACAGGATATGGCCAATTTATACCTTTTTGTTGAGCTTCTTTTGGTGGCAGCGCTCCAAAACTGCAGCTATATTAAGGACAGTACATATAAAGGTCAAAATCTTGGGTACATAATTCTAGTTTAGTGTTTATTTACATGTAATTGTTCACTAAGCTTCCTTAAGAACCACATATGGGTAAAAGAATTGAACTGCTCTTTCAAAAGATGAGTCCCCTTTTCATGTCGGGTGTTTCCATGATCGGCACACATCAAACCGGACGCTAAAATGCTGATCAGTCCTTTTCATGAGCCTGACCCCTGCTTACCTTTTGTGCAGGATACTGTGAAAAACAAATCCTGGCACACTCATGGTGGAGTGGGTGTGGTCAGCCATGTGTTCACAACCAATGACAGTCGGCGGCCCAACCCCACTCTGTGCGGAGCTCTGGATGGTCTGCTCTGTTTGTGCCTGTATCCTGGAGGAGGACAGTGGGGTCAGATGGTGAAGCAGGCCACCAGCTGCTCTCCTCGCCTTCATTTTGTCTCTGTCTTTGGAGGCTGTAGCAGGAAGAAGGCCGCCGTTGACTCATGAGAGTCGTCTGTCTGTTTTTTTACCCAGTCTGTCCATTTTAGCAGCGATCCCAACATCAAGTTATCGACCTCCTTCTCTGCCATGCCAGTTACAGTCCACTTTTTGTAAATGTTTCTCTTTCCTGTAGTATTCGCAGTAATGTCTGTCTGCCTTCCCAGCAGTGAAACCAAAGAGGAACACCGATAATGGCCAATTTGTGTTTCCAAACCCATTCCCCCATCATTAGCCTTTCTGCCCATCTGTGCACCTCTCTGCTGAGTTAGAGGAGCAAGATTGCTTTTCATGCATAGTATTTTTAGAAATGGATATACACATATTTGTGTGTAGAATAAGTTTTTAGGGTCAGAGTTTTTAAACCTGTACTTATTGTCTAACATAAGTCTAATATTCAATCACGTGTAGATCTGTTTTTGGTCTCTTAAACTTCTGAGAAAACTATCTGGCTGCTAAATTTAGCTGCTAAATGCTCCACAGTGTTGCTGCCTGAAACAGTATACACACATTTTCAGTAATACACCACTGATAACACGCTCACACAGAAACTAATTGTGAAAGAAGTGTGTTGCATCTTCTTTAAAGATTCAAATAAAAGGAAGTACTTGGATGAATGTGTCTGATAAAGATGTTTACAGTAGCGTCTGTGTTTGTGTGAAAGTATACCACAGTTGCAGGCTGCATTAGAGCTGATAGAATGACTTATCGTAGATGGATAAGAGTGGCTGCGCTCACCCTGCCAACTCATTGCATCACTGCGGGCAGCTCGGCTATATGAGCACGCACAAAGACTTGCATTCATAATAGGGACTCATTTCTCAATTCCCCCCCCCCCTCAACTGTCCTCCAAGTCGCCATGGAGACCTGCCATCACCCACACTGCATTTAATGACACAGCATTCAGGAACAGGAAAGAGCTTCTGCCAACTGACATCTTAAGCCTTCTAATGGGCGACACTTAAAGAGACTTTCAACGACTAAAAAACAGCCTCAAAGCGGCCACAATCAATATATAAAAACAACAATATATGTACGATATGAAATCAGTTTTGTACACTGTGCATGGTGTCACTCATAGAGATGAAGCTACAGAAAACTGCCTTCCAGCTTTGCAGTTAATTTCAGCTTCACAGAGATTTTTAGCGTCTTTTAGCTAATTGTTTTTGTTTTTTCCAGCCTGAAACCACTTTGGTTCTCTCTCATCAAGAACTCTTTACACTTAGACTGTACAGAAATGTGGATTTAACTTTCTGTGCTACTGTTTAAGCCTTCTGTTGCTATTTTTCTGACATAACTGATCAGATATTTCCGAGCTGCCCGATTCAAAAATGTGACATTTCACAGAACATGAGATCATCACAGTCATACACCGGTCATTAGGATGACAGGGAGAGAGTGAAGTAAACAGAGACAGGCTCAACTTGCCAGCCCGCTTTTCTCCTGTCGTCGACTTTCCTCTGACCCAGTTTTTCTCCTTTCTTTTCCATTGTTTTCACCAATTTTCATTTCATTTTATCCCTGAATTTATGCTTGGACATTTGAATCCTCTAGACGTTGCCTGCTTTTATTTTTTAGAGTGCCTGGATTGCCTTTCTGTGTATCCTGCGCCCTGTATCTTGGAGATTCAGGCCTTTTGGAGGCTCATTATCGATGAGTGTATGTATGTCTGTGTGTTTGCTTGCTGTAAGGGTTTTTTCTCTACGACCTATAAACTGTTTTAATGGGATTCCTGGAACAGCAGGAAGTCCTGTCCCGACACACATACTGACATGCTTGGAGGGTTGCTTCCGTAGTGCACGTTTTGTTGTGCGATGTTGCAGATATCAACACACACAATCTACTGTATGTGTTGAAGTGGCTGTTTGTTACAGTGCTGTATAGTTCTGAAACCCACTCATAGTCAGACACCTGCAGAAGGACAGATCTTTAGGCAAAACTGTGTATTAAAGGTTGAGTGTGTAAGATTTAGGGGGATTTAGCGACATCTAGTGGTGAGGATTGCAGATTGCAACCAGCTGAAACTTTTAATTTCAACTTTTCGTGTTCAGCAGGTTTTTACTAGGAGCCGAATTATCCGAGCAGGTCTCTACCTCTCTAAATCAAATGGACCAGGTGGTTTAAAACCAGTAAAAATACAGAATAAAGCAGGTTCAGGGTACAAATAAGTGTTTCTGCTGCGCAGTTTGGACTGTCTGCGACGAGCACTTGCTAATGTGTGCTCACCTTTTTTCTCTGATACCTTAGGATTCAGATAGTCACAGTGTTTTTCACTGGGAGCCGAATTGTCTGCAGAGGTCTCCTCCTCTCCGAAGCAAAAGTACCCAGTGATTTAAACCGGTAAAAACACTGAATAAAGTCCCATCAATCCATCTTCTAACCGCTTCATCCTCTTGAGGGTCGTGGGGGGGCTGGAGCCTTCCCCAGCTGACAATGGGCGAGAGGCAGGGTAGGGCAGGTCGCCAGACTATCGCAGAGCTGACACATAGAGACAGACAACCAGTCACACTCACATTCACACCTACGGACAATTTAGAGTTAACCTAATCCCCAATCTGCATGTCTTTGGACTGTGGAGAGAGAGAACCCACGCTGACACGGGGAGAACATGCAAACTCCGTACAGAGGGGCTCCCACACTCGGGATCGAACCGGGAACCCTCTTGCTTTGAGGCGACAGTGCTAACCAGCACTCCACTGTGCCGCCCACTGAATAAAGTCGTTTTGCATATTAAACAAATCTGTTTTTCCGACCCTGCGGTTGCTGAGGGGCTGCTAAATTTGGTATCAGATGCAAAAACATGACTGGCCCTATCTAGAGCCAGTGTTTGGTTTGTTTGCTCTGGGCTACAGTAGAAACATGGCAGTGCAACATGGTGGACTCTATGGAGGAGGACCTGGTTCCTATGTGGATAAAAGCAGCTCACTCTTAGGTAAAGAATAATTGTTATTTTCAGGTGATTATACACTAAAGAAAACACTGCTCATATTCAATTTCTGCCAATATATCCTCCTAAATCATAGACACGTAGCCTTTAAATGCAGGTCATTATCTGACCGACGTTTGAACATGGTAACTGGGTTATCTACTGTATATTGCTCTGAAGGTGTTGGACTTTTAACTGATAGTGAAACATGTTATCTATATAGCTTTTGAGTGAAACCAGTCAGGGCACTGAATATAACATGCAGAGCCACCAGTGATAAAGCAGAATTTAAGAGGCTCCAGGGCTGCAATTTGAGGTTGCAGGTTCCTTTTGAACTCCCTATGTCACTTCCCCTCTCCCTCGGGGCACAGAGGAAGTAGGAGCAGATGTGTTAAGCTAACGGACACTTTGACAACACTGCCAGTCTGTAAGTTCCTCTACTCCCCACTGCTGGCATTAACAGAAACCGCCTTTGATGTACACAGCACGTGTGTGCTCACACGCAGCCACTGATTACAGCCACAAGCTGTTCTGCCCACCTCTGCCATCTCGCCTGCACAAACAGTGGAACTGTGCTCTGGCTGTGGCACTAAATGTTCTGTCTGGCATGTTTCTAACATTATTATAGCCACAGATAAAGCATGTAGATGAAAGTTCTTCTCTTATTTTTAGGAAGATATCCATCAATATTTTCTTTTTTAAACTCATGTTATCAAAAATGATGACTTCACAAATTTACTGTACACATTTTAAGATGTGTGTTTTCCACGAGCTGGTAAATACGATTTTTTAAAAGGTTACTAATCTGAGATTAGAAGGGATTACCCCTCACCATGACTGTAGATCACATCCAACTGGGAAAGCAATATTTTCATGTGTCAACATATTCCACTTTATCCATCAAGCGGATTTTATTGTGTGGTATTTCTCCCTCTTTGTTCTGCAGTGTTCAGCCACACACCGTGTTTATCTTAGGCTCCTTTGTTATGTAACTGACACGGTTTAGTTTCTGGAATGCAAGAATATCGACCTCTAGTGGTGTCTTTGACTCATTACAGGCACCCTTGGTGTGAATGTTTTGATTTTAAGGACACGCTCCCACCCACCTCAGTATCTAGCACGTGCGGAGAAATGCATCTTCAGTACCGCTGATGAATGTGATTGGCCCGCTCAGGCTCCAAAACATCACTCCATGTATTCAGCCTTCATCAGTCGCAGGCAGGAGAGTCACTCACAGGCGTTTGAGAACGTGATCGTTTATAAATCTGAGTCATTCGTGTGACTTCGTTATCTAATCTCATCTTATTTTTTGCACCATCATTATCAAATTACTGCCACTTTAAAAAAGCTCTCTCGCCAATTACAAGATAAAATACAAGGAAGTACCACATAATGACAAGAGGGAATATTCATTAATCAGTGATGAATATATGGCAAATAATGTTCTGACTGTTTGTCTCTTTGAGGTGTACATTGAAATTGAGTGGGAGGGTTTAGGTGAGGGAGGGAGCACAGAGAGAGAGGGAGCATGTCTCTGTGTGTGAGAGTGTGTGTGTGTGTGCGAGCGTAGCTATAAAACAGACTTTGAACTCCAACCAGCTCAGTAGCAGAGTAGCAGACAGCTGTGCAGGACAAAGCGCATCTCTTGCGTGCAGCTCGGCAACACACTGACAAACAGGACAGCGAGCTTTATTAGCCTTTTCTGGAAAATACGTTGCGGATCAAAAATAGCAGAGATGGCGACAATGTTCAGATACCCTGTGTTCCCTCATCTGCAGGGTGAGTCAAGCAGAGATTTAAATTTGCAGGAGATAAAAGTGAAGTACGATGCTGTTTTAGTCTTGTATGTGCTGAATATGTTTTTAAACATCAGTTATGCAGATATCAGTCTGTTCTCATTTCAGCTGGTCAGATTGTGACTTTTATCTGTTAAAAAAATCTTCATCGCTTATTATTTTAAATAGAGCTTGTCGTGAGCTATCAGTCTGATACAAGAGGCGATGTTTTTAATGAGCAATAAAAGTTACTCTTATTTTGTACGAACAAGGAGGTATACAAGGAGATCATGCAAAAGCCTTTTCGAGCTGCACGTTTTTCATCAGTCTGATGAAGAGTGTGAAGCTCGTAACATCACCTCAGTGGTAGTTAAACTAAATATATGTTCATGGGAGCAAAGTCTGTATTTCTGCGACATTGTATGTACACTGTGATTAACATGTGACACTCATCAAACTTGCTGCATTCCAGTTATCTCTCAGCTTTGTTGCAGCGTGATAGGTGACACTTTTTTCAGGAGATATACTGGTTTAGCACGAGCTGTTTTGATTTCTATAAACAGTTCAGTTTAGGACTAGATGGTACAATCCTTGATGCACATACTTCAGACTATGAGTGGGAGTACTAGTGCCGTCTGGGGGTCCAAGTGGGAGCCAAAGGGTAGATGAATAGAAAAGTAGGAAAGGGCAAAAGTAGATACAAAAGTAAGAAGGAGCATATGGCTGTACACTCTGCCTCCCCCTACTCCCTCATTTTGATGAAGGAAGAGGGGGGAGAAAATACACTATCATTGGTTTTTAGCTTATTAAGGCAGCGTGCCGACTTTTAGTCCTAAATCCTTTGATTACTGAGGTCATGGATTGAAGCTTTGGGCTACTATTGTTTCAGCAACTTCTGCAATGTTTACATAACTATGTGCCTGTACTGTTCTGATTCATCTCTTCGTTATATTGAATATGGCTTCAGGCGGTGGGATGAGATGTTCCTCCACTCAGTGTGAACAATTATGTAATTCCAGCCTGAGTCCTATCACTATAGAGACGATTCAGAAACTGAGCGTGAGCCAGAGGATCAGGCAGATGCTCGTGTCACGATTTGAAAGGAGAAAAAAAATAGATCCCTGAAAAATGTGTCCTTGCAGGAGAGATTTAAGAGATTTCTGTCACCATTGCCTCGTCACATCCAAACCCATGTTACTGAGAGAAAGTGGTTAAATGGAAGTTTGTTTTATTTGTTTCTGTCGATTCAGATCCGTGTGACCCTGGTCTGTCGCTGTCAGCAGGGAGGAGCGTCATGGCGGAGCCCGACTACCTGGAGGGGGACTGTGATGAGCTCATCAAACCCAAGAAGCTGATCAACCCGGTCAAGAACTCCCGAAACCACCAGGACCTGCATCGAGAGCTGCTCATGAATCAGAAGAGGTCAGGAGAAAGAATAATACACCCTCAGCACCTCTCTCTCCTTGTCCCCTCTTTATGCCTTTTTATCACAGTTTAAAGCACATAAACAAAATCAAAACAACAAAGATGGGCGAATTCCAAGCCTATGAGTAGAGATAGTAGTTTATTCGTTTATTGGGGTGATAAACCTCTGTTGGTGTCCAACAGTTTCCTGGATCATCATCATTTCCTTGTTTGCTTATGGCAACAATCTCAAGCTTACCCCCATCCAAAACAGATTAGTCAGGGGAAAGCAATACAGTGTCCAGATCCAGGCTAATTTAGTTAACTAATGGAGGATGAGTTAACACAGTCGCCCTGCTGCTTTGTTGTAATTGGCTTGATAGCATCCAAGCACACTGTTCTGATGCTCCTGCAGTGTGTCACTGGAGGTGACTTCACTGGACCACCCCACCCGACCTCCAGCAGCAGTATTATGTAAAGCTCTGGATATAAAACTTTCATAGGGAGCTATTATATAAAACCCCAAGTGCATCCAAGTGTCAAAAATTGGTTATGTAAAGGTCACGCAGATGTGCCGTACATGAGGAACCTGGTGTGGCTACTGATATTAATGCAGACTGTGTGAGCATCCGTCACATGCATACTGGGGCCCGCCATCACCCTTCTGACACTTAATGTTTGCATTTTCTCTCACCAAACAGCGGCGGCAGCTTTGTGCCCGAGCTATTAATAGCTACGCAAACACACATGCTGTTGACAGCTGTTACATCACAGCAGCGATGCTCTGCCCCTAAACATGTCAAAGAGTAAGGTGCTGTTGCAGCGATGGAGGCAGGGCATTAATGAATGATGGGAAAACAGGCCAGGGTGGGCAGGATCAGGAAGCCTCGGAGGAAATGTCACAAAAATATTAGAAATTCCAAATGCGGCGAGGTATTGTTTCTCGTCGTCTAGACGGAGAGAGTCCCGGGGCATCAGGAGAAGACTGCGAGATAAATCTAGTGGGCTTTTTGGGGGATATACTTGTTATGATAGGGCTCTCTGTTGTGCACTGAAAGTATAGAAACCTTGCCTGCGTAGTGGATTAGTCACGCCGATGAGAGTGGGGAGGGGTGGGGGTGGGTGGATGGATGCATGGATGGATGGATTGGCTGCATGAAGAGAGAAAAAATGTGTTATGTAATCAAGATTACAAAACAGTCTCTCGCCGAGGGCCTTTCTCTGCCTTCGCTAGCTTAGCTGCGATGACCCTTCCTACACACACATACAGAGGAATTTCAGAACCTCAGCCACCAAAACTGGCGAAGCATTTGAGCAGATGGAGGTATTGATGTGTGAGCACACATTCTTCCCAGTCTGCTAGAGGGTGTGCACTCATAGGAAGTCACGGAGAGGAGGGTCAGTGATTATGTAAACGTTACCAACGGTGAAAGGAGAGTGGGGTAAGCATCTTAATAGCCTGTCTTACTGCTCTCCGTGACCTTGACCCTCCTCCCCTTCAGAGCGTGGTGCTTGAACACAGCCTGAACAGGTCACGTCTTCTACCCTCTGCTCTGCTTCACACTGTTAAATGCTGTCACAAGACCCACTCTCAGGCAAACCAGGACATTATCTGCAGCAGTGACTTGAGATAAAGTGGTGGCTTGTTGTAAATTAACTCCCACTCCCTGGAACACTGTGAGCTCGGTTATGCAATCTTCAGGATTTAATAATGCATTTAATTAAGACACTGTTGTTGCCAAACTGCAGTCAGGTGTTTTCTTTGAAGAACAGAGGCAGGCTTTCATGACGAAAGGGAAATTAGCACCCAGGAGGAGAGGTGGAGGTGGACAGTATGGTTTTAAAATTGAATTAACGATGTAATCAGGGACATGGAGGATGGATTTTCTGACCAACAGATAGCCTCTGCCCTTTTACTACACTTGATTCTTTTATTCTTGTGTTGCACTTTGTTGTGCCTCCCTAATCCTTTGTGGGCTTTGCTATTTATTGCCTTCTGCCTCGACTCCAGCCCATCTCTGTTCCCCTCTGTCTTAAATACCCCTCCTCCCAAGCCTCATCCTCAGCCCCCACCCTCCTCCCTCGTAATTTGGAGGAGTTTGGAGCATTACGTAACATTTGGTATTTTTGTTCTTCGCAAGACACGCTCACACTTTGGTAAAATGTCCCGTCCTGAAATTTGCTGTACAGCCCGGGCTGTTGTGTAACAGTCTCACAAGTTTACCAGAGACTTGTAACTTCGAGATAGTTTCCATGTAAGGAGTGTGTGTTAGATAGTTTAAGATATGGGCTGTTGTTTTTGGGACTAAGAAAAGGGAAAGAAAAGGGGGAAATATGCCCTCAGTTTCAACTCTCTTTTCCAAAGTCAGTTTCAACACTGGCAGCCTTCACATTCACAAACTGGTGTATGTGGAACAATCTGTGATTGGGCTCCTAATCAAAACTTTCCTGAAACACGACTGACATTTTTAATCCACAACATCTAATACAGATCTGCATGTCAAACTAGAATGAGGTCACGGTCATCATCTGTTACGCATGAACGCAAAGACTAATCTCCCGCCGAGTGGGGCTCTGTGGTGTCATCGGATGTTGCTCATTAAGCTTTGTTTTAGTAACATGCTGTCTCACTGATTGTGCGCAGGGGTCTGGCTCCTCAGAACAAACCTGAGCTCCAGAAGGTTCTGGAAAAGAGAAAGAGGGAGCAAGTGCTCAAGGCTCAGAAGGAGGAGCAGGAGGCCCACAAGAAGAGGAGCGACCTGGAAATAGAGCTCATGAAAAGACAACAGAAACTAGAGCAGGTAAATGATTGAAAGCATAAAAGTAAACTGTCACTTTTGCACTTAGATGGACCTAGTTTCTTGTTTCTGATGACTAGAGGAAACACAGATTAAAGTTGCTGACTGGACTTTGCAACATGAAACAACATGCATCTGTCTAACTAGTGCATGAAAAACTGCTTTCACATGCAGTGTCTCCCCTTAGTCTGACTTTGTTGTCGTCTGTCTTGTTGCAGCTGGAGCTGGAGCAGCAGAAAATCGAGGAGGAACAGGAGAACACTCCCGAGTTTGTGAAGATGAAGAGCAACCTGCGCCGGACCAAGCAGGAGACTGACGGGGAGGAACGGACCACCTAAAAAAACCAGCAGGGGTGTCTGGGTCCGGCTGATTGTGCGCGTGTTTGTGGGCACTGAGACGTCAGGAGTGTGTGTACAAAAGAGAGAGAGTGTGTCGTCTGCGGCGCACGGCGGTGACCTGACCGTGGTCCGAGACGAACTTCCTGGCTTTCCCAACCTAGCTGTTCCTTTCCCCGCAGTGAGGAGAGAGACTTTACAGACTAAAGACCCCCCCTCTGTCTGCCTGCCACGGACCGCCAGCACTCACCTCTGCTCCTCACACCCATCCAGCAGCACACAGCACCCCCCGCAGGAGGGACCTAACACAGACATGTTACATGTACAACGCCTTTTAAACGAGGGCGAGCAAGCTTCCAATGAGCTCTGATGGAGAAAACAACCAAACACACATGCAGGAGTTTTCATCCCCTCTGTTTTCACTCCTCTCTCCACAGCAAGCTGTCGTTTCTCTTTACTGTTATCGATGTTGTTATCGTGGTTGTTTTCTTTCTTTTCTTTTTTTTTCTTTTTGTTTGTTCCTCAGAATCAAATAAGGAAAAGTGGACACTGGATGGACTCTTGAAGCTGTGTAATGTAAAAGCCAAACAAATGTGCTTTTGTTATTTATGTTTGTAGCTTTTAGCCCAGGTATAGGGGAGGACACTTTTTAGTCGTTCTGTATTTTTAGTTTTGTTTTACAGCATAGTTTATGAAGCCAGAACAGGACAAAGGGAGTGTACGGTCGTGTGAAACACTCACATTTGCTTTATTTTTTTTTTTTTTTAAATTCCGAACATGCCATTTCCTCAGCTAATGCAATTTTGAGCAATAGTAGAACTCCCAGGCATGAGAGTGACCTTTTCTTTATATATTCTGTTGTTTTGTATGAATAAAAATGTTACTTAATAAATAATTTAAGTTTTTGTTAGGGTGGTCAATAAGAGCTCTGAGACCTGTCTGATCAGTCTTTGTGTGAATTTATGAACAAAGGATTAGTAGTTTTGGGATATCTGTGCAGCTCCTTCATCACTGCAGTATTTTATGGAGCCATGGATGTGCAGACAGATAAATTACATCCTTAAATCTGATTTAAAGTAGTCGTCATCTGCAAAACTATTTCACTCACGTATGTTACACAAATTCCAAACCGATTACACAATATGGGAAACTGTGATAACTTTGGATGTCAAAGCGCACATGTAGTGGTTTTTTAAAGATCACACACAGTAACAATATGGGTCTAAAATTCTGGTGAGTGGGTCTCCGGGAAGAAGCAAATTTCTAACAACATAACCCTGTGTTCTTCTCCAGAATCCTCTTTTAAATAAACTTAATTTTAACACACACGTTCCATTTATTTTTTCTTTATTTGGTATGCTGCTGGCGTGGATTTGTTTTCAAAATAAAGGCAGTCTTTCTTTTTTTTCCTTTTTTTTTTTAATGGAACGTGATGCTAAAAATAACAGCACAGCAGTACGTGTGTCAATCAGAGCTTATCGCTTTGATTAACTCCAGTTTATTTGGTCTGACGCTGATGCTGATTTTGCTCACAGACTACAACAATCAAATGTCAAGACAAGGAACAGACACAGGGTGAAGGCAGTCAGGCTACTTATAAGGCAAAGTAGAGCAGGCAGTGTGTGATGTGGGGACTAAGACGCACATAACACATTGTGGGGGGAAGTGGGAAAACTAAAGACTGATCAGGTTATAGGAGATTTGTTAGATGACAGGAATTTAGTGTGCTTAAATGACTAGTTAAACAAGGATAGATGTTAATACAGCTGAGAAGTCTACTTACAGTGGTTTAAATAATATTGTTTCAGACTGTTACTGGTAAGGAAGTGTATGTAGTTATCATAATCCAGTCTCATGTTCACATTCAGTGACTGAAGTGGACAGGGTTGGAAAATGGATGCTCAGGAAAGGTAACTTGGAGAAGTTTAAAGGTCCAGTGTGTAAAGTTTAAGGGGCTTTAGTGGCATCTAGTGGTGAAGAATGCATATTGCAACCAACTGAAACTTCTCCTGGTTACAAGTCTCTCAGTGTTCAATCAATCAATCAATCAATCAATCAAACTTTATTTGTATAGCACTTTTCATACATTAAAAATGCAGCACAAAGTGCTTCTCAGAATAAAAACATACAACAAAAATATTATATACATATTGAACTAAAAAAAAACTAAAAGACTAAAAGGCAATATGATAAGATAAAACAAGTATGAGATAAAATAATAAATAAATAAATGAAGATTTAGAAACTTAATAATAATGAAATGCATAAAGATTAAAAAGAAATCATTTAAAAGCATTAGAAATTAAAATAACATATAATATAAGAATTAAAAGAGTAAAAGAAATCAGTTAAAAGCTAAATTTAAAAAGGTGAGTCTTGAGCCTCCTTTTAAAAACAACAGTCTCTGCAATCCTGATGTTCTCCGGCAGGCTGTTCCATAAGTGAGGGCCATAATGGCTGAATGCAGCCTCCCCGTGGGTTTTTGTTCTCACTTTTGGAACAATTAAAAGGCCGGTGCCGGAGGACCTCAGGATCCGCGAGGGTTGATATGATAAAAGCAGGTCAGATAAATAAGATGGCCCAAGACCGTTAAGACATTTAAAAACTAATAAAAGAACCTTAAAATCGATCCTGAAACACACGGGGAGCCAATGCAGCGATTTAAAAACTGGTGTAATGTGCTCCCGCCCTCTGGTCCTTGTCAGCACTCTTGCGGCTGAGTTTTGAAGTAACTGCAGGTTAGAGATGGTCTTTTTGGGAAGACCAGACAGCAGGGCGTTACAGTAGGCTAATCTAAACGACAAGAGATAAAAGCATGCATCAGCACCTCTGTGTTAGCATGAGAGAGAAACAGGCGGACTCTGGCTATATTCTTAAGATGATAAAAACCTATCTTTGTTACATTTTTTATGTGTGGAATAAAACTAAGCTCAGAGTCAAAAATGACGCCCAGGTTCTATACACATTGTGAAGGTTTAAAATCTTGTAGTTTTGGTAAAAGTTTCTCTCTCTTGCTTTCAGGACCAATAATTAAAACCTCTGTTTTGTCCTGGTTGAGCTGTAGGAAATTCACTGCCATCCATGACTTGATATCTAAAATACAGTTTAAAAGGGTATCAATTGGCCCTGTGTCATCAGGAGACACGGCGATGTACAGCTGTGTGTTCATTGTTGAGGAGGTTTATACCAGGAGCTGAAATATCTGCAGAGGTCTGTTCCTCACCAAAACAAATGGGCGAAGTGATTATAACTGGTCAAAACACTGAATAAATACATTTCAAGTATTAAAAAAAAAGTGTTTTTCCAACCCTCTTGTCGTGGAGGGGTTGCTATATACGGTGGCTGATGAGAAATGGCCCTATCTGGAGCCAGTGTTTGGTTTGTCTGTTATAGGCTACTGTAGAAACATGGCAGTGCAACATGGGGGACTATGTGAACAAGGAACTGCATCCTGTTTAGATATAAAAGACTCATTCTAAGGTAACAAAAACATAACAATACTTATTTTCAGGTGATCACACACTAAAGAAAACATTCTTTTTATATTACTCTCCATTTCTTCCAATACATCCCCCCAAAGCCTACACACTGAACCTTAAAGGAAGACCGTGATGAACGTTTGAATCAGATTAATAGTGATATGACCATAGAAACCCTTGATAATCCATTCTAATATCCATCCTTGAAGTAGAGGTACACAGCTCTAATAGGCTAAATTGTCTGAGAAGGGAAGAAGAGGCAGAGAGAACTGAGAGAGTTAAAAAGGGTGTTTACCAAAGCTGGCAAGACATCAGGAAATGAAGAAATACCAGTATGCCATATTTTATTAAACATTTAAGTGCAGAGTAAAGGTGAACAAGTTGGCATAGGAAGCTGTTAAAAACAAAGAGTAAACATAAAATTATCTAAATCTGAGGGGAAAAAATGAATAAAAAAAATAAATAAATAAAAGATAAACCAGGGATGGCTAAAGTACTGGGAGCAGGAGACAAAAGGGAGAGAGGCCTACCTTTACTCATTACAATGAACAAGTAAGACATCTTAAATTAAGATGGAGCAGTAATGTAATACCTCCGGAAGGTGGCAGCAGTGTAACGTTGCGGCTGCAGGCTGCCGTAAAACATCACAGAAGAAGAAGCCCCTCGCTCTCATCAGTAAGCGACAAACATGGCCGCCTGTGGGCTGTTCCGCTCCGTCTCTTCCAACTTTTTCACAGTTTTGCCTTTACTTACCCGCTCGGCAACACTTCCACCCTTACGGCTGGCATCTAACCCTTATTTTGGAAGAACACTAGCCACGTCTAGTCGATTAACAGCAGGTATTCCTCCGTGAATGTGTCTTAATGTAGCATGTTAGCTAACATTTTCGGTAGCTAGAGGGTAACGGTAGCTAGAGAAAAGGACATGAGAGCTGACGGCGCTGCTGCATGTCTGTCCGTTTTCTTCTGGTTGTGATTCACGCACAATACTTCAAACTCTTCTGCTGGGAGGCGTTTTGTGTTCTGAGTTTGTTGTGTTATCTTGCAGCGCTTAAGTTCACAGACAAGCACGAATGGATTCGAGTAGAAGAGGACGGAATTGGGACTGTCGGTATCAGCAAGTTTGCGCAAGTAAGTTTCCTGCGGTCCCTGCGGTGCGCACACTCACACAGACACACACGCATGATCATGCAACACAAAATAAACAGTTGTGCAACTACCTTTGACCTTGGTTTCTGCCCCTTGCAGGAGGCTCTGGGAGATGTAGTTTACTGTGGACTGCCAGAGGTGGGAACACAGCTGGCTCAACAAGGTATGAAGATCAGAGGAGTGTGGCTCAGGCTTACATTACATTACACACCTGTAAAGTACTAATATGAAATTAATAAAGCCTGTTGCATGCGTCTGTTATAATGCTGATTAAAAATGCGTTTACTTCTTTTTTAATCAAATACACATGATTAATTATCTGATGTTGCCACCAGTCTACAGGTCCTAAAAAAAGTCTTAAATGCCTTAAACTCAGTATTACAACAATAAGGCCTTAAAGGTCATTAAATAGTCTCAATGGTCTTAACTACTACAAACATTTTATCTAATTTCATTTTTCAATTTCATCTTGTGAAAATGAGTAGCTTTCTGTGTAAAAGTCCACCTTTCTAATGTTATAAATCGTTAAAAAATATAATACTGTCATTTTGCTTCATACTTGCACTTACCTGTTGGCTTAACTCATTCTAATAACCATATTCCTACATAACACTTACCTCTGCACAAGACCACATATATACTACTTCCCTGCAATGCTTACCTGTGTTGTTTAAATAAGTAAAACATGATTTGTCCCAAAAATTTGTCCTAAATTTGCTTAAAAGGTGTCTTGAAAGCATTACATTTTACTATCTGATACCTGTACACACCCTGACTGTTATTACTCAAGAGATGACAGCAGGGTCACTACTCGTAACTTGCTTTTAATGTACAGATTTAAAATGTTCAATTTCCTGTATGAATAGTAGTTTAAAATAAAATCTTGTTTTAGTTCAACTTGAGGGTGTCAGAAATGACATGCAGGATAAGTTGGTATTATTTTTGCCTATTGGTTCAAGAGATTGTGTGCAGTTTTGAAATGTTATAGATGTACTGAGTTTTTCCAACACAGCATACCTTAAAACACATGGATACTTAAATAGTAATAATCCTGATTAATGTTGTCACAAATATTGATGCATCAATACATATCGATTCTGAATATTTAAAACACAATTTGCAGACTAATATGCTATATTATCAATACCAGCTGTGCTTTCTCGTTTTGTTTTACTGTTATATTCACTACAGTCATTCTGCTACTAAATTTGAAAAAAGTCATCATTGTCATGTTAGCCTTATTGTATTTAATTTTTAATTAATAATGTAAATTGTGTACCCACAATGTCCATTTTCCCTGTGGTTTCAAAAGTGATATTGAATATGAATACTTTCCAAAGTATTGAATCAAAGTTTTAAATTCCAATATTGTGACAACACGACTCAAAATAAATGATTCTGCATTTTAAAGCAAGAGCTACATAATTTTCCCCTCAGACAAAGTATGTTGAGAAACAATCATTTGCATGGCAACTTGCCATAAATGCATTTGGTTGTAAAATGCTTGTAACACCTGTGTTTGGGCAAATAAATGTAGACAAACCACAAACACGTAACCTACTTTAGGTCAACATAACCTAGCAATATTTGCATGTGTCCTCTGTGTCATTGCCAGACTTCTGAAATGCTCTAACTTTGATGTGAATGCACTTCTTTCTAACATCTCCTGTGACAGATGAGTTTGGAGCTCTGGAAAGTGTGAAGGCTGCAAGTGAACTCTATTCCCCTTTGACCGGAGAAGTTGTAGAGGTCAATACACTACTGGCAGATAACCCTGGTCTGGTCAACAAATCCTGTTACAAAGATGGTAAGGACACTCAAAAACATATTTAGTCCAGGGGCGACCTCTAGCTCACCTGGTTGGTGTGCGCCCCATGTAGGCTGAGGTAGCAGCTTGGGTTCCATTCCAACCTGCAGCTCTTTGCTGCGGGTTATTCCCCCTCTCTCTCTCCCCTCTTTCCTGTCTCTTTCCAGCTGAACTATAATGAAGGCAAAAAGCCCTAAATCTGATCTCTAAAAGGTACATAGTCCATGTAGGTCATTCTGTTATTCGAGTAAGGTATTGGAAAGTGAAAGAAGCCAAAATTACTTTGGGCTAATGTGAGGGAAATGGAAGCGAAGTTGTAGGATGATTTTTGACTGTATTGACAACCCTCTGCACTGGAGTCTAAGGTCATATATACAGTTTGTACATTGACGCTAGTCTTTGTTTACCCTCTAAATACTGTTACTGCCACTGTCGTTTGACTGGTGTATATCTTGCAATATAAATTTGGTCAGTGTTTGGAGTTAATACACTGGGGAGCTTCTTGTGTTGAAACAACAAACAAGTTTTATACCCAAACCTAATGTTTATAGATAAATGCCTTGCATGTACTCGTTCAAAAATATAATAATTTAATATGCTGTGGATTGAAAAATGAATACATATGCACTGATAAAATATTTGTACAGTGTTTTTACTTTTTTTTTTTAAACCAATCATCATAATTCACATCAATGGGCTGTGAGATTTCAGGGATCTAGCTTCTCTATTTTTTCGCCAGTAGATGGCAGTAATGCAACATGACACAGAAGGTAGCCAGATTAGGATAGGAGATGAGGCCTGTTATGAAGATTGAGAACTTGTACCTTATACAATCTGATGTCATTATTATTTTTTCTGTTAAAATGAACCTTTAGGCATATTTTGTATCTTTTAAGTGTGACCCATCTTCTGTCTTCATCTGATCCATACCAATAACTAACCACTAACTTTACATTGATTTATGTGCTTTTCCTACTCCCCCAAAGTGCAACTAGGTTTCCTTTCATTTACAAATATGAAACTGTATTTACAAACTTGATGTGACTTGGTTTATACAGTAATCCATGAGACTGAAACTGCTTTTTCTGTTGTCAGAATGATTTTATTACTGCATGAATGCATTGCGCTGAAGAAGTTTTGGGTGTACATATTGTTGATGGTGATGGACTACCTATCTCAAACAGGCTCAATGTATCAATAAGTAGGTTTTCACCTGGAAAATAGTGCTTTGGAAAATAATGGCAGTGATGTCAAAAATATGTGACTTATGCAAAATGGGCTAAAGTATTCAGAAACACTGATATGGTCGTTAACTCATAACTTAACCTGATTTTAACCTTTTCAATATAGGTTGGCTGATGAAGATGACCATTGGCAACCCTGCAGAGCTTGATGCTCTAATGGACGAAGCAGCCTATGAGAGATACATCCGCTCCATTGAGGACTAACCTAACACTTCCTGATAAGTGCTATGCTCCCTCTCCCCTTTTCAAACACCACTGGCAGGGAGATCCACAAGTTGTGCCTGTGTCAGCTACAACGCTATACTTAGCATCCAACAGTGGCGCCCAAGAGCTCCAGAGTGCTGACCTGCCAGTGTTGTAGAGCTGTGAACTTTAGGATTCCTTTATCTACTGTTAAAGACTGACTTTAGGGGACCTGTCAGTCTGCACTGACTAAACATCCATTGTTGAGTTGTTGCAGCCTCAAATCCCCAAACTGAAGAGACTGAGATTCGGTCAGTAGAACAGATTACACACGTTCCAGTCGAAGGAAAACTTGAATATCTGTTGTAGGACTTTGTTAGACTTTAAAAAGCACTTTGATCTTCATGGTATTAATAATAATGTTGGTCTACACTGCATGTACGACGGCTAAACTGTAGACATGGGACCTGTGAATTAGAAAATAAACATTTCCTGAGACACTGTGTTTTGTCATTTTTTATTTCCAAAACTTAGACTCACTCATGATTACACAAGATCTTTGGTATAACACAGGTAGTGAACAGGTAATATGCCTGAGGTTATGTCAGAGCATCACATAGTTTAAATGGTTTTTGCATATTTAGATATTTGCATAAAACAGTTTCAGTTAAAACACACACACACACACACTTTACATATGTAAGACACTTGAATCAACAGTTTCGCTAACCATTTATATCCACATAAATATTTCCAGTCAAAGTGGGAACCCATTACACAAATGTAAACCAAAGGTAGCCCCTACACCAAAATTCAAAATGTATTGGAGCCTGATACCACCTCCAAGTTGACTTAATTTAATACAAACACTCAACTTATTAAAATGTTCCTGATGCTGTTTACATCAGTTTGTAAACAAAAAAAGGCCTTTAATTTGTAAAAGATCTGCTGAGAAACACCGACCACCTTTCCCCCCATTTATGACCAAAACTGTAATATTTGTGTATATTAATGTGAAACATGCCTCAGATTTGTGTGTTCAAAAATACAGACTGGACCCTGAAAAGGAAGCTGCACTGACGTCAAGTACATTGGCTGAGCTGACCCAGTGTTTTTCATCTAGGCTGGTAAAATACCTGAGATTATACTGAATACCAGATGTACAAAATGTTAGGAGCATTTCCTTAACAATAATGAAACTACTGACGGGTGAAGTGAATAACACTGATCAAAGTGTTACATGCTGTGTTCTGCTAGGAAACCATTCAGTCTTGGTTGGGTGTTTGAGTGGGAAACTTGATACCGCAGAGATCGCTCCTGCGCAGACTCTGGGTCCAAATTATGTCACCAGAGGAAGATGGCAGCGGCTGTATCTGGGATATTTTAGCTTCACTCCTGTACCATGGGGGTAGGTGGAGATGTGTCGTCTATCTTTGTATACAGTCTATGGTCCTGACGTTCATGAGGATGCCACTTGACACCATTGCGTCAACAAAGAGCTCAAGCTGTCAACCTGGCCTCCAAATTCCCAAAATTCAAAATCCGATCAACCATTGGTGGGAAATACCAGTACTCCAGTAGTCCTGATTCGATGCATCTACAGGTCAGAGCCAAGTCCAATCCGCAGTGGGGCCTCTGACCTGTAGAAGTATGGACATAGGACCTCTGGGCGTGTCATTTGGTGTCTGGCACCCTGCGTTGGCGGCGGATCCATTGAGTCCGGAGGGTTGGGTACTGGTACACCCCACAGATGTTCGCTTAGATTGGGGTCTAGGAAATAAAGAGACCAGGTCGAAAACTTGAGATCTTTGTCATGATCCTTGGCCATTCCTCAACAGTTTTTGTGGTGTGGCCATGTCCTGCACTGCGCTGCCCTGAGGGGGTGTACTTGGCTTTGGAAAGGTGGTGCATGTCCAGTGGCATCTACGCGACCCAAGGTTTCCCAGCAGAACATTACTGATGGGTGATTGTGGGTCCAGTGTAGATTTTGTTCTTGCCTTGGCTTTGCACTTCAAGACTTTTGTTCTGTAACATTTTGTACTTGTGCATTTTACGGCAAGTAACTGTTTGGTCACGTAGATCCTGTAAACGTTAATCTCTGGGTCACCTGAGTGAAGCGACCGCCCCACCAGGTACGATAGAAAACCTGTCCTTGGCTGTTGGAGTTCGTCTGGCCCTGCCCCGGGGCGCAGGAGGTCGAGGAAGTCCCTCCATTCTGCGATAATCGCTCTCCAGCCTCTCTTTTCTCTGAACTCCCTCGTTCATCACACTGGCAGTAAAGTCTCTCTCGTTAAGGAAGGCAATGGTCTCATCCCTCTTACGGCTCACGTATCCTTTTAGAACAGCATTGTAAGGATTTGAGGCGGCATCTGCGTCTGGATCTTCTAGCTGGTGTTTAAATTCCATGCGGGTGATAACGGGCAACAGGAACTGTTTCCTCTCTCTCACGACACCGCCATCCCTGTGTGATAAGCCCAGAGTCTCAGAGAGCAGGCGTGGGGGCAGGGGCACCAAGTCAGAGCCTGTGCGCTTGTCCACGTACTGTCCAAACTCTACCCGAGCCCGAGCTACATCTTGCAGAGAATGACTCCTCCTCTCCTCCAGGTCTGTGACAATTCTCTCTGGGTATGTCTGGCCTAAGACCACACCTTAACAGTTGGGACAGCAAGAAAAGGAGATTTGTTGATTAAGGTGTGGAACTGCATACTTTGGGTAACATATTTCAAATCAAAAAAGTAGTTTTCTGGACTGAACAACACATTTAAATAAAAAATATTAAGAAGCCAACAGTTGATGCCACAGCCTTATGATGAGAACTTCCTTACCAGCACGTCGAAGCATGGACGCAGGACATTTCCAGGGTTTGTGAATGAGCTCATCGGGCAGACCTGCAAGTTCGGGACACCACTTCCTCACGTAGCTGCCATAGGGGTCGCAGGTCATTGCTGCATCGACGGGGTGCATGACAAAGTTCCAGTGATCCAGACCACACATGCCTCCATTCTGCCACATCATAGCATCTATGGCAACATCTGCATCCACCAGGGTGTCCTAAACACGCATATTGGATACAGTTAGTAGGTAGAACTTATTATCAGGTGTGTTGCTGCTATTCGATATCTGTGAGTTTTGTGGCTGTGTGCCTGCACATCTCACCTGGAACCAGCGGTAACCTTCTTGCCAGGGCAGATAGAGATATGCTATGAGAAACGATGCCACCACATGTCTCATGTAGTTGTTCATCCAGCCTGTAAGCCACAGCTGCCTCATGGCTGCGTCCACCAGAGGGTAGCCTGTTTGCCCTTTCTGCCAGGCCTTCAGGTGGCCACGATCATTGCTCCACCGTAAAGCCTGCAAGTATCAGTAGATAAATAATGCTATGTTAGTTCTTCATAGTGTGATAAAGGCTTTTAATTACTGATGGAGAGAGTTATATGTGTCATCAAGGCATTTGTAGCCAATGTCTACCTTGTATGGAGGTCTGAGGGATTCCCAGGGGAGGTCAGGAAACAGTGTCAGCTGCCAGTAAGCCAAATCTCTCCAAGCAAGTTTGCGTTGGAACTTTGGGGATCGACAGCGTGCCCCTTTGGCATCCCACAACAGCCAGCGTGGGCTGAGCTGACCAAAGTGAAGGTAGGGAGACAGACTGCTGGTATTTGGTGCATCTGCTCTACCTGACTCTTTTTCGTATCTATACACACCTAGATCACATGGGACAATCATAAAATACTGTTAGATCAATGCCACACTTCTTAACATTCCTCCAAACTCAGTGTATATTAACGTTTACTATGTGCACGCAAGGTGTCTCACCATCATTCAGAAAGGCCTCCAGCCGGGCACATGCTCCTTCTTCACTGAAATCCCAGGATTTACGAATGTTCGCTGCCCAGTCAATCTGAAAGCCAAAATGAACACACGAATATATTGAGGATTTCATGATGTTATTTTAAGTGAATGTTGGGATATAGCTCTGCTGTGGTTACTGACCACTGTGCCATCCTTCCTGCGGGGCATGCGTGCCAGGCCTAGTGTGTCCAAAGAGACACCCTGAGGCCAATGGGCAGGTGTGGGGAGAGATGCAGGAGGGTCCAGGGGGGCTCCTAACCCAGACCCTGGGTTTTCTTTGCAGCAGGTCATGAAGTGAGACACTGAACCTATTCCTATGTCAAGAGAAAAAGACCACAGGAGCTGTATTAGCACATATTTTAAGCTTTAATATATATATCACAAATATATAAGCGAGCTCAGTACAGCAAATTAACTTTGTTGTGACTAACCTCTGAGTCCCACACCCTCCGTGCTGACAGAGTAAGGGTCTCTGAGACAGTACGAGTGGAGCATCCTGCATTCAACACCATCTTTCTGGAGGGCTGACACCACCACATCATCCCTCTCCTTCAGCCAGGGCTCATAAAGGCCGTTAGCCAAGACTGTTCTCGCCCCTGTCTCTTTTACTAGCTCCCTCAGGGTACGCAGAGAAGATCCATTTGCGTTGAGGAAGACAAGGTGGCTGCCAATGCGCTCCAGAGATGAAGAGAAACAGGATAATGCTTGATGAAGCCAGTATTTACCTATTAGAAAAGAGAAGATGTGATTAGACAACAATCTTGAGCAGTGATGCATTATCCTTTGATTAAGACTAACAGTAATCAACTTACAAGCTCCTCCCATGGCCACTGTGATCCCAGGTCCCTCCTCTTCTTCAGCGCTCCAGATGAAGACAGGGATGACAGGCGCACCAACCTCCAATGAGCCAATGAGAGCAGGGTTGTCCCCGAGTCTCAGGTCCCTCCTGAACCACAGCAGTACTGGTGGCGTTGCTGATGGAGAACAGGGCAAACCTACGACCTGCTGGCCAGCACCTTTACGGCGCTGTCGCCTGTTCTTTGAGCGTTTTGGTCTCTCTGATGGATTCATATCTCCATCATCCATCATTTGATCACCTTCTTCAACCGTGTCGTGCTTGGAAAGTGAGCCACACAGTCTGGAGACACACACAGTCTGACTTGTCCCTGTTGTCTCAACGCGTGTGCTTTTCTGAACGTCAGTTTCTCGGGTTGTCTGTGATGTGCTCGTCTTGACCCAGGCTCCAGTTTGTGGTGGGTTGGTGTTTTCTCTCCTGCCAAGTACACCTGTTAGTTGGGTCTGATTCAATCTGTCTCCAGGTTGCTGTGATCGGGACTCTTGACCAGGGGTTGACAGCTGGTGATCCTTCGTTTCCAGTAAAGAGCGAGCCAGTGCAAGTTCCAGTTCATCATCTTCCGTCTAGAATTGAATTAATTGACAATCCATTATGATTATTTCTGGTAAAATAACTATAAGAGAGCAATTATGTATGCACTGTACCTTCTATGATACCTTCTAAACACCAAGGGTGGCATTGTGCAAAATCTATGCAGAAATGTTTTTCTTTGTTAGCTGCCAGGCACAAAAGAATTTCACTACATGTTGTCTTGTGTAAGATTACAAATGTGACAAATACATGTTTTTTGATTTGATATTCTTTGTTATGAACTATAAAGGTTGCTGTCAACAGTGTCAACTTTAAATTTCTTATTGCATTTTTGACATCAAAAAGGCCCGCACACTCCTCATACAGCCACACGTGTTTTCACTTATTCAAACTGATTAGACCTCTTCTCTGGACTGTGTCGGATATTTCTCTGACTCCCCCGATAGCTTACACCTTTGCCATTTTTGTTAGTACTAGGGTGATGATGATAATTATCGTACTTACATAGATGTATTTATTTTGTTTGTTTTACTAGTACTTAGTATTTATGGAAAAAAAATTCTCACCAGAACTCTGGTGAGCAGGGGTCTAATCCACTGGATCCATATCTGGCAGTCCCAGCTCAAATTATGGGTCACCTAAGCTTCACAGGGTGGTTGTGAGGCCTTCTTGGCTTTAAGCGGTGTAAGAAACTTTTTTTTTAAATCATACAGTAGGCCTATATCTCAGCATTGTATTCATTTCTTTGAAGAAAACTGAATGGAATTGTTATTATTAAAGTTTACATTATTATTCAAGATATAAACTTATAAATAATCTGACAGTATAAGGGTACGGTGAAGACCTGAACACAAACCATATTCACAAAGCATTTATTTTGTTCACTATGTTAGTAAATTGTGCTGTTTATCAGTTGTTCTGTTCTGTTATTGTTATGCATTGAATATAGTATTAAATATCCATAAAATGTGTCACATAGTCAGAGGTCATCAGTTTATTCAATGATAGAAAAAGCGATCACTTAAAGGGTTGGGAACTACTCTTCTTACTGACTAGAATACCATGAAACTTCAGTTAAAAGCCTAGTCCCAATTAAACGCCCAGTCCCTTTTACTAGCCCAGTGTGGCTACACATCTTGACAAATAAACCCCTGTCTCAATTAGATGCCTGGTCTGGTTGCCAAGCAGTTCTTTTTCTAAGAGGTTATTTGAAAGTACAAATCCAGCTCGTTGGCTACCTCAAGTTATGTCTCCATTCCTCGATTACCCTGTAATTTATCAATGTTCCTTTAGTCTGTAAGGGTCTTCGGATCAAAGGAATCAAAAGGGTTTTTCATAAAAATTTAATCAAGTTGTGAGTATTGTTCTAACAGGATAAAGTGGTGTTGTTTCAGTATGCTGGGTGCCGTAACCTACAAGTGCATCATTCACTCTCTTTCTGATGCGCTGTCTGTCGGAGCGAGATCAAATGAATGATTCATAATTGATATATTATCTGAAGCTTAATTTTTAAACAAGTAATATTCACACTGGTTTTATAAACAATTTGATTGTATTTCCCGATCTTTGCTGATTAAGAGTTTTGTGTGAAAGGAATTAAAGTCCTGTCTCAAATCCTCCTGAGATCCTGTGTCCTCGTATGAGGGCATCACATTTTGAGTTTACTTGACCTTATACTTCATTCTACTTAACTTAGACCTGTTTTCCTCATTTGTGGACACTTTCTTGTGCAACCTAGTGGTAGTTAAAGAACAATACACTTATCCATGTATCAACAAGAAGGCTATTATCTCGGCCAAGTCAGTCTGCACCCGATCCCGACACGAAAGTGAACAAGGTCCACAACCTGATCAGATTTTATGGTTGAAACTTGTTTATTTGTGATTAATAATATTTATAGTTTAATATGAAAAACAAATTTGACCAGTTTTAGCAACAATAACAAGCGAAGACACTATTAATTAGGAAGTACTTATTTGAAGACATTGGGACTTTATTATTGTTTCATTTGAGGACATTGGGACTTTATTATGGTTGACAATGTTAATTTTTTTATACTTATTGAATCCTACTTATCCCAAATAACAAAGAAATTAAAAATGCATACCAAACAAAAGTTCTGGTCTCAGGAAGATAAAGACGCCTGTCCCAAATATAGGCATGTTGATTTCAGTGATCTAAGCAAATAGTAGCCCGGGCTATTATTTGAAGTTTTACAGTAAGTGAAAACACCTGGGTGATAAGGTGATTAGATTTGTGATTAATGGCTCCAATCATTGTTTTGTTTTGTTTTTTTCATGACATACAAGAATGGTGGTAATCTTACCATGTTTTATTATTAATACTAGTGGTTTTCAGACCTGAGGTGGTGGCTTAATTATAATTTTTGTAAACTCAGGTAATGGAATTAGTATTGTTGATACATTAATTTTCAATAAATTACACTTTAATGTATTTCTAACTACAACTTCTAAACTTTCAACTCAATGTATGGCGTCCGAGGAAGGTAAAAATAATGCCACTACTGGGGCAGCTGCTACTAGCAGAAGCTAACACAAGCTAGCTTTACCTGACATACCTACACAGCAGGGAGTCAGGTAACTTAGTTAGCGTTTTCGTAAAGAGGAGACGGGTAAAGGTAAAAAAAACCCCAACTTTCGCATAATTAGCACGCTACGAGTTAAAAAACAGTTAAAAGACCAATTAAAGTGGCTTTTCAATTTGCCCATTGTGCTCTATTTTTGCTAACGTCAACTTACGCTAACTTTGTTACCTAGCTAGTTGTTTGCTAACTAGTTAGCCGCTGACAACTTCGCCCAAGGGTTGGGCTAATTTGGGGTCTTTTTGCCTCTTGTTGTGGCCCAAAATCGATAAATGCAGTATAAATAGGTAAGTAAAACACAAAACACCAACTTTATATACATAAAAACAATTTTACCCTCTTGCTATTTTGTCAAAGTAATTTCAAACATACTTGGTTACCACCAAAATTAAAATATAACGTTAGCTAATTCTTGAATTGAGCGTTACTCTTTAAGTTTGTTTTCTTTTCACGTAGTTAATTCATTTGTAACTTTGAACCACTTTGAAGACCAGAATTTGAAACGTGCTACGACGTTATATTCATATTGAACAAACACTTACCTTATTGAAATATTCTGTGTAGATGTAGCTGAGGACGGAGTGCAGGGAGCTGTTGGCCGTGGACAGGGGCTGGATGAGGGACAGAAACTGTGACCGGGTCTCCTGGTGCCCCAGAGCGGACACACACATAACGAAAAACCCCTCTGGATCCTCTCGACCCACCAGCACTTCCCTCAACATCTTCCTCACCAAGACTTTACCATCTTCGGCTCCAGACGCTGCTGAAGGAGGCATCTTCAGGTAAACGGTCACGAAGAATTATAGCTCTAAATGCTGCAAAGCTGCTGTGAGTTAATCCAAGTCTTGTGCATAGGTTAGGCTCTGATATCTAACACATAATGCACTCCACGTCCTGAACCCAGCCCTCAGCACCGGTTACCAAACAGCTGATTTTGAGTTACACAAGCCATGTGTTTGTGTTTTGTAACCTGCAAAGCTAAAGGCTTGTAATAGGTTGGTATCACCAGTAGGGGGTGTACTAGTCTAATAAATCAGAGCTATGTAGGGAGGATAGTGAAACTCATGGGTGCCTGGATGTTGACTGAGTAACAGTTGGGATTCCCTGTTTACATTTCATTAATTTGATATTAGGTTAGAGGGATATAGATGTGATTCACATGCTCCAGGAATATCTATTTTTGCCATGAGTATCTCTCTCTTCCCTCTCCCTCCATCGCTTTCATCGTCTCATCAACAGTGTAATCACTCCTCTGCCAAATGTTACATCTCAACAAAAATGTGTCATGACAAGGGCCCACACACGCTAAATCCAATCAAATAGAGATCTTTGGTTCAATTTGAATTGATGTAAAAATGAAGGGGGGGGGGGGGGGGGGCATCTACCGTAAGATAATCATTCTTTAATTTTTGCATAGCCTTCATCTTGACAGGAATGTGGTCCTTTTCAAGTGCACCCTGTGATGTGAGACTGAAAAACAAAGCCAGGAGACAATGTACCCAGCAGTGAATTTTTAATCATGCTCTGTATTCAAGCTGTAGAGGGGTTGCTAAGTAATTGATTTTTTTAATGAGACCATGCATAAGCTTTTGAACGTACGCAGCAGGGGACAATAATATGTGACACTTGTGGACCAAACTCTAAAATGCTTTGTGCCGTTGATGAGGTCCATTTATAACACTGTATTACTTATTTTGTTCATGCTAAAATGCTCTCAAGTGTTCATCTAAAATGGGACTCAGGGGGTGGGCTTCATGTACAAGGACATACAGTCTCAATTATTCAGGCTTTTATCTGAGAAGAAGTCAGAGTGTGTGAGGAGAAGATGTGTTGAGAGCTGTGGTATGTGGCGAGAGCAAGCCAGAAAGAGAGGGAGAGAGAGAAAGAGATTGAGAGAGAGAGAGAATCAATAGTGTTTAGACAGAGAAGTGGAGTCTAAGTGTGTGATCAATAGAGAGCAGAGAGGAGAGATTAGCTGCTTTTCTCTCTCAAACTAACACTGACAAATTGGTGAATTGGTGTATCGGCCCTTGGGCTAAACGGATTGACCTGCTGTTTCCATGTTCTACCGTGTACTGTCAATAAAGATCTGTGTTCATTGTGGCTCTCAATGAAGAGGGTGAATGAAGCACCGGAAAAGAGAAAAAGGGAAAGGAAGGAAGGGAAATGGAGAACTCTTACGAGGGAGAAGCAAAGCACAGCTCAGGTGCGCAGGTAGCCTCGATCCTCACGAAATGTCCACACCTTTGTCTCATTAACACATACGTGCGCTCACATGTGCATCCTCGTGCATACTGTTATAAAACCATAATAACGTCTCCAGGAAAATTAATGGAAAGACAGATTAAAAACTAAGTGAGGAGAAACGGGCCACTGGTGTAGCTATTTGCAACTCATAAATCATTCTGACACACCCACGCGCATGTAGACACATGCATAGACACACACACACACACATACACACACACACGTACTGTAATTAACCACAGGCTATTTACTCTCTCCTGCTGTAAATTAGACATGCAGACACAGTTATTACATTAGGGGGATCTGCCATGCAGAATACTAACAGGAGGAGGAGGGGACACGGGTACACACAACAAACCGCTCCTACAAACATAAACACACACACATACACGCACACAAGAAAGAGGGTATGGAAGAATCATAGACTGACGGGAGTGAAAATGAAGCTGCAGCACAGAGAATAGGGGCCCCCAGCTCTTTGTTCCCTGCTGCATTTCATTATCTGAAACGCCAGCCAACACACACGACACACACACACAACGCACCTCCCCCTTCCCTAAAGCTGTCTGCCTCCACTTCATGCACACAGCACAAAAAGAGAGGAAAATAGAGATACTGCGTCAGTGCCATTCACTGGCATCTGGACTCGGTCATGACAAGCATGTCTGCATGGTCATCCTGAGCAGATCAGCCCGTTCAGAAGCCGCTCTGAGTCTAACACTTCCCTTCAGCCTGTGCTGGCAGAAAGCACCTTCCCTTATATTCTTTTTTAAGCAAAACAATAGGAGATAAGGACTTGATTAAAACAAGTATTGATACCCTGTCTCGGGTAGCTTGTCTCCATTTAGTTCATTTGAAGTTTTTTTTTCTTCTGGCAGTCCACCTCCCTCTGTTTGTGTGTGTGTCCTCTGGTTCCCCCTACCTCCCTCACCCCTCTCTGTCCCTCTGTTTTCCCACGGTGATCGATAGCTCATTACAATCATTGACTGCGGCTCATCAGCACCTGTTAAGGTCTGGAGAGACAGAGAGAAGGTGCATGAGCGTCTGAGAGTGTGTGTTGTGTGATGCAACCTGATTGATAAACAGAAAAGATTGGTCTGGAATGAGTCAGGGGTGAAGTTTGACATTTGAAGGGTTATTTTCTGATTCACATTCATTGCTGAGGGTGTCTAGTTTGTCGCCGCTTTATGGTCCTTGGTCTTGGAGAACATCTTATTATGCAACTCACGTGGGTACCATGGTTTGTTGCTATGGTGATTGCCAAGGGAGCCAGAGTATTATAGGTGTTTATCCTAGACAGGAGCAAGGCTACTCACCGTCTATCAGGACACGCTTCAATTTACCACACAGTTTGGACCACACATTAAGATCAACACAGTCACGGAGGGACAAAGAGAAAACACAGCGTACAACACAGTCTAGTGTGGATGTGATTTAGTGGATAGATTATTCAATATTCATATTCCTGGAAGAAAGACCTTGTTCAAACACTCAGTTGTTGGTTTAATGCGTCACTGCAGGGTTTGTTTTTGGAGAGGACAGGCTGTGAGCAGAAAGAAGCAAACACAGAGAAGAACAGAGAGACTCTGAGAGACTATTAGAAACTACAAACCATGGTTAAAGGCAAGGGGAGATGTGTAAAAAAAAAACACTAAATAAAAGAGACAATAGTGGGTCCCAGAGAAGTCCCCCATGGATTCATTCACAGGATGTGGTCTAAGAAAGGAGGAAAATTGGCGTAAGAGTGTGAAGTTTTAAGGAAAGGGGATATAAATAGAGTGAATACAATGGAGGACTGAAAAGAGAACAAGTCTCTCAGCCCATGCATAAATTACACACATCATTTACATATTCATTATGTTTTGTGTACTAATGAGAGTATTTGCTTAATAGCTCCACCACCACTGGCAGCTTTTGTCTGACACGAGAGATTTTAAAGAGGAGTGGAAAAATAACAAAAACAAGGGACCAAGGGTCATCGTAGTAAAGTGGGTGAGGTCAATGGTATATAATTGATTTTTTTGTGCCAATCGGATCAATGGTATTGCTGTATAGAACGTGTGTGAACAAGCACAACCTGCGCAAGTCGCTTAGAGATGTGAAACGAAGCACACATGATGGGGGGTTGGTAAAAGTTAATTAAAACAACACAAGCTTTATCCAAACTCTCTTCGTCTTTCTCCTCTTGTCTCGGTGGAATAAGTAACTGCTGCGGTAATTACCTACAGGGCAGTCACTCTGAGCATTCCTTCAGGTGCCAAAAAAAGTCTCCCAAATGACAGCAAAGACCAGCGATTTGCGGCGCGCATTTAAGAAATGAAAAGTTGTACACGTGTCAATTAACTAATGTTGTGTAAATACACAAACGTAGCATTTCATACACACAGAGAGGGTAAATGATTCAGAAAGTGGATGAATGAAATGAGGGGAAGAGAGAGGGATGGAAATGTAGAGACAGGGGGAAGGGCAACGGAGGGATGAGCTACAAATGAGAGCGATGGCGGTGGCAGGTTGGCACAGTGCCATCCAGTCAGGACTTGAGCGGGGGCGGGCATGGGCATGGGCGAAGGGGCGAGGAGAATAAGAATGGAAGAGGAAGAGAAACAGACCTCCATACTGCTAGCATGGTGCCACCTTGGCACAGGCACAATGGGGCGAAACGAACAGCAGAGCGGGCAGAGGAAAGAAGATATAGAAAATATCAGAGAACAGCAGAGCATAGGAGTGAGCAAGATGCCAGCAGACACGGGATGACTCAGATGTAGATGGATGAAGGGAAGCATAGAAGGATGTTGGGGAGAAAAATGGATGAAACTATGAAATTGTAAGGTCTAAGTCGGTGATGACCATTGATCTTACGGAGAAAAATGTCGGCGGAAAATCCTGCATTTCATTCACATTTCGACTCTTCTTTCTCTCCATGCCAGCCACTGCGTGCCAGCCAGCGGGCACCATGCCAGCCTGCAGTCGTGGCATACCCGAAGCTATCAAAGCGGTCGGCAGAGGACTGTCTTAGTCAAAGACAAGGGGGACTCACCTCTGAGGATTTGCTGCTAATCGCCGTTTGTTTGCTTGGACAAAGCCAAGACGAGGTGCCCAGGCAACGGTTGCCAGCGAATCTGTGATGGCATCTTTTCAGGGGCGGCAAGGGCACGGGGAGAAAGATGGCACGCTGCCAAGCCAACATAACACACACATTTGCAAACAGAAACCTCCATACGGTGAGCAGAACATTTTGGATGCCTTAAATGTTTTGGCGATGGCATCCCCTCAAGGGAGAGACCAGGAACAGAGATGGCACCATGCCAAACGCAAACAGGGAGGCATTCACAGGCGCCACCAGAAGCTGTACAAAAGCGTAGTAAATGCGGACACAAAATAGTAGCAGAAGGTCTGAACCAGAGCCAAATGGAACTGTGGTGGGAGTATGGGACAAAAACCATTTCCTCGATGCCAACCCAGCTCAGTGCCAACTGCTGCACTAGAAGGAAGCTGCTGCCCATTACAAAGAACTACAAGGGATCGTACCATTCCATGATGAAGAGGAAGAGAGTGTGGAAGAGGAGGAATAATGAGCAAAATGAATAAAGGATATAGAAGAAGAAAAAATGGGGATTTTTGTGCTTAACGAAGAACAGTGGGAGTGGGTGGACAAGGATGATGAAGAGCCTCTTTCCTGCACATGCACACCTGGGACGTTCTTAAAGGGATATCCCCTCAGACTGCTGTGTGTGTTAAAGGGAGGGATGTGTTGGCATCATCTCCAGGGTGTCAAGCTGTGTTTCTCTATTGCCAGTCAGGGAGGGTGCTGCAGTCGTCAGGGGCGGGCAACTGTCTGGGCATCTCATCTGCAGCTAATTAACAGCCACACACTAATTCTAACAGCCGATCATAATTAGCGATTTAATCGCTCGTCAACGCTTTACCCCCCCCTTAAATTGTGCCTCCTATTTGGACACGTGCGGATAAGCTAAGGAACGCCGGATCCCCCCTCCCCTCCTCCTCGTCCTTCTTTCCTTCATCCTTGGCTCCAGACTCCAGTGGGATCTTAATTAAGCCTGGGCTTCATTATGCAAATGGAGTACAATAAACGACAGCAGAGGTGGAGCTGGATCCAGACTAAAAACGGAACGGTGGGAGGGGAGCACTGGAAGTGGAAAATGAAGAGATGTGGAAGGTTACCAAAATCGTCTATATGATGTTAACGTGTTACGATAATTGTACATTGCTGTAATATGAATGTCTTCGGTGTACCACCACCTCCACATGTGATGTGGGGACCAGCTCTGATGCTCCATCACTGTTGTCACTGGAAAAACTTATCTGAAATAACACTGGATTCGCAGAATGTCGTCTCTCACAAAGCAAATTCATAAGGGAACGGTGACAATGAACCCCTTAATATCACCAGTTGGCCGTTGTCGTGGATACGAAGAAAGATGGTAGAGATAGGAAGAGAGAAAGGAGGCAGACAGAAACACTGACAGTGGCAGCAGCATGGCAGCTAATGTCATCTCAGTTTAATCATCGCATGGGATCATGGGGTTCATGAAAATTCATTTGCATATCATTAAATGGAGAGAGGTTATTTGGTGCAGGCAGCCAAAATGGGATTGGATGAAGGAAGAAAAAAAAAAGGCAAATGGAGGGGCTCGTTATTAAACAGCAATGTTTTATAGTCCGCCAGCCGATTCATTTAATTTGGGCGTAATTAAAATGTGTCAGACTCAATCAATCATTCCAACAGGGATACTATCAATGTTTCAGTCTGAAAAAAGACTAATCAGTGGATATGCGGTCGGACATTTTCCAATAACAGTTTAAGTGCTTTAGTCTACTGTGAGCTTGACCCATCCGCTCTTTTTTCTAATTTATCTAAAGGAGTGTATGAAAACATCCTCTGTGACTTCTCTGTATTGTGTCAAGACATGTCTATCTCTGACAGGTGGTGATGCCACCCCGTGTTAGTCAATACAAGGATGGCTCACACAGTCTTTTTGACCTTAGTAGTAAGCTGTCAGTGGTGTGTATGTATGTGCATGCATATGTGCATTTCTCATTTCCATAAGTGATGTAATTAGACCACCCTTTCACATGCAGATCAGTTTGACAACATGGCAATCACTCTAACACACACATACAGCCATACACACATACACACCCAAACACACGCGACAGCACACGCTTACTGCCGTGACCACCCCCATATCATGGGGAGTCTGTTGTCTGTGAGCAGAGAGTGTAAAGATTAACATAATCCAGCTAATAAGTGTGAGTAATATTCACACAGTGACGCGTGGCGTAGACACTGTCCTGCTGATGCGTATTTGTATCTCATTATAGATGTAAAGTACTGAAGGGGGGCTGATGGGGGGGTGCCAGTGTGGATGGGGGGATGGTGAGGGGTCACAAAAAAAAAGTGTGGGCCTGAATGTAGAGACACCAAAGAATGACAATAAACAGCAGTATTTTTATGAAGCTATTTCTACAGAGGTCTAGTGAGTGCAGATAAAGTATAAAGACAGATAACACAGGGTAACTCGTAACTGGGATGCCGGAGGTCGGTATAAGAAGTCTCTCTAATGTTTCTACAAAATAAGGAAGACAATTTCACTCATTTTTCTGCTAGTTTACAGTACTAAGAAGGCACAGAGAGTCCGTTTTTGCAGCAGAATGTAGGAATTATAAATAGAGTGTATTTGCGCTTGCAGGCTAGCTCTGCCACATGATTGATTAGGATGGTGTGACGACCATTAAAAAGTCATTTAAAAGATGGATAGGGACCACATTTCCAAATAAAAACCACTTTATACCTGATGAAGTGCTGAACAAACTCTCCTTCAAAGACATTTACTGATTACTCTCGGTGTGTGTGAGTGAGTGTAATGTGGGAAGCACCCATGTACTGTGTGTAGCTCTGCATCAGCTGTAGAAGATACCAAAGCAATCTTCAGGACGCAGTCGGGCAGTGGGTGGTGTTGTTCACATTTTAAAAACTAGAATTAGATCTCAATTTTTCTGATTAAAAGGGGGAGTGTGATATTCATGTGGACACAGATGTAATCTGTTTGCATGCACATGTCACAAACAAGCCTACACACATATACACACATACACACATGCACACGCACTGATTGAAATGTATCTGATAGCACAGCGTCGCTTCATCTGAAGCCTTATCCCAAGAAGCAGAGCTGTGTCTAAATGTGCGAATGTATTTCAGCTCTGTCTCTTTAACTCAGGGCTCCACCACAGCAGCATGCTTTGGGATTCATGCATAAACATGAGCTGGCCTTTCAGCTCTCTCCTCACATAACCAATCTAAATCTAAATGAGCCCCCACTACAGATACACCAGCAGGCAATGACATTACACCCCCCCGCCCCAACCCCAGCCCAACCCCCTACTCTACCCTACTACCCCCAGCGACACATATACACCAGCAGGCAATAATTTCACGCCATCCCTCAAAGCCCCCCCCCCTCCACCTCCTCTGCACACACACTCGTACCCCTTTTTGCCGCAACCCCACCAGCTGCACAGTACTCATTTGATTAAGAGGGGGAGGACAGGGAGAAGGAGAAATGGTGGGGGATCACTTTATCAGGATGACTTTCTAAGATGGCTATCATCAGCTACGAAGCTATCTCAAGCCCTTTTCTGTGTTTACTTTGCTATTGTTCTCCCCATGTATCTGTTTGTCTGTTCCCTGCAACCCCAATCAGAAGTGTTTCACAGAAATGTTTCCTCTGTTGTCGCACTCATGTGTAATGGTTAAACGAATGGCTTGTTGCTGGAGAACAAGGAGCAGATACCAGTTTGTGTTTGAGAAGCTGAACACATTCTTGTACTGTAGTTTTTTTCGTCTCTGGCAAGTTGTCTCATCAACCACTGGAAAGTTTTACACACACAAAAAAGAACAAAATAATAAAATCTGCTCTACCAAGCTATGCTGTGGTCTTTGAAATGTTGCATATGAAAATCTGCGTGTCCTAAATGTGCTGTAGTGTGCAATTTTACTCCCCTCTCTCCCAGAGTCGTAAAACACATTATCATCAGCAGCAGCAGCAGAAGCAGCAGTGTAATTCATCCGAGGTCGTTAATATTCATCATATCATTTAGTCACAAAGGAAACTCATCTGGCTGAATGTCACAGATGTAATTAATGAAGTGACCCCAGAGGTCATGGCTCCATTCACCAAACGCCTTCCACACACTGCTGTGTTGCACACACACACGGTCGCACATCAAAAGCGTTCCAGCCAGCCAGACACACACACACACACACACACACACACACACAGCGCCACCGAGCATACAACCTGGAATATGAAACGCATATAACAGGCAGACGCATTCGCATACCACAACATTCACAAAATGGCTTCTCTTGGTTAGACCAAAGGGATGAGACCAGAGCATGCACCAAAGCAGACTTTATTTAGCTCAGTGGAGTATGGGAAGGGAAAGGAAGAGAAACACACACCAGTAGGGGAGAACTTGGGGAGGGAGAGTATAGAGACACACTAAACCACTGGAGCAGGACATAAGGACAGGTGCACATCACAGGTATCTTTTTGGTCATCACTATGGCAACAACATATCCAGAAAAAAATGAAAAGAATAGTTTTACCTAGAGTAAGGATAACAGAGTCCCTTCACCATAGAGGACCCCAATATGTACATCTTACAGTCACTAAGATCAAGAGAATACGACAGAAATGAAATTGAAAATAATCTGTATACAAAAAAACTGCCTTTGTGGTATTTGGAATGCACATTTCTGTACAGAAGAAAGCTCATTGGTATTGTCGTAAACATTGGTTAGTTTAAGAACAAAAAAAATGACAGAGTTAGTCAGTCCACATCCTTTGGAAAGTTGACTGTGTGTCAGTCTGAGTTCAGCAAAGCTGTTGTAGCTGGACAAATGGACTAGAGACATTGCAACACAGAAAGACTGACACCATACCGCTGGAAGGTTTGGGGCTGAACTCCTTCAAATAGCTATGCAGTATCTCCATAAGTATTGAGAAGTTAATGCCCCAAGCAGGTTTCTCTAAAACTGGAAGCTTGAAAAAATATTTCTGGTATTACGAAAGCCATTTTTTTTATCTTCTGAGTATCGGGGTAATTAATAGGATACTGAAAAACAAACCTGATGGAATTGAGCCCCACATATCCATTTGTTTTCAACAGAATCAACAGAGGAGCAGTTTATCAACAGCATCACAGGTATCATTACAGTTTGTAGTCATTAAAGCCTAGTGGTAAAGCGATCAGAGCATGCATCTTTCTACAGTATCGTTAGAAACTACAGTACATTAGCAGCAAACTGGACATCCTTAAGGGCTGAAGTTCAACACTATGGTAGAAAAGAAAGAAAAATAAACTGCAACATTTCTCAAGAGAAGTAAAACTCTTTAACCGCTATATTACAGACTGCCATGGCTCTAGTTTGGGGTTTTGGTTACAGTCTCCAGTGTGCTTATGAGAGGCAGAAAACAGTAGCTTAGATATAGGGACTCCTTCCTTCTTTAAAAACAGCAATACATCGTCAAGTAAACAGTAGCGCTTTTTTTTTTTTGTAGGTCATATGGTTAAAGTATTATCACGTCTTTGGATTTTTGTCTTAAAGCATTAATTATTGTTTAGCTATTATTGTTATATTATCATTATTACAGTTAGAATAAGGACTGGTTGCAAATGAACACAGGAAGAAAGGTAGAGAGCAAAACAGGAAAGTAGGTAGGGAGGGAGGAAGAGGGAAAATAAATTAAGTGTACAAAAATAACATCAATAACATCCGAAGTTTTTCTCAGCTTTGCGCAGTAGCTCCCCATCTGTAAGTGGAAAAGGGAGCTATGTCTCAATCATCCAATGAAGTCTTGAGTCAACCATACAAAAGCTAAATACTGTACATTTACCCCTCACACTATTAAACACTTTAGTTTCAATAAGGTTTTTGTAACAATCTATTACTCAGAGGTGAAAAGCTCAGATCTTTGAAATACAGGTGTTTTTTGTAGATATCTTTTTAATACTTAGTCCAAGGTTAAACCATGCCTCTTCTGTTTTAAAAACAGAAAAGTACAGTATTAAGATCACATTTGAAGCAGAGCCATGTTGAGCTGTTGACCTGAGCATAGAAAGCTTTACATTAATCACATAACATTGGTCAGCCATTGGTATATTCAAATAGAACGGAAAGGCAGTAAGTCACCTTGCCGGAACATATCAAAGCTGTCATAATCTTTTCATAATCATGACACTATATCGAAGCAAGACAGTTTATCTCAATCCATAAGATTTATATTAAGAAACTATTACTAAACACACACAATGTAAATTTGAGTTTGGTTAAAGTTTTCATATACAGTATAATGGTTGAGTGCTATAAAAAATAGTTTGCCCCGTTCAGGACAAACTGGCCTTTACGTTCTGTGCTATTTGGGCTGTTATCCACTAAAGGAACATAGAAGGTGTACATGTACAACAGAAGACTCATCATTGGCTTGTGGAGGGTGAAGCTGCATCCTGGCACCGTATCAGTCTATTAGTACTCAGCTTACTTTTGCCAGCTGCAGATCTCACCCCTTCACCGTACAGACGTCAGCTCTGCAGTTTGTTATTGAAAACAAACATGTTGAAACTAAATCCACAGACATGTAAAATTTTGGTTACGAGCTTTGGAATCTGAGTCAGTCTTTACAAAAGCTCTATGCGAATACCTCCGTCTATTTCAAGGATATTTTTCCGTTTTTTTTTTTTTTTTTTTCCCCATCTTCTTCTTCTTCTTCATCCACTGTTAACTGCTTTGTTTTTCTTCAAGTTTATCTTTTGGAGCTCTCTATTTACACTAAAATCTCTTTGACAATTTCTTTTCCAGCCTCTTACAGACTGGCACTACTTGCTACACAGCTAGTCATCTAGCACTGTCTGGTGGAGGGCCCACTGTGAGTCTGTCGTGCAGACTGAGAGGTAGACTGCAGGTCTAGCTGGGCAGTGAGGTCACATACTTGGAGAATGCTCTTTGGCCTCTGTGGCATCTGGTTGGTTTTTATCAAGGTGGTGTTTGGTTGTAGTAAGGTGTCTGACGGAATAGGGAGAGGAGCTCTTTTCAACAAGAAAGGACAGACCAGGAAAGAGTTTAAGAACGATATGAAAAGAGGAAAGCTGTGGTAGAGAGGACTTGGTTTGGGCTCTCTCCTACTTTCAGTTGAGAGAGTTTCTCTTTGGGCCACTGTGGCTCGGCATCTTTGGGGTGTTTCGGTTACAGGTTTGGCAGCAAAGTGAACAGGGTGTGGTGGTCGACAGCAGGTGCAGGAGGGGTTTGGGGTGGATGAAGTAGAAAGAAGCAAAGGGACCGTAGTCTGCCTCTCTAAGCTCTGTCTCTCTCCCCTGCCCCTGCGGACAATTCGGCCTGCTCCCTCTCTGCAGAGTCAGAGCTCAGGCTCCTGGCCCTCTTCTCCTTGGCTCTGGCATTCTGGAACCACACCTGCAAAAAAAATTATATGAATACATTAGCCATTACCTTTAAATAATTGTTCTGAAACACGTTTTTAATCTTTAATAAACGCAGTTCAAACTGCATTTTCTCATTTATGAATATTTGAAACATTTACCTGCACCACTCGGTGAGGCAGTCCCAGCTCCTGGCCCAGTGTCTCACACTCATGTCGGTTAGGGGTACGGTGGCTCCTGTAGAAGTCTCTGAGCTGGAGTACCTGGAAGTGGCTCATCTGTGTCCTTTGGCGCTGCTGCTGTTGTTGCTGCTGTTGCAGACTTTGTGTCTCACCCCAATCTGAGCTTGGACCCCCAGATCCCTCAGGACTAGGAGACCCTTGGTCAGCCATACTGGAACCCTCCTCACATGGGTACTCCTCGTCCTCCTCCTCATAGTCCTCATCCTCCTCTGGGTTGTTCAGATCAGTGTGTGACGATAAAGAGGTTACAGGCAGCTTCACAGTTGACTCTTTGTTAATGATGACATAGCCATGGTTTGGGATGAGGTTGGAGGAGACAGACGGGCCCGGTCTGTCCATGACAGATGACAGAGCCATCCCAATCTGCCCGTTGGATCCATTACTCATCGATAAGTTGAAGCCCGCTCTTTCAGCCTCTGCCCAGTGGCGTGACCTCATATGGGCATCCAGAGCGCTCTTTACCTTGAAGAGAGCCCTGCAGAATGGGCAACGCAGGTGGTTCAAACCCATGCTGAAACTGGATCCTGGCCCCACTGATCGGAACTGTCCTTTTCTCTCTCTGGCCCGTGTATTTTGAAACCAGACCTGTGAGGGAAAGACCAGCATTTTTTAAAATTCCAGATACACAAAAGCAACAAGTCATTTTCTATACATGGCTTTCTATTTCTCTCTCTCAAAAACATTGACATAATCAAACACAGCAAACATCCATAAAATACCTGAACCACACGTCTTGTGAGGCCTACATCCCGTGCAATGCCTTCCAGGACTCCTCTGGTGGGGTTAGAGTCCATACTGTAGCGCTGATACAACACTTCAAGCTGTTCTGGAGTGATGGTGGTTCTCTGACGCTTATCCCTTCGATGCTCTTCCTCAATCTCTCTATTGCCCCTTTGGCCTTCAAAGCTGGTTTCTGACATTAGCTTTGAACTCTGCTTCATCTGTGTCAGGGAACTTTGAGAGAGGCTGGTGAGGGTGTTGCTTGGGTGATCAGAGAGTGTGTTCTTAATTTGTATGCTGTTTAAATGTGAAATCATAGGATGTGTGGGATTAGGGTGCATCTGGGACATAGCTCCTGAAAGCATTTGACTGGCCATTAGGGTGTGGTTGGGGTGGAGCATCATATAAGGCATGGTTCGGTCTGTAAAGCCAGAGTGGAGAAATTGGACCTGGGATTGAGCTGCCAGAAGGTGCCTGGTCTGATGCTCCTGCCACAGCTGGAATGAGGGCAAGGACATTGGGCACAGGCTGCACTGGAACTGAGCCTGGGTTTGGGGTTGGAGCTGTTTTTTTGGCTGGGTTTCAGTGGATAGGCCAGAGGTGGCATCAGGCACCCGACTGTGGCTCGTTTCAGACTCTGGAGCAGCAGGGAGGCTGGGTGAACTATCACCAGGCTTTTCAACAGCTTGATCAGCAGGAGGGCTGTGGGTATGCCCCTGGCTGGAATGAGCTATGGACACGATGGTGGTAACTGTTTTTTGAGAAGAGGAGGAAGAGTGAGTCTGGGGTCTTTCTGAAGTACTTTCTGGCTGCACATCGGGCTCAGGTTGTGGAGAGGACCCTGTTATTATGGCCTGAACAACTTCCTTACGCTGGATGTCTGCATCTGAAATTCCATTTTGAGTTTGAACAAGACCTGGGCTCTTGTTAGCCTGAGGAGGAATTGTTTTATCTTCTTGTTTCCCAGTAACAGGTGTTGGTTCACCTTTGGCTGTTGGATGCTCAGTTTCTGTGCACTGAGAGGAAGAATCAAGGACTGGTGAGTCAGGGGTGCTGTAATACTCATAAGTCAGATCCATGGAGTTTTCATTCTGAGATTCACCTTGTCTTTCATCCACACAGCTGTTATCCCCAATATCACCATCATCATCATTCTTGTAGCAGCCATTTCTCTGTTTGTGAATGTTGTCAAGCTGGTTCTTCCCCTCTAATCCATCATCTGTGCCCCGGTCTTGATTTTTGCGGGCTCTCTGCCTAGCATTTTGAAACCATACAACAATGACTCTGTTAGGGAGAGACAGCAGAGCAGACAACCTGTCATATTCTTCCTCTCTAGGATAAGGAGTAGCCTCAAACACTCCCTGCAGGGTCTCCAGCTGTTGCTCCGTGAAGCGGGTTCGGGAGGAGCGCCGGCCCCTATGGAGCTCTCCTCTCTGGAGCTCTGTTGTCTGGGGCTGTGAGGAGGTGTTGGCTGTAAGGCCTGGTGACAGTGAACATGGAGACATTGTCAGAGGCTGGTTTTGTGCTACTTCCTCTCTGGACTCCTCCAGGGCTGTGGTTGGGGGGTTATTAAAATTGTAAGGGGAATCCTTGTCTCGCTGGCGCTCTTTAAATAAGGTGTTGCGAAACCAGTGTTTGATGACTTTATGAGGCAGACCAGAAAGAGCAGACATCTTGTTAATCTCTTCATCACTGGGGAGGCTGTTAATATCAAAGTGTTTCCTCAGAACAGTCAGTTGCTCCTCAGAGATTCGGGTTCGGGTTCTCTTACTCTGTTGGTCAAGTATTGTTGGGCTGACTTGAGGTTGCTGTCCTGTTTGAACGGGGCTGGGCTGAGATGGTTGAGCCAGCAGCGCAGGATTGAGCTGTGGAGGCTGACCTTGCAAAGCTGGGCTGAGCTGGGGTGGCGGGACTAGCAAAGCTGGGCTGAGCTGCGGCTGTTGCCCTAGCAGTGTCGGGTTGAGTTGAGATTGGTACAGCTTGGCCAACTCAGGGTTCACACTTGAGTCTAACCAAGGTTGGGGCTGGAGACTCACAGACTGCATCATAACTGGAGGGAGAAGAGGAAGGTCCATGGGAAAAGGAATGGGAGGTAGGGGGAGCTTAGGTAAAGGTAGTGGGGCTATAGGAAGTTGGGGCAAGGAAAGAGGAAGCATAGGTATTTTAGGTAAGGTAAGCGGTATGGAGTTAGCTGGGGGTGTGGTATGAGAAGAAGCTGTAGCAGATGTGCTTGAGATGGCTGCTTCTTGTTGTGGGTTTTCTTGAGGTTGAGAAGGAAATTGAGGAGAAGAAGGTGCGGGGGCAGTTGGTGTCGGTTCAGCTGGAGTACATGTTTTGGTTATGGGATCTGAAAATGAGGGTGCAGGTGATGGTGCAAGAGTTTTAACTTGAGGCATAACTGGTTCTGATGCTGGTTCTGATTCTGGGGAAGGGGCTGGGGCAGCAGCTGAAGCAGTTGAATTCTCCGCAGATTTCGGCTGTGTGAGAGGGTACATCTGGTCATACTGCAGCCTGTATTCTCTGGAAAACCTCTCCAGTGCAGGAGTGGGAAACAGCATCCTATGAATGTACTCCCGGTGGCTTTTTAAAATCAAGGCATCTGAAAAAAACTTGCCACAGTCTCTACATTTTTCTCCTCTACCACATCCTTTCTCTTTGTTTGTGGATTCCTCATCTTTCTGCCTTTTCTCTTGTGGAAAGTTTTCTATCTCCCTGTTGGCCTCTACTTCTTTGTTATCCTCATTACAGCCGTCCATCTTTTCCTCCTGTAGTCCACTAAACTCAGCTCTTTGTTCATCTGAGCATACCTCCATCTTGTTGATATGAGAGCATTCTTGTTTCTCCAGTATCATATGAGTTGATATCTGCTGCTGGTGTCTGTGTCTACTTTGTATGTATTGCAGTGCCAGCTCATAGCCATAACTCTGCAGCAGGGCTCGAAGAGGCTCCCCGTTCACAGCAGCATAGGGCACTCTGGGAGGAGGACACTGCAATCCCAGAAGATTATATGAGGATGAATCTGTTTCTTCCCTCTGACTCTCATTTTTAACAGCAGGAGCAGGCATTCCTTCTTTTTCTTCCTCAAGACTAGAACTGCTTTGTTCTCTTTCTGACCTGTTGATGGAGGATCCACTGCAACCAGCTTCAACCTTGGCTTCACACTCAACAAGATCTTTTGGTTGGCTAACAGCTGGGTTTGAACTTTGTCTCTGGATTTCTTTCTCATCTATGCAAGGTTGGTACTCCTTTTTATCTTCTGCCTTAACCTGTTCTTTTAGGATGGAATTGACAGACACCAACTGACTAAGTTCTAGACTCTTAACAGCTAACTCTGGGTTAAGATTCATGTCTCCTGACAAGTAAAAGGGCAGAAGAAGTTGCTGCTGCAGAGAGAGCAAGTTCTCTGGTGCCAGAGGGAAGTGTTGTTTAAGAAGATTCTCTGTCCCTATGGGAAGGTGCTGCATCAATTGGGACTGGAATAGAGCTGTGTGTTGTTGTAACTGAGCTTGGGCCTGCGCCTGAGCCTGGGCTAACTGCTGCTGTTGTATTAACATTAGCTGGTTTCTTGATGCTATAATTTCCGCCACTCTCTTTTTAGCCTGCTGGCTGTCAGTTGGGTTAGAGAGCGCTGGCTGGGCCTCGGCTGCTAAGCCAGCGCCTAATAGTAAAGAGGTTGAAGAGCTTACTACATCTGGCCTCTTGGTGAAAGGCAAACTCTTGGATGTTTCTTCTCTGGTGGTAGCAGCCTGAGTAGCAGTGGTGGGGACTGATACTGGAGCAGATACACTTGATGCTGGGGTCTGTGGTGCTGAGTTCTGGGCAGCACGAGCTCTAGTCTGATGAAGGACAGAGCGAAGATGTATGTCCAGTGTGGAGCTCTGGCTATAGCCCACTCCACACAATCGGCAGCGGTAGGGTCTAGGATCTGGGCCACGGGGAGCCTCAGGGGCAGCAACACCTGTGCCAGAGTCCTGCAGGGCTCGTCTGGCCCGATGGAGATGGCTCACAGAGTTATAGTGGACCAGAAGAATTGTTTTCTGAGTAAAAGATTCAGAGCATATTGTGCATTTGTAGGGCCTGGTTGGATCCAGATATCGGTCCATTGTGGGGTTCGAACTCTTTTTGACAAGAGAGCTGGAAGTAGGTTCTGATATGATCTCCTCATGTGGCCCTTTCTCTGGCTCAGTTAAATCCTCCTCACCTCCATCAGCTTCACCAATCATGTCTTTCTCTTTTAATTTTACTTCCTCTTTTTGTTCCTCCTTTCCCTCCATGCCTAGTGCTTCTTCCTCTATCTCTTCATCCTCATCCTCTCCTGCTTCTTGACCCACTTGAGGTGATAAACTAAAATCTTGTTGAACTGAATTTTTATTATGCTCCATGTACTGAGCAGTGTGAGGCGGCAAGAGTGTATTCTGCCCGTGTGTGTTGTCCAGCTGCGAGTGTGTGTTCTGCATGTGTCTCTGCAGGGCCTCCTGACTGCGGCATTGTCTAGAACAGAGGGGGCACTCTGTCGCCGCCCTCATGGCATGGTACTGCCAGTGCAGCTGGAGCTTCTCCTGAGTGGGGAACGCCAGGCTGCACCTGCTGCAACGGAACCGGTAACCATGGCGATCAGAGAGGGGAGGGAGGTCGCCGGGCGGAGAGGTGGGCGGGGAGGAGGGGGGTGTCTGAGTTGGGGACTGAGGAGCCAGTCTGCCATTGGAAGGGTGAGTGGTGTTGTCTTCTAGGGGTGGGGTGAGAAGAGCTGTGACATCTTTGGGTGCGGCTACATCTCCCTCAGTGTTCTCCACTGAAATGCCTGCAAAATGCATACAAACAGTAAACAGTAAATTTTAAATAACATTAGATCAAGGAGACAATGTGTTTTCAATCAACTGCTATGACACCTAAGTTTTACGATGCGTTTCATACCAACCTTTGTTTTTCTGTGAATCAACTGAGGCACTGGTTTCAGCAGTGTCGGAACAATTTGCATTGTTATCCTTGGTGTTTTTATGTTTCTGAGTATCATCTGTCTGTGGTTCCGTCTGCAGCTCAGGCTGCGGTTGTCCCATGGGTGGTGTGACCTGGAAGAGAAAGAAATTTAATGATCTGTCAATTTTGTTTTCCTTTTGGTTTTTATTGCAACTTATACTCTGTTGTTTTACCAATTCAGACCAAAAGAAATATGGGATATTACCATATTTCCTTAATCCAATGTTATGAATAAAACATTTAATTGTACAGCATAATAGCAAGCAAATATCAAGATGTATAAACATGAGTGCCTGCACACCCTGTCCTAATATCATAAAACATTAAAGTGTGAATCTGTAAGTGTATCGTTACATCTTGCACCTGCCTGCACAGCATTATCGACAGCAAGGCACATCAATTTGGTAATAAGTGTATATGGTTGAGATATGTGGCTCTGCCCTTCAGCTCCCTACGACACCCTCCAACATGCCCCAAGGGTTTAATAAAACTTTACTGAGCTGAATAATGAATTTATTTAAAATCATTCTTCATATAGAAAACCTCCATCTCCACAGCTTCAAGCACTGAGAGCAAATACTATATCTATGCGAACAGCTAGCTACCCTTAGGAAAGAACGGGCAGCTAAAGATGAGATTTACATGACAAGAGTTTTCTCTGCGTAACAGCTTCATAAGAGAGAAAGAGAAGAACCACACACACACACATACACACTGCAGAGAAAACTGAAGGTCAGGCTTAATCTAGAGAGCGTAATTGGAAAGCAAGGTACATAATGGCCATCATCACCTCAGTCTGAATTAATGAACCTCAATTACTATCAGAGAGAGTGAGGGAGGGGTAGGAGGGGAAGGAGGGAGGACGACGGTGGGGGGGTAAGGGGTGTAGAATATGAAAAAGAGAGAGAGCAGGGAGAGGGAGGGAGAAAGTATGGGGCAATGAACAAAAAAAAACTGCTTCGGAGAGGGAGAGAGTGAGTAAGGGAGGGGTAACGCATAAGAAATTGAGAGAGAGCTTGGGAGAGACAGAAAGGGAGGGGCAGGGACAGAGATTGCTGAATAGGAATGATAGGAGTAGCTGGAGGGGGGAGGGAGGGACAGCAGAGGGGAGAAAGGGTGAAAAGCAGTCAGTCAAGTGGAGGCGAAGAGCGCAAGAGACAAAGGCCACTTAGCATACGGGCCAGGGAGATGGAGGATGGTGATGTGGATAGATGACCAGTCTTTGTTAGTTGGAGAGACACAGTAAAAAGCATGGGGGCCCCTTTTTAGCTTGACTGCACTTCTGGTAATAGAGGGCTACTTAAACATGCATTATAGAAAGACTGGCTTTTCCCTCACTCACTCAGTCAAACCCTCTCTCTTCCACTCTAAAAGACGCGCATACACATACACACCGAATGCACGGCTGCATCAAAGATGATAGCGGGGAGCTACTTAAACATGCATTAAAAAAAGCGCTGCCTTTCTCTCTGGTGCCTTCTTAATGGAATTGTCTCCCTACATTTCACTCTCCCCCATCCCCCATCGCTTTGCCTTCTCGTTTTCTTTTGCTTCCCGACAAACGCAAATACAACAAATACACACTTGCATACACTTACTGTGCTGATGAGCTTGTCTACACAGTCCTGCGCCACACTGTGCACATGTGTGAGATGCTGTCGAAGGTGTGTGTGTGGGAGTTTAACCTGGCACAAAGGGCACTGGACAGTCTGAGAGAGGCGAGAGAGGAGAGAAGTGAGAAAAAAGGTTAAAAAGTGTTGAATTAGAAGGCTGAAAGAGAGCACAGATGTGCATGTCTGTTTGTTTGTGGGGTTACACGAGAACTGAATTTATTGTGACAGTTTTATATTCACGTGGACACACTTAAATTATTAAAATGTGTGTCCACTGCTCACCTGCTGGTTCTCATTTTGCTGGTGTATTCTGGGGCGTTTGGTTGAGTTTTCCATTTCCTCGCTTCCAGAGGATGGACGCTTGACTGAGGGCAATGACTCCCTTTTTTCTTGTTCCTCCTCCCTTGTTTCATCTTCAAATAAACATTCATAACATGTAAACATATTGATATTTACTATGTATGTAAAATATTATCATGCTATCATTTGAGTTAACTGTAGGTTGTAGAATGTTGAAGCAGCCGTACCCGTCTCCTCAGACATCTGTTTTGACCCCATGTTACATGTGTCTTTGGTTGTGTCCAAAGGACCAGTGGTGGTCTCACTGAAAGTTTCCATGTCCTCACTGAGCTCTCCTGGGGACATGACAAATAATCATGTTACACAAACACTGTGCTTCATACAATATGTTCTCACAAACTATCAGGCTAATTGTAGTTTATATTATCCTCTAGATAGCATCCTTCAAAAAGACCAATGTCTTTGGGCCACACTTCATTCTTCTTGCTTGCCTCCATACACTATTGATCAAGTATTGATTCTCCATTAGATTCTCCTCAGAGGTGGAGTAGAGGTAATATGGACTTACAACACATCAGTTCACCTCGATAAGTCTTAATCCGCACATGGACAAATCGCAGGATACACTTAATTTACAAGTGAAGTGCTGAACTACTAATTTTAGATGTTTTGCCAGCAGTTCAGACAGACTCTCCAGACGATGCAAATCCAGTGTTTTATCTTGAGCAGACTGGTGACGAGCCTCCACCTCCCCCATTCTTATCCAGGGGATTTGTATTGGTCCATTGATTAGCAGGTGCTAGTTAGCTGTTGTCAGGGGTTATTGGGGATATAACAAGGATGTGTATCGACAAATCAATTTTCTTGATCAATATCTCACCAACAGCCATTACTCATTTTCTCTCTCTTTTCATCTTAATCCCCTGCCTGCTCTCTGACGTCAGCAAGCACATGCAACATGAAATCAAATACGGCCACAAGGTTCATGTTCTCACCTGTGACACCATCAGGGCTTTTCCTGATGGTAAAAATGGCTGCCAGCTCCTCTCCACCCATTGGTTGCAGCTGTAGTAGCCCTTCCCTCTGCTGATGGGTTGCGGTTTGACTGTGTTTCAGTACTTGGAGTTTAGAAGAGGAGGAGTGGTTGCATAATAGACAATGGAACAGCCACGAACCTCCATCAACCTCACCATCATACTGCTGCAGGAACTAAAAACAATGAGGTAGAAAGGAGTGAATTAAAGTTATTATGGTTGGTTTACATCTAGTCTGATTGTCATATATGTTGTTTCAAATGCTGCTTGCATGTCCAAAGACAAAAAGGTTATTATTGAGAGTGTACTGACTCGGTAAACCCGGACGCTGGCTTCGTGGTGTGAACTGAGGGAATGTCCTCGTAACTTGTCCAAACTGCTGGTCATGTAGTCACACAGGTTGCACCTCAGCTGAACGGGGTTGCCCTTGGCAATAAGGGCGGCCCCCTCCTGACCCCTGTCCCCACCCTCCTGGAGGTGAGCAGCGAGCTGGTACCGGGTGCGGTGTCTGTCAGTCTGGCAGTGCAAGGAGAAGTTAGCCCTCAACGGGGTGGTGTAGCCGCACAGCCTGCAGTGGCAGCCACCAGCAACCAGGGAGCACCACTCAGACTGGGGCAGAGAGCGAGGGGCGTTCAGGTGCTGCTCCACAGACTCTATGCTGTCGGACGAAAAGCAGGAGCAGACAAGGCATTGAAACACACCCTGGGAGAGGGGTTCAGTGGGGGACAGAGACGGGGCTGGAGGGGGAGAGGGAGAAGGGGAGGGAGAAGGAGTCAGTGTAGATCCAAGGGTGACTGGCTGTTCTGTGACTTGTTGACTGGTCAGCCGCATGTTCAAGGAGATCTCGGCACCTGAAACACAGAAAGAAACCCAGTAAGAATGTGCAAATCTTTAAAATTTTTATGTTGGATAACAGCGAGATGCATTACTCACCTGTGTTTTGTAGGTGTTTCAGCTGCGGGGCAAGACTCCTGCAGTGAGACAGATAGTAACCTCTCTGGAGCCGTAGCATGTTATGTGTGTGTTTCTCGCTGGTGGTGTGTATGCGCAGGTTGCGGGCAATGCTGGTCTCATAGTCGCACACATCACACCGCCACCGCTTACCATGAGAGTGAGAGTGTGCAGGTGGTGTGAGCTTGGTGGGTTGGGTAGTAGGTGTGGGGATAGAGAGTGGGGGCTTGTACACGGGCTCATCCACTGCGTGACCGTTGGAGGAGCCGCTATTGTTGGTAATGTGAGAGGTGTGCATGTGACCATTCGAGTGTCCCCCACTTTGAACGTTATTAAGGTGTTTATCCGACTGCATGTGTATGCTGAGGTTGCCTTTCGATGAGGTAGCATAGTCACACACCTCACAGCGGTAGGGCTTGTAGCCACAGGCGTAGGTTTCACCACGGGCCAAGCGAGGATGGGGTTTCCCCGAACTGCAATATCCACACACACCTCGTGTTGCACCGCCACACACACACTTTCCCCCGGAGGCGCCACACACACACTGGCCTCCAGTCTCCGGATGTTTCTCTTTCATGTGGACTTGCAGTGTATGCTGAGACTTGTAGTGCCAGTTACACTTGGGGCATTTCAGCGTCTTGCAGGAGTTGCGTGAGTGCATTATGGTCATGTGACTGGTCAGTGAATTAGGAGAGAGGTCTTGGTTGAGGTTTTTAAGGACAGCTTCTTTCTGTTCTTCTTCTTTGTCTCTCTCGTCATCCACCTCTGTGTCTAGCTGGCTGTCATTTGGTTCTGGAGCTTTGGCACCATCTCCATTGGAAATGGAAGAGTGAGGAACCCCTGCCGGCCCATCATCCTCAGCAGGTGTACTGGCAGGTTCCATACCTGCCAGTGGAAAAGCCAGAGTAGACTGCTGGGACTTAAAGCTCTGAGGAAACCCAGAAATCCAGCCCTGATCTCCCTTAATGTCTTTTACCTCTGTCTCGCTCAGCAGGGCAGAAGAGGAGGACGGACAAGTGAAGTGCTTTGGAGAGGTGGAAAGAAAAGGGGAGGGCTTTGGAGAGGTGGAAGGAGTGGGGGAGGGCTTTGGAGAGGCGGCTGTTTTGCTGTCGAGTGTGCCACTGGCCTTTGCAGTGCTGGAAGAAGAGCTGTGCTGGCTCTGTTGAGGTAATAAAGAACATTTGGATTTGGTTTGGCTTTGGTTTGAGATGGCCTCCTCCTCTTCCTTCTCCTCCTCTCCGCCTCTGCTGCTAAGGGCTGCTGGGAGGCCCCCTGTAACTGACGCCTCTCCCACACCTACACGCACCTCCCCTTCTTCCTTCCTTTGCCCTGACAAATATCCCTCCCCGAAGTCTTCCTTCATCCCCTGCTTTTGACACACTCCATTCTCCTGTGAACGTCGGCCTCCTTCTTCCTGCTCACCTCCCTGGGTCTCTTCTCGAGCCTGGGACCCCTCTGCGCCCTCCTCCTCCTGCTGTGGCAGGGTCAGGGGCTCTTTGGCAGGGGCCATGGCTGAGGTATGAGAGGATGACCCCTGCTCCGGAATGACCGCTAGGGTCAGGAGAGGAAGAGATAAAGCCTGGGGACTGAGGTCAGCATCTCTTTCCTCTCCTCCCCCTCCATCCCCTCCTCCTCCCTCACCGCTGTCCATACCAGAGGCTACAGCTGCCACGCATTACTACCCCACCTGTGTTTCAGATACAGAGAACAAGGAGAAGAGAGGAGAGTCAGAGACAGAAGGAAAGTGAAGGGAGAAAAGAGGAGAAAATGAAATACATGAGTCATGTAAATGATATTGCATAACAGTGGAAGCCATTGATTACAGTCCCTGGATAGCATCTGTTCAATACTGCCTTCACAGTGCGCAATACAGAGGCTGGTTACTCAGGGGTTAGCGTTAGCCCTTAATGGGAAAATCAATAGCATGAGCGCTAAACTAGGTAGAGGAATGCGGGTAAAGGCTACACAGGAGGTCTATAATATTCCTCAGGGGATAGGATTAAATAAAGAACTGAATGCTTCTGAGCTAAAGGGCTTCCACTAAATTGCCACACTTAGATAAAAGCGGATAAAAGAACAGTTTTTAAAGCCAGTGTATCAGTCTCTGTGCATGGGTACAGACATATTATGAGAGGGAACAGGATCTGTTTGGCACGAGCCATTTTATAGCACGCAGTGCAAACACAGGGGGTGGTCACAATGTAATAAACACCTGTATAATCTAATTTACTCCAAAATACAACAAATACTTTTAAGATTATACAATTTTTGTTATGATTTCAGACAGATGTTGAAAAGCTGGTAACATTTGAAGCAGTATTTAGTGGCCTTGCAGTGCAGTGTATTATATTCCTCCTTACTGAATATGTATAGGATTATGGACACTTCCTGTAAGTTGCATTGCTTGCACATGATAAATATATCCTACATAAACACTGAAACAATGATGTCTACATTAAAATAATAAATCTCTTCTTGTATTAAACTGAAACTTTGTGTATCATGCACTTAGAGTCAAAAGAGCTGCAAAGATTAATCCATTAGTTGTCACCTATTAAATTAATTGCCAAAAATTTTGATTTCAAGTAATTGGTTGCAGTAATTTTTTAAGAAAAAAAGTCTACATTCTCTGATTCCAGCTTCTAAAATGTGATTATTTTCTGGTTTCTTCCCCCCTCTATGACAATAAACTGAATGTCTTTAAGCTGTGGACAAAACAAGACATTTGAGGATGCCATTTTGGGCTTTAAGGAGGACTGATCAACATTTTCACCATTTTCTGACTTTGTACAGACCAAACAACTTATCGATTAATCAGGAAGATAATCGACAGATCAGTCAACAATGTAAATAAACCTTAGTTGCAGCTCTAATAGTTAATGATGGTGGAGTGTTTATAAGACAATTTAAAGCAGTGTTTAGATTAATCTCTATTTCAAGACTGAAATTTTAATTTAATTAAACTAGGAGGAATGAGCTATGGTATTTTGACATACAATAATGACCATAAACATTAAGGTTCATCATTAAAATCGCCAAAAATTAATCAGTGAGGTTTCACAAATAATCTTAATCACCAGCATAATCATGCATCACTAGAGAGATTTCCTAAAAAATGACTCGGGCCTCTCCTCCTCTTCGGTTTCTTACTGACAGATGGATGCCAGATGAGGCAGATACGTCTCTCTTACTATGTGTGTGTGTGTGTGTGTGTGTCCCACAATCTCATTACTGACCTTTTTTAATCAAAGAGAGACCTTAATGTACCCTTTCACCTTCTCCTTCAACCAACCAACCCCCTCCTCCTCCTCCTCCTGCTTAAACACTCTCCCTCTCCCCCTGTAGCCACCCCCCTCTCCCTTCTCTGCACCTTAAAGATATATGGCTCATATCGGCACTCTGATAGTGCTTTAATGTACTGTGTTTATGTCACAGGCCACAGACCCTTGCCCACTGCAGCTGTCCACTGTCCCGCCGGAGAGCGCTGAGGGCCCGAGCCTGCCTGCCAGCAGCTGAGAACAGTCTCTAATCTGATAAAGATTTTCATTTACACTGCAATCAATAACCCGGGTCTATCGGCAATGTAACTATTTATACAAACATTCCTGGCTCTCTATCGATCACAAGTGCGGGAAACCATCATTTAACAACGTGTGTGTACATCTATGTGTGTGTGTGTTAATGGGAGTGAATCCTGTTGGGCACTGCAAACTGATTCTGATCATGTCAATTAGGCACACACACACAAAACACCTAAAATATTACATTTAATAAATGAAAATATGAGTGTATATGGCATTTTTGTTATCAGGTGTGCATGGTACAGATTTGGCAACATATAACAATGGCCAAACCAACTAAAAGTGTGTCCTCTGAATCTCTTAGGCTGGTGTGTGTGCGTGTATGTGCGTGTGCGTGTGTGCGTGTATGAGAGAGAAAGGAGAGACAGGGGTGTGAAGGGGAGAGAGAAAGACACACAGAGAAGAGTTGTGTGTGGCTATACTTTAGGAAAATGCATTTTGTTTGTCTTTGTAGGACCTGGATAAATACAGCTGGACATGGACAAACACTGTTTTGCGTGAGGACCCCGCACACAGCCTACACCAAGGTAATGGCACTGAGCTGTATTATGCATTATTCTGGGAAGCATACTGTTGAGAATACCGGACGGGCAGCGACTTGAAGTTCACTCCCCGTCTCTGTCTGTGTTGTCAAGCCACTGACCAACACTCCAGCCTGCAGACTACTTCAGCCTTTGTTTACAGTGGACCGCACCGTACCACACTCCGATTCAGCCCAACCAAAGAGTGATCGCGTTCAGTCTCCAGTAACAGGTGACTCAATGCACAAGCAGATCAACAAAAGCTCGATTTGTGCGGGTTTTACAGGCTGCACTAACCAAACACCCCCTTCCCTCCCCACCGCCGGGAGCTTTGCTTCCTCCCGTCCCTTTAATATCGTAAACAAATGGTAGACTTACATTTCTGCAGCGGCTCTGGTACAAAGCTCCGTACGCTGAATGTGTAGTAGTCCAGAAAACAATCGTATAGAGAGCCCACTCATTCCTTATGAATGATCCTCTGCGTTTTTACGGAGCCAAGGAGGAAAGGGAAAAAAACGGGGAGAGGGAGAGAGAGCAGCGGGGTCCAAGTTGTTACCAAACAACAGTGTAATTAAAGCTACATATAGGCTGTAGTAAACAGAAGATGGGGGACGGAGGGGTTTGTGCGAGCTCCAGAGGTAGAATGAGTTCTGATCACTGTGGGGGAAAAACACTTGGCTCTTTATTCCTGCTAATTAGTTTCCTTCAAAAAATGGCTGAGATTACGCCCAGTGCGCATGTGCGTAATTGCGCAGACACCGCTAATTAGCCCGTTTGGATCAATAGGATTCCGCGAGAGAGAGAGAAAAGGAGAGAAGGGGAGGGAGGGGGAGAGGCTACAGGGGACGCATAGAGAGGACAAGGGGAGAGGAAAATATTAAAAAGTGCGAGAAATTACAGCTGAAACGTTGAATTTTAACACAAATAGAAACATTGTCGCCGAAAAATCCATGAATACATTTTACATGTACGTGAAACCAAATCCTAACTGATTTAAAACATGTATAGAGATATTAATATCGCAGAAAAAATCTAAATTTAGACATGACAAAATATCACGAATTACAATAAAGTCAAAATAAAGTCAATATTGACCAAAAACAGACACAATTGGCTTTTTACAGGGTTATAATGATGCCAGAAAATATGCCACAAAATGCGACACTATCACCGTGATTCACTGTTGAGGAATACAAGCACACTGCCAGGCCCTGGAGGATTATTTTACCAATATTATATTGGCATTTTGTTTGAGATAAAACAAACATCACACGCTCAAATGTATGCATTATGTCCCAAACTTAAATCTCATTATTTTATTGAAATATTTAAATTCCTGTGGGATACTCTACCTGCTTTGGAAAAGTTATATCTTGTGATAAACGCAAGGTTTTGACAGACTCATAGGGTATTCGTGTGTAACAAAGAGATTTAAAAATAAATGCTTAAAACAAAAGGCAAAATAAGACTCGTCTGAATATGCGTGAATATGAAATGAGACATTGCACCTTTTGGACAGAGGCTGCAGGTCTGGGTTTCGGGCTTTGCTGGGTAATTTTCTCATTTTACAAGACAAAAAATATATACTTGAGCGTTAATTGATGTGTCCACTTCTGTGTTTGTCATCACAGAAGACCTTTAGGGTTTTTTTCTACTTAGGCCGTCCCATCCTCACCACTCGGGTCTATTGTTATGATAATACTATTGTGAATTTCACGCTGGATGTGCAATCTGTCGATCGTCCATATTTTAGAAGGTGAAACTGCATTTATTTGTAAGATCAAATAGTATCCTTTTACTTTATTAGGCTTTGATTGTCAAATCTCACCTTGTCCTAATTGTATGGATATAAATTTTAGAAAGGTGTGAAATGTTACAGCTGAAGTCCCTATGGAGAAAAATATAGGAATATTGCAGTTCTACCACAGAATATAAAAAAGGCTATAGCATTAACTGCAGTACTATCAGCTCACTGTTGCGTGAAACAACCGCACATACAAGGCCATATCGCAATCGTAGGCTACATGAATATTAATAATGATATTTCGCTGTGTTGGTTTTGAGAGTACTGACGTTTTGATTTTTGGCTTATCTTGGTTTGGTTTGATTATTTCCTTGCAATTGTGCAACTATAAATATGTAAATGGGCAATTAGTAAAGAGCCAAATGATTTGCCCCTGCGTTTGTAGAGCATCCAATAATTATTTTACGATTTGAAAACGTTTAAAGTGATTGTCTGTCTGGCACATGCCAGCAAGCCAAGATTGCAGGTTATCACAAACATAAATCAGGGACTGTTGTGTTGTCTTTATGCCTACATGGAGATTTTCTGTTGTTGTTATGGCTGCAGTTAGAACGGTGACAATTTTATGTCGTTTTATGAGCAAAAGACAATGACAGTGAATGGTGATATAATTTTAAGGCTGGTCCATATCACTCTGTGTGTGTGTGTGTGTGTGTGTGTGTGTGTGTGTGTGTGTGTGTGTGTGTGTGTGTGTGACAGAGATAACCATTTATCTGCAACGTGCATCATTGTCTTATGGGGTTTGAATAACAAGAAAAATGTTAAAATCATAATTGAAGCAAAAGCAATATGGGGATCAGCTGTTTATTTATTCATCCTTATATGTGCATTTATCAAGTGCATATATTTTAATGCTGTAGTGTATTTAAAACACATCAAATTTGTGCTTCGAGAATAACCTGCAAACAGATGTGACGTCAGGGAAAAATGTTTTTAAAAAAAGATTCTGATATATATATGGAGCTTATTTGAATTTCATCATAACCAAATTACCTCACCATAGTGCTGCGATACGATAATAAAATGCTTTCAAATCATCCCTCATATTATTTGCACCACTGCTCCTTGATGTAAATTTCTATTCGTGTTTGCAATTACATTTTTGGCCCCATTTAAAACAATAAAAAAGGCACACATTTGATTTCTACCTTCACGTGCGAGGGATGAGTCACACACTGTGTTTGCGGTTCACAATTAATGTACACAGAAACACACAGTCCTCCCCAAAGCAGTCCTCACACAAAGTCACATTTTTACAGACTAGAATAAGATACAGTGGAATAATTCTCCTGATGTACGCCTTGAGAAAGTCCAGCACAGATATGAGAGGAGACGCTCCCCCTAACTGACACTGCGACTTCATTTCCGTAGTGATAAATATAGAATTCTAATATTTTACCCATATTAAAGCTCTCATGTGAGTGTACATTTACATTTGCAATTTACACACGCACCCACACACCGTACTTTGCATACACACTCAAACATGCACCGGCCGTACTGTAAAACGCACCATGCCCTCAGGTGTATGCCAGAGGTTGTTGTTTTCACTGTAATATATAGTTAGCCCTTCCACCAATTTACCCTGTCAGTGCTAATGGGGCAATTAACCACCATGATACCCCCCAGGCAGGAGGAGAGCCAAAAGCTCCCCAACTCCAAACTTGTCTTTATGACATTTATATGACAAAATGTGGGGGAAGCTGGGGACCCATCTGACACCTTGGAGGGTCCTTAATGTCACTACCCCCCCTGGCCCCCGCCCCTTTCTGCCCCAGGGTATGGCACTGAGCAGGAAGTGTAATACATCATGTACAGGAGAGGCCTCGTCCAGGAGGGAGAAAACTTTGCACTCTGCGTCCGAGGCTTCAGTGGGGCAACTCTGATTTACACACTGTGTCCACTTTGATTCTGAATGTAAACTGGCCTTTACAGCAACACACACACACACTCAGCAAACACACTCCAACTTGACCTCTCCCTTTATTTAAGCCTTTTTGGTGTCTATAAGTCCCTCTATCTTTGTCTCTGCTCACATTCCCCCTGTCCTTCTTGCATCCCCAAGGAGGCAATAACCTCCCTAGCAAGTGCTTCCCCTTGAGCCGTTGTCATAGTAACTTGTGGACTGGTCGACATGACAACCCCACCATGGTCCAGAGATAGATGATAGGCCAGAAATGGGGAGGGAGAAAGCACATGGGGGATTTGCACCCCCTTTAATTTGGTTTGCCTGATTCTGATTCAAAATATTTTTTCTCGCTCTCTGTGAGGGTGAGGTTCGCTCAGCGTCAACCTGCTTTACATTTATACAGGTATTTACAATTACTGTCGGCGTCGGAGTAACACCGCTTAACTGTTAGGCTACCTGCCTTGGTCTACAGCACCTGGATGGACGTGTAAAAAATTGTAATAGTAAAAATATGAATCTATTTAATGTTGTGCTGTTTTCCTCTCCAAAATTACTAAAACAGAGCTGATAAAAAAATCCAAGCAAATTAATATAAATGTCGAATGCAGAATACCTATGTGTTTTTACACTCTGCCCTTTTTAGACATTAAACCGTCTGCTATTTACTGTTATCAACAATGTCCGTAGGAGGAAATGCAGATATCTGACAGACCAGGACCATAAAATTGAACCCCCGTCCTCTCAAGACTCCATTTCCCACCCCAGCATAAATTTATTGTCATACCACGATTTAAACAGGTTCAGTATTACTACAGTTCAGTCCGTCATTCATGGCTCCTTCTCAAACAAAATGCAAACATTTGCCAGAACATTTAATGAGAGCGTAGGTTTTGGACGGAGACGGGGAGTCAAAATTTGCCCATCTGACATTTAATTTCTGCATTCTTGTGAATTTTTATGCACAAATTTGCACCTTTTCTGCATCAATATATGGTGTAAATATATTTAATTTTTGTCTAAATAAAAGGACTCTGTTACTGTCATGTTATTGTTGAAGGGGACAAATGCACACGTCCTAAATATTCAGGGCAATGTTTCCCCTGTGTCCCTCCTGAAATTTGCTTACATGTGTAAAAGGCACTACAGTAGCTAATAGTTGACCTCGTAGCGTCACACAAATACATTTCACTTCATTTGTAACATCTTCTATTTATTACAACCATCCTGTTTTTTCTAATTAACCAGTGGGATTGTCCTTTAAGTGGAGGGTTCAGTGAGAAAAACTGTCCTTGCGACAGAAATCCCGAGTGGAATGATGAATTTCAACCAGCATCAGGGGTGCTGCCCCTCAGCTGACCCTGATCTCTGACCCCCGTGTACAGGGTAGCACACTAAAAGAGATATGACCCATAAGGATCGATATGTAGCTTTATTAATCAGGGCTATTAAATAGATATTATATTCCAAATGTATCAGATATCTTTTATATATCAAATAAGAGCAGTTAAGCATTTTGAGGCCAAAAATATAAAAAACTAAATGAAGACTAGTGATTGATAAATGAACAAATATTGAACGTGTCATCTTAGAGGCTTCATTATTCTGTTGGTGAAGAATTCCCTGGCTTTAAACATTGTTCACCAAAAACAGCAATTTAATTTTTTCTAAATTTGAAATAGATATGTGTTATTTGCCAAAATCCAATAGCATAAGCAATTTAAATACTGGAGAATTCCCCAGCCCTTAATAAAACTGATAGAAATATGTGTGAATCACAAAACATCTTTAGCTTAAGAATTATATTATATGTCCATACCTGTTATCATAATGATAGAAATAAATTTATAATTACAGACTGAAATTTTGGCCTTTGATGTGTGTGTATTAAGAATAGGTTTGGCCTTACACCATCACTTGTCACAAAGATCCCGAATTCTGTACAGTCACTGCTGTCCTGCTAAAACAAAACTGGAAAAACTCAGGTGACCTCACACACATGTTCATTATCACCAAGCTAAATGGTTTGATTTTGTGCTTAATTGTTTGTTTCTTTATTGTGCACTTTGATGACGATTCATTCATACCCCCTGTTTCTGTTTAGTTTTGGATATGTGTGATGTGTGTGCTTGTTTTGGTTTTTGTTGCCTCTGCCTTTTGACGGATGAATTTCTCCTCGGGGATCAATAAAGTGTATCGTCTCATTTCATCTCATCTCATCTCATCACCTCCGCTATGGCCTCCTGCAGGAGGACATTAATAACATTAATGTTAGATGTGGATGAGTGTGCCTACAGGTAGCCAATATTTAGATCCAATCATACTCAACCATAAGTAGAATGAAGAAATAGATGGATAGATAGACAGACAGAGAGAAAGCCAGACAGACAGATACACAGGGAGACAGACAGACAGGGAGATGGATAGGTGGGTGCAGGGGGCGGACGGAGGAGGGAGGAGGATTTCATTGTTATTCATTCCATTTCCAGTTCACATTAAATGGCTTTGCAACAAAACATGCAACAAAAAAACTGAGCAACAGCGCCCCTCGTTGTTCGGAGCCCGGAACTGAAAATATGCGAAGCAGAAAAAATATACTGGGCTTCTCGGGCACCGTACATTCGCGGAAGTTGTCAAAACACTATTTAGCAAGAAAGAACTGGCGATTTATGTGGATAAAACTACATGAAAGAGTATTACACTAATTTCTATAATTTATTTTTATTCAAGGACTATCAGCATGGACGATGAATGGGAGGAGGAGGTAAGAAAAACCGTTAGCGGACAAACGTTTACAGCAGAGCGGTACCAACATTAGCTTCATGTGGCCAGCATGCTAGCTGACTCATGTTAGACGGTCCTGATAGGCTTATAATAACGACTGCTTTAATTTTGGCGTTCGTTATGGTGTTAACTTTAACCTTATAACAGAGAGTTTAGAGGACAAACCTCCAACTAAATATTGGTTTTGGTTGTAGGGTGTGTTAATATTGGCTCCTTTACGTGAACGTGTTTGAGAATCTCAGTGAGAAGTCATTCATTTCCATACTTGCCATATTTCAACAATATGTTGTCTCTATTCCAAATGTAGTGGCATATTGGAATCAGTTTGTAAATGATACATATTAGATGAAGGTATAGATGTCTACTTACAAATACCTAATTGTGAATAAGGTTAAGGAGGCGTCCTTCAGAATTATTAATAAATATTACCCTGCCAATCCCTACATGCAGAAATACAAAAAAGACTTCAACACAAACTGCTCTTTCTGTAATGAACATCCTGAAACTGCTTTACACCTTTTCTGGCATTGTTCTCACACCAAGATATTCTGAAAGGACTTTTGCAGATTTATCATGGGCCATATCTCTAAAGACTTAACATTATTATCAGAAAATGTGTTTAGTTTCCTCAAATACTCAAAAAATGAAGACAAAACTTTTTTATAATTAATTTAGTATTGTATACATGAATGTACGTTTAGCAATAATAAACCTCATATTGGTGTTTTTCTGAAGGATGTTAAATACTTTATGAAACTGCTCTTTGATTCAACCAACAACGACGCTATTAAGACGCTTGACATCTGTATGTCTTATAATATCTTTGTGTAGTATGGTATCCCCCTGGCTGCCTGTTATTGTTATTTAAGTGTTTGTATACTCTCAACTGTAGACACCCTGGCAATTGAAATAGTTAACTTTATTTTAATGACTTTATTTTTTATCTTTTAAAATATTAAAATCGTCCTTTATTTGCAGCAAGTGAAGTCGCTGTGTACATTTCTAACTTAAAACCTTCTTGTCTATTTGCATGTTTAGGAGCAGCTTGTTGTAGTGGAGCTCTCTGGTATAATCAGCAACGACTTCCTATCCAAGTGTCGGGGAACATGCAAGATATTGGTGAGTGTCGGATGTTAATGCATTATGTTTCAGGAAGAGAAAAGGCACCATGCATGACAGAAACATTGACAGTGTACAGTATGTCTTTCACTGCAGCAGTCACTAAGTAAGATTTTGTCCCTGTGCGACAGGATATCGACAGCGAGAAGCCCATGATGCAGGTTGGACAGTATGTGTTTGCAGGGGAATATGAAGGTAAGAATTAACGCTGCAACAATTAATTGATTTATCAATTAGTTGTCAACTATTATATTTATTGCCAACTGATTTGAGAATCTTTTTAAGTGATTTTTTTAAATATAAAACAAGTCAAAACTCTCTGATTCCAGCTTCTTAAATGTAAATATGTTCTGGTTTCTTTATTCTATGACAGTAAACTGAATGTCTTTGAATTGTTGACAAAACATCATCTTCTTCTCTGGGAAAAACTGAATGACATTTGTCACCATTTTCTGACATTTTATGGACTAAACAACTAACTGATTAATCAAAAAAATAATCAAGAGATTAATCAACAATGAAAGTAATGGTTTGGTTGCAGCCCTAGTAAAAATGAACTTCAAAAATGCATACAGACCACTTGTAGAGCTTACCTGACTTGTGTCTGCTGTAAAAATAAATTTCACTCTCCTCCTTTCCCTCTTTTGAAAGCAAGTTGTCATGTTTCATGTTATAATCATGACTCTTACAACACCTTCAGAGGGTCATATTCTATCCTGAAACTCAGTCACTACTGCCAGTGATTGAATTTTGTGGTTTCAGTAATGAATAGTCCAAACTGCACCATCAAAAGTCTCATAATTGTAGAGTCAACAACATTACTCTATTGTTTGCAATAGATGGTATGGAAACAGAGGCACATAGAGACTATTTTTTCAGCACAAAGGAGCCTCCGTGAACTCCTAATAGATTTTATCATCAAAAAATATATTTTAAACAGAATTTTTACTTACTATCCTTCGATCTTCAAAGATGCGTTGGGAACTTGTGTGCTGTTCGAGGAGGGACCACCAAAAGGTAAGGTTCTACATATATTTTTTTAATGTTTATTGCTGTGTTTTATGTTGTTTTTCCTACTTTCTTTTGTTAATTTTCCATTTTGACGCATGTCTGCAGGTAAAGCTGACAGCGTTCCAGATCTCAAGTACAAGTGTCACACCACGAAGAAACTGATGATGCAAAGAATCTTTCTCGTCGAGAAAAAAGAAGGCGAAACCAGCACAGGTAAGACAGAAAAGCTAAACTCTCATGTTGCAAAATCTGTTGTGATTTCTGTTTATCTAATACAGATAATATAAGTTCTTTTTGTGACAGATTTTCTACAATGTTGTTTTCCAGACGTAGATTGACCCAACTCTTTTTTAATATTATGCAGCTTTACAAAGAACCAACTTTTTGCACAACATCGTGTAAAACCCTGAATGTGACCTTTTGTATTGTCCCAGCAGGGAGTGGTGATAGTCGTGAACAGATGGACACACCTGGTCAGTCCAATCAAGACAAAGACAAAGATTACAAGTCAGGAGACAATATGGACAACATAGATTTGGAAGACTCGGCAGTGGGCTGAGATATGGAGGCTTTGCTATATTACGACCCGGTGTAGAGACACCAGCATCTGTGAGGCTGTGAGGGACTCCATGTCTGAAACAGACAATTCAGAGACAGTTGGATTTCAGCAATAACAAGGAGAGGACTACGTTTTATTGTGATGTCTTGTGTGACAGTCCTTTCCCAGAATCATGTACTGCCTCTTCTTCACTGTACCTCAAAATAAGTGAATTTAATATTTGATGTGAAACATAAATACAGTGAAATGACACCTAAAGAGAAAACATGCTTTTACAACTCATCATGTAAATCCATTACTTTCCTTCCACATATTGGGGGAGGGGGTCTTGGGAAAGGCTGTTACAGAAATGTGGCCGGTGACCTCAGCTTAGCAGCAGGAAGTCCTGTCATTGTGCCTCTGTGATATAAACCAGCAGAGGGAGAGAAATCTGCTTTAGCTGCAAAGTTATAGTAGAGATGTGCTCATTGTAGAATGAGACACTTACACATTTATAGAAATGAGAACAGTACTTAACGTAAAAAGATGAAGTCATTATGTTTTTGATTTGTGATAAATTGGTTTTATCAGTGGCACTTTGACTACTGATTTACAGTGTTAAAGCCAACATCAATAAAGGCTTTTTGTTTTTACATTAAAAACTTGCATTCTCCATTTCTATCTCAGGGTGTCTGCAGGTCCGTAAAACATCTTAAAATATTACATTCAGTTTCATAAATATTAGGCCTTCAAAGTCATGAAATAGTCCTACATTTTATAAAAACATTTTATCTGATTTATCAATCTTTCAATTTCTTTGTCAAAATGAGTCATGATTTTTGTGTGACTGAACGTCCACATTTCTAATGTTAAAAATCTGTAAACATACCACTGAACCAACTTTATACTTGTACTTACCTGTTGGCAAAATGTAGATAAACCTAACTCACCTACCTCTTCACAGGACCACATATATAGGCCACTACTTAGCTTTATGCCATAATGTTTTTTAAATCAATGCTTCAGTAAGGAAAAAGAATCTTTGTATAAAAATATGTCTTAAATGTTGTTAAAAATCATCTTTAAAGGGTCTTAAATAGCATGTAATTTAAGTGTCTAATACCTGTACACCCTGTGTCTTAAATGTATTTATTGAATGACTTATTGTGTTGGGTTTCTTTGTCGTGGGATTTTAGCCACAGAACATGTATGTGAATTTTGCTTTTTTCATTTACATAATAAGCGACAAAGTACTCTCTAAACATACCACTGAACCACCGTAATACGTGTCTTACCTGTAGGCAAAATGTAGATTAACCTAACTTGCCTGCCCTTGCATGGGACCACATTTATAGACTACAGCTTTTCTTTATATTATGTATTTTTATTCGTATTCAGTGCTTCAATGAGAAAAGGGGATTATTTGTCCAAAAATCTGTCATAAATTTAGTGAAAAATCATCCAGAAAAAGTCTTGAAATGCATTAAATTGATGTGTCTGACACCTGTAGACACCCTATGTCTTATATGTATTTATTTATTGATTGATTTAGTGTGTTGTGGTTTTTTGTTTTGTCATTGTTGGATATCAGCCACATAACGTGTGTGAATTTTTGCTTTCTTCATTTAAATAATAAGTACTGGTTTGATGCAGCTGTTGAGCTGTTAACCTGCACCACACACACTGTTGAGTTCGTTTTATGAATGAACCAAGTTTTGTTGACTTTGAGGACGTGGCGGTTCTCGGCCAATCCAATCACCGATGCCCCCTTAAAGTGGACCAATGAGCAAGCGACATCGCACTCTGCTTCTCGGCACCTGATTGGTCGGCTGGCGTTTTAGCACAGGAAGTGCATGGGTGTGTTTCCGAGGGGAGGGTCTTAAGCTACATCGACGAACTTCCCTGAAGACACCGGTGAGTTGTCTTGGTAAATTATGGTTTAAAATACAAAAAAATATTAAAATGTTGGTCTCTTACAGCTAGTGTTTATAAAGAGGCAATACGGACTATTACGTAGTTGCTTTTTCACCTTCGTTTAACGAGCGACATTGCAGGTCAGTAGGTAAAACTAACGGTACGCTAGGTTAGCCAGTCTGTTAGTCACTAACCTTTGATTTTGGATGGTAACAGCGACTAATTGGAGGTAACGACAACAAACTGTTGCTACTGACTCGGTATACAAAGACGGCGGCAAGATTTAAGATGGCGAGACGGTTAATTTGACATTACATATATAGTGTGCTGTGTTACACGAAAGCAACCCAGATAGCGGTGAACGTCTTTTAGTTAGAGGAAAGTGAGATACTCAAAAACAAGCTTTTTTTTCCTCAGAATGCTGCGTTCAAGGACCTGATAGCATAATCACAATAACGTTACAGTCTGTCTTTACAAACTTGGGTAGCAAGCAGGTGATTTCTGAATATTTTCTTGTGAATAAACATCTCTTCAGAATATCTCTAACATAGATTTACCATAGCACAACTTTAATGTAGGTAGGATTTAATTGCAGGGCTTTGGTTTTATCTGTGCTGCATGTACTTAAATTCAGGGTGTCAGTTCATAAATTGTTGCGCTGGAATCGTAATGTTAGTATTTTGAGCATTATGGAGCTGGTTGTAATACAATAAGTGAGATGCCAACTTCTGCATCATACCAGGAGTGGAGCAAACACGGGATTGCGTCAGCTAAAACAGATTAGCCACGCAGTCCACCTCTCATAGCCCAAGTATTTACTGGCACTGAGTCAAACACCTCTAAACTGGCACAGACTTGAGCTGTCCTGAAGTAAAACCTGTGATCAGTACTTACAGAAAAGTGCAACATAAACTTAAAGGGGAACTATGCACGTTTTTTAAATTCATACATATTATTCCTATGGTCTAAAACAGTCCAAAAAATATTAATATGTGAGCAACTCTCTCCCGAATCCAAAACTAGAGTGCTAATATTCCAGTTTATGATAACTGATATGAAATCTGATTACAGATTCATGATGATCAGGCATGTCCAAAGTCTGGCGATTGATTTAAAATGGCCTGCAGCTTGTCTTTCAAAATATACTAGGCCTATATGTGGGCTGTCACACAATAGTAATTGAACAAGCAAGTTGGTTTTACATTTTTCCGTTCACCTCTTCATGGCAGGACTATCACACAGCTTGTAGACATGTACCAAGCAGGTACTAAGCAGACTGAGCTATTGCATTTTCATGAACAGACGTTAAACAAGCTTACGAACAGTTACCTAGCAGCAGATATTACCTGCTAGGTAGCAGAAATAGCCATAGCAATGAAGCATTTAAGGAGCTGTGCAAAAATTAGTATTTTTCAGTGAAATATAAAACTGTTGCATATGTATTAGATGTTTTTTTTTTTAATCAGCCCATATGATGCAAGAAGCAGCTTGCTCCAGGCATTTTCACATGATCTAATCTGGCCCCTATTTAAAAAAAAAAAAAAAGTTGGACACCCCTGTTCTAGATGTCACAGAGAGCACACAGATGAACGTTCTGAGTATACATGAACAATTTCTGTTTCAGCACCTAGAACACTACAACAGAATAAAGCTTGTTACGGTATTAAAAAGAAAGCAAACCTCTTGTGGGTCCACAACACCAGGCTGCCATTAATTTTCAGTTGGGCAGCTGTTGATATATACCCTATGGCATCACAAGTTTGAGACTTACTGCTCAGGTTTCTGGCTTTCAGAGAGAGTAGCTCATGTTCATAAATATTGATTAAACTGCGTTAGGCCATGGAAATAACATAATAGAATACACACATTAGGTGGTGTTCCCCTTTAAGATAGGCATGCAACACAAAGGATGCAATGTTTGAGCAGCAATAACAGCTTTCTGGTGTCTGTTTTTTTATCAGACAGCGTATGCACGTACGCAGGATGGAGCTCCGACCGCTTGTCATGTGCTTTGCTCTCTGCGTGGTTTACGCCACCAGCAAACCCACAGAGAAGAAGGACCGTGTTCACCACGATGACCCCCTCAGCAACCGAGAGCACAACGATATGGAGAACTTTGACTATGACCATGAAGCCTTTCTGGGACAAGAGGAGGCCAAGACCTTTGACCAGCTCACACCAGAGGAGAGCAAGGAGAGGCTCGGGTAAGAATGCATGTCGGGGAGATTGTGCAAATCTGTTCTTAAAAATAGTGGAAATAAATGAAGTCACTGTGGTAATGCCCTAGTTTCTCCTCAGGGAACAGTGAAGTTCATCTGAGGTGACACACCACTGGATGATCTGAGGGAACGAGCTGATTGTTTGCCATATTTCTTTAATTTATCTGCAGCATGTTGGTTGAACGTATTGATGAGGATAAGGACGGCTTTGTGACAGTTGACGAGATGAAAAGGTGGATCAAGCATGCTCAGAAGAGGTGGATCTACGATGATGTGGATCGACAGTGGAAAAGTCATGACCTCAATGGGGATGGAGTGGTGTCCTGGGAAGAGTACAAGAACGCCACATACGGATACATTCTTGGTACGGCTGCAGACAGTGTTCTTTCTATACAGCTGATGTACTTTTACCTGCGTGCTGCATGGACACGACTTGACCTGTACTTTGCCACACTTGCACACACTATACAAAGTTGTAACCTCTGACTTGCAGATGATCCCGACCCTGATGATGGCTTCAGCTACAGGCAGATGATGGATCGTGACGAGAGGAGATTCAAAATGGCCGACCAAGACCATGACATGAAAGCCAACAAGGAGGAGTTTACAGCCTTCCTTCACCCCGAGGAGTACGACCACATGAAAGACATTGTAGTGCTGGTGAGAGACAAATGCATGCAGGTGTTAAATTGTGACACTAACAGTGTTTTACATCCCTTCTCACTGCCCTGTGGTCTTTTTTCTCCCTATAGGAAACCATGGAAGACATCGACAAGAATGGAGATGGTTTAATAGATTTAGACGAGTACATAGGTGAGTTCTTATTGCTCACTATTACATTAGCACCTTCAGGCTGTGTTGCAAGATTTGGGGCTATTGTCGTTGGCAAACAAAGTCAGACAAAGAACATAAAGTTGAAATGTATATGAAACAGTGAGTCGTGGTAAATGTTTGAGGAACCAGTTCAAGGAAACTGTATGAAAGAGCCTGTTTGTTAATGTATTCAGCCACAGCAAATACCACAAGTTCATTTACGAAGAAGCATTGCAACATCATCAGCACCGTCTTTCTGTCCTCTAGGTGACATGTACAACCAGGAGGGAGACGCCACAGAACCTGAGTGGGTGAAGACTGAGAGGGAACAGTTCACTGAATTCAGAGACAAAAACAAAGACGGAAAGATGGACAAGGAGGAGACCAGAGACTGGATCCTGCCCAGTGACTATGACCATGCTGAGGCCGAGGCCAAGCATCTGGTCTATGAGTCAGATTCTGACAAAGTACGTACTGTAGAATTTCTAAATGATTTCAGATTTCATCAGAAATGCGTTGCTCTTAGGAAATTTACGTCCTCTCTAATTCACTGAGTACTCGGGGGGGAAGCGGAACTGCATGTGTGGCAGCCGATACAGTACGCAGAATTGAGTCTGTTTGAATGAACAAGCTAAAAAGGTGGTGAAAATTTGTGGTGTGTGGTAGATTTGTTTGATATTGCAATGAGAGTATAAGACTTAACAAAAAAAAGAAGCTTTTAGTTTGTCAGGCAGTCAGTTTCAGACATCGCAAAGGAGATTCTGACGTAAAGGTCCAGAGTGTGTCCAGGTTTTAGGGGCATCTATTGCCAGAAATAGAATATAATAATCATAACTGTGTTTTCATAAGTTTATAATCACCTGAAAATAAGAATCACTGTCTTTTGTTATCTTAGAATTAGCCGTTATGTCTACATACGCAGCGGGTCCTCTTCCACAGAGTCCACCATGTTGTTCTAGCCCAGAATGGACAAACACTGGCTCTAGATAGGGCCATTTGTGTTTTCACATCGGCCACCATAGTTCTCCTACATTGGCATTTAGGAGAAGTTTCAATTCTGCAACCTCACCGCTGGATGCCACTAAATCCTACACACTGGACCTTTAATTACATCTGTAACATGATAAATTTAAGAAATACAGGCTTTCATCTCAGCCCTGTTTGTATTACAGCCCTTTGGGATATGTTTATTGTGTAATTAAGATGAGAAAAGATATTTTATTTATTGTCTGCACCCAGTGATGCAAGTGCAGATCACACAGGACATACTAAATAGCTAGAGTAACAACATGACGTACCTCCATATCTTGGTAACAGTCTACGTGTAAGCACACAAATACAAGGCTTATCAAATATGTTATGCTTCCTCCATCAGGATGGCCGTCTGACCAAGGCTGAAATCGTGGATAAGTACGACCTGTTCGTGGGCAGCCAGGCGACCGACTTCGGAGAGGCTCTGACCCGACACGACGAGTTCTAGCATCCACCTGCCTCCCAAAGACTCTGTGTGTTCATCTTGTGTACCACCTTACTCCTCGGACAGCAGACGGAGTATTTCAGACAAGATAAACTCGCCTAATCCAACGCCACGGACAATAATTTATTTGATCTGTTGAATGTGTCCCATTGCACACACACACTAACATCACACTAACAGTGTGTCCTCATGCTCAGTTGTGTCTAAGAGTGGGATATATATCGCCAGCCTTTGCTCTGCTTCCACACACTACTCTTCCCTTTTGCAGGTCAGGCGAAGAACAAACAGTGTTAGATGACAATTTTTTCTTTCTTTGAAAGAATGAATTCATGTAATAGCCATGTTTTGTTATAAAACCTTAATAGAACAAGTTTAGGTTTGCAGTACACAGTATAGTTTATCTATTATCTTTTGTTTTTGCAATGCACTGGACTGTGAAGAGTAAAGCTGATTTCTAGCCAGTAGAATTTGTTCTACTCCTCTGCCAATCATGTAATCGGGCCCATACTGAAAACATGAATCGCTGATTCACTTGTACTCTGTTCCCATGTCTTTATTAATCATAATGCGGTTATGCTGGAGTGTAGGATGTTTGGACGAAGAGTAAATATTAAATTCCAGTGACGATGAAGACTATTTGTACTAGTGCAATACAGTATCATCAGTGGGTCTGCGCTGTGTTTGCTAGACTGGTCCCCAAAGCATCCGTGTTAACACAAGCTCTGCGTCCTACATGAGGGCGGGCTGTGTGTTAGTTGAAGGATTCAAGAATTTGTGATTTAGGGACTGATGGATGCTTTGTCCTCGAAGCTGCCTCCTTGCTTCTTTCTCATCACCTCAGTAGTGTGTTTGTGTGTGCGTGTGTGTGAATCTGTGTGTACATATATTACTTGTATACTTGATGACTGATTTGCCCTTCTTTGATGTCATGTTTTTTGTTTTGTTGGATTCAGCTGAACTAATTTGTGTGCCAAGCAAAAAACTTTGTTCTGTTTTTGTAAGCAGTAAGAAAAGAAAATGCTTCTCTCTCCTTCAAACACGTTCCCCTCCTAAATATGTTTGTTATGCTTGTATTATCACTACCACAGTTTATAACCACTGTTGAGGATTTTTATGGTATACTATAATGTATATGATAATGTTTTTTTACAGGCTCACTGCAGCGACCACCCTTTCACTAGTGACTTTTCTGTAAATAAGTTGTTGGTCTGCAAATGGAGCACTCTAACAATCAGGTCCAGTTTTTGTGATTGAGAAGAATGTCTCAATAAAAACAAATAAAATTGGAGCTCATAGTTTGCTGCGTTCTTTAAGCTCTAGTTTTACATGTGAAGGTTGTTAATGTCACTCTGTAGCCAAGCAGTTGTTCTCAGAGGTTGTTCTCAAGCTTTACATTTCTAGTAACTACTTTTAAAAAGATCATGGTCATGTATGAAGTGGAAGTTGTTTTTTTTCAGTGTTGCACCGTCATCCCTGTTCTTCGCAGCTTTTTTCCTTTTAAGGCAATGCCCTGTTTCCTGCTTTTCTTCAAGCTGCTGACCCACTGAACCCGGGGTTGTTGTTTCAGACCCTTTTCCTCTCACCATCAGTTTCAGGAGAATCATTTTCCCCCCAGTCTCCCCCATAATAGATCAAATATTGGCTAGTTTAATCTAAAGACACTCGAAGTATCACAGAATTAATGCTGGACTATTTTCCAGATATGTCCCTGCTATCCTGTATCAAGCAACTGAAGCTTGGGGAGGCTTTATTGTCCCATGTACAACTCGGCATATATGTCAAACACACTTCATCTCATTTTTTAATTCATGCAAAGCAGGTCTGATGAACACAATTGCTGTTTTCAGCAGTTTTTCTTTTTCAGTCTGGCATTTAGGAGCTTCAGTGAAACAGTTAAACTTATCAAATGTATTCACCACCAAAAAAGATCTGGAAATATTTGATAATCTGAACACAAGCCGTCCTATCTTTATTTTACACACGCATCTCTCTGTTGTTTTTCCCCTCTCCCTTTGTTTAATTTCTCCAGTAACTTACTTTGGTTCATGACTAAATACTTGCTGATTTAATTAGATTAATGACATTCCCAGCAGCCTCAGTTGTGTTCAGTGCTAGTTAGCAAATGTTATGTTATAGCATGCTAACATGCTAAGCTAAGATAGTGAACATGGTTAATATACATCTACCAAACATCAGCATGTTAGCATTTCTACATTAGCATTTAGCTAGAGCTCCTCTTTGTCTTAGCCCCAGTTTATCCTTCTCAGCTGTAAGTGTCACATTCAAGTCAAAGAGCAAAGTTTCTAGCATGAGGGATTAGTTTAACACGGGTCAGCAACCTGTTATGAAAACATATTTGAGCTTTACAATGAAGGTAAACAGCCTGTCATCAATACAAATTTGTCTAAATGAGCATTTATTAATACAGTATGTTTTACCACAAGTGGCTACCTTGCAGAGGGCTATTTATACTTTGGTACTTGCTTGGGTACTTCAACTTTGCAGCGACGGTGGCAAAAGCAAATAAATTCGTCCATGCATCAAATTCTCCAAGACTTTCCCTCTTATGGATTTGGCATCTGGTTAGGAAGACTAAATACTAGCCATGACTATGACTAGCCAGCTATTGAGATTTGGCAAAATTTAGAGAAAAAGGTGCCAGGCGGTAGACATATGACACTTTTTTTTTTTAAAGATATTTTTTTAGGACTTTTTTGCCTTTAATCGTCAGGACAGTTTTTAGCGTTGAAGGGGGAAAGAGAGGGGGGACGACATGCAGCAAAGGGCCATGGGTTGGAATTGAGCCAGCGGCCACTACGGCAAGGAAAAAGCCCCAGTACATGGGGTGCCCGCTCCACCAGGCGAGCTAATGGGCACCTCATGACACACATCTCAATTGACAGAATGTTAAAAGTGAACAATTGGACAATGCAAGAGTCATGTTAGACATTCAACAATGATAAATGAAAAATAACTTCTTCATTTACATGTAATTTTTTTGTCAAAGCCACAGGGAGTCACTGGAGAGGGGCTAAAGAGGCACATGCGACTCTGAAGCCACTTGTTAAGCATGTATAATAAACCCACTTCTCTGCCTCAGTGCCCTGCCCATAAACGCTGGTGGGATTTATAATTTTGCTTGAATAACTACACCTGTCTCATTGTTTTAGTTTGACAATCACTTTACTCATGTTCAAGAAAAAAACGGAGGCATCATGCAGAGTGGGCAGAACAGAACATCAATGTGAGAACATCTGGTAGTACTCTGCTGCTATTCAGAGAATAAATGTGATGACAAAGAAGTGCAGCAGTTTTTTATTTCATGTGGACTTACCTTTAAAAAACGCGCACACACAAAATCTCATTAGAATTTGTAAACATTCACAATATAGACAATATATTTGATTCTTTATTGATTAATTCAGGCTGTTCTAGTTGTACTGACCTTGCCATGCATGAGTATGTTGTATCCTTGACTATTTATATGCATTCAAGATCACGTATTGCTCCTCTAGGCTAACTGTATGATATCAGTGAAACAGCATTATGTGTTTGTTAAATGTCTATGTTTACATATACAGTGTGTGAACATACAATGTCTTCTTTTATGTGGCCCATGTGCTGTATATTCTGTCCTCTTCCTTGTCTTAGGAAGTACCTGCAGCAAAGCAAAACCACACTATAGTCTGCAGTCTTCACCTTACCTCCTCCATTCCCTGTTGTCCACCCAGTCAGTCTCAGTTCCCTCAATGTTATAGTGACATCACTTACTAAATGTGATAAAAATAGGATTACAACGAGCCATCACTCTCAGCAGCTCCTCCTCGTCTGGCTCTAACTCATCATCATCATCATCCACACTGTTCTTGTCTGCATCTTCATCTCCCAGAAAACCATCATCGTCCGCTTCCCCGCGGCTGCCCTGCGTGTTGCCCGAGTTCGTCGAGGGCCTCCTGTCCTGAGATGGACTGTTGGCATCTACAGCCTCACCCGGGCACTCTGATGGCTCTGTTTGGTCCAGTGATGTGCAGGGCCCGTCTGCCTCTGTGCTTAGAGTCATAGGTGTTCGCTCTGGTGTTACTGGAGGTGTGTCAGTATCTATACGTACAAGCTTTGCTTTTAAAGGTGCATGCTCTGGGGTGGGTGGGGGTGTGCCTGTCTGCTTGGTGAGGGGTGAGGAGAGTAAAGGTGAATATGGGGGTGTTTTCACACGAGGTTTGCCGAAGGGTTTGTCTATTTCTGCTGAAGCGATTCGGGTATGACTGCATGGAATACTGGACTGAGAGGAGGGGCTGGTGACGGGGTCGGCAGGGTCATCGTTGGTGGTTGTTTGTGAATCAGGACAGGTGAGTGGTGGAGTGCTAGTGGCATCGGGGGTTGCAGGACTAGGACTGGTGTTCGGTAGAGCGTCAGTAGGGTCAAGAGATGTATCAGTTGGTGTGCCAGGGGTTTCTTCAGACGGAGCAGCATCTTGGGCGGGATGTGTGGGGCTCGCATCCACAGCGGTTGGTTGGAAGTTGGGTGAACTAGAGGAGTTTTTGGTTGGTGTGGAAACATCATTATTGAAGAGTGCAGTTTCTGTTGAAATGGAGCTGGTGTTGGGTGGAGCAGGTCCTCGGCAGGAGGGGAGGTCTTGTTGTGTGTATTTTCCAGGATTGTCTGGCAAGCTGAAGGAAGGATTGCAGGTTCCATATTCCTCATCGTTGTATGCTACTTCCTCTGTGTGCGGCATGCCGCTACGGTGACTTGCCTGGAGAGTTAAGACCAGGGAAAAAGTAGAAACCAATATTGTATTGCAAATTAATGATCCTGCTTCCGTGTGATGTGTATAATATTTGAGGAAAGGGACAGGAAACTGAGCAAGGATTGATATTTGTTTTAATAGTAAATAAATAACTCACCAGCTGGAACCACCGTAAGCTCTGTGGGAGGACAGGCAGTAAAGTATATTTCAGAAACTCAAACTCACTGACCAACAAATCTTGGTAAATATAAATCTGGATTATAGAGATTAAGGATCTCACCACATTGGGGTGTTTGCCCTGGGCCACACAGCCTCTCTGCAGTGGGTCCCTCTTCCCCTTGTGTTTCTTCTTCAGCCACATTGCCGCAGACAGGATACATCCGAGTACAGTCATGAACACCATGCTCAGAAACATGGCTTTGCCCATGGTGCAGCTTAAGGGTCGGTCATCTCCCAGTGGACTGATAGGGACTGAAGTATACACAAAGAGACATTAAGAGACATTGTTTCAGTCTGTCGGTCCATCAGCCATCAGCAGTGAATACCAGTGTTTACAAAGTGTGTGTCCTTACTTGATTGTCCTTCAGATAAAACCTCCACCACTACAGTAGCAAAGGTGGCATCACCCGACTCCTGGTCAACTGCCGTTACCTGCAGATATTTTGACTTTTTATCACATCATCGCCACCCTATTTATGTCTTTATTTATAATGAGATTTTGATTAAAGGCAAAGAGGTCATGCAATACAGTGGATTGTCTTCACTGAAAGATGTAGCAGTATGTAAAATATTCAGAAAGACGAAGTTTTAGCTGTTACAACTGTGGTGGTCATTCAATATCAATTCTGTCAAGTAAGTTTAGGGACACACTGGTCATTTTGAATGTTTTCAAACTGAGTTAAAGGAGCTGTGTACAACATTTAGAGCATTAATACGGCAGCCAACAATTATTTGCCATGTAAAGATACAGTGTAGTAATGGCGTCCTGACCAGAGAGTGAAGTCACACTCCCTCTGTGTGTGTTGTAACTGGAGCTCCTCTGTTTATTGTTATGGTAGACTTTCCACGTCCACATACGACGTGCAAGGTACCCTGGGTGCGTTGGTTGTTGACATTCTGGGACACCGTTCCCGACACCGACACAGTTGTCTTCTTTCAAATTTCGTTTTCATAGGAAATTTAACATTTACATTCAGTCTCTTTCAAAATAAATGCGATACCTCAGTACAGTGCCATAAATTGACATGTTTTTTCCCCCCTCAACAGCTAACATACGTGGTTGTGTTTAGTCAACAAAAGGAAGTGGTTAGGTATAGGAAAAAAGAACAGGGTTTGGCTTTAGAATCTTACGAGATGCGAACATCGCTCTCTGGGGTGAAAGTCGGTGTTTGTTGGACCCATCCACCACCCTTCTTGACTGCCCTACTCGGACTTTTGCCGCCTTAACTTTCGTCCTTGTCCTGTTGCTTTTCCTCCTGACGCCGCCGGGCGCCATTGAACTATAACGGCAACCGGCCGCATAGCATGCTGACATTAAAGGACACCTTTTTTGTTGTTGTTTCTGACGCCGCAAGTCACAGTTTTGGATTTCGATGATTTCGGAGTGAGACCTGCTGGCTCGCTAGTGCATGTGAGCCTGTGTGTATCCAGCTGGCTAGCTAATCACCACTATTCTGCATTGCACTCATACCGTGGTTACCACTGACAACGTCATCCCAACCCACAGCATCATCCCCCCAGCCCCGGTTAATGCCTCTGTCAGCACTGTTGCCATTGTTAACGCTGTTTGCGCTGTTAGCACTGTCAGCCCTCTCTGAGAACCATGTGCAGACAACCTAAATTAGACTCTTAATCAAAGACATGTTGTGAATGTCTTACCCAGCTCCTTTAATTATACTTTACCATACTGCTGATTATTTTGCAAACAGATAACAGTTTTTAATTCATCTCCAGCCTTTCACAGGCAGTTCCACTTGGACAGAAACAGTGAAAATAACTTAAAGGCCTCCGTTGTTGATTGGTTTTCTTATTGCATTTGTGTAATTTTTGTACAATGCTTCATAGTTATGTTGAGTCATGCATAGTCATGCATGCCCAAAATGTATTATTAACTCTGGGTTGTTCCATTTTGTCTTATGATAGACTCACTATCTCAATCAACTTTCATACAAATTTGGGCTCTATTTAAACACTTATGGTATTTAAAGGTAAAAGGATGCCACATTTAAGCTAAACTTATGTAAACTTTTGTGCATTTGTGGTTACAAATTGAGGTTGCCTAAAGTATAAAGAATCACTGGTCTTCAATCAAATCAAATAAAAGTAAAGTAAAATTGTAACACTAGGTTTTTACTGGGACTCACCTCCAGAACATGTTTCTGTTTTGGTTTGAGTTGATTGGTCCTGGCAATCAGAAGCCCCTCCTGTGTGATCTGGTAGATGTCTGTGTGATTGGATGTAGGACTGAGGGTGAAGTGGATCATGGGATTGAAACCCTGTCAGTTTGTGGAGAAAAGGAAGGTGATAGGTGACAATATAAATCAAACATAGAACTGCTTTGACCATTGTAGTGCTGAGTGTGGAGTTGTAGCGTGGTGCATACATGGGTAAAGTCTTGATCTTGCACATGTAACATCAGCGCTTTGCTCCCATATGTATTGACCAGAGAGGCAGAGCTCTTTCCGGCAGTTACAAAGCCTTGATATTCAGTCCTGTCAAACTCTGGATAAAAATGGTTCACTGCCAGAACTCGGACCAACACAGTAGCAACAGAATACTTCCTGGGGTCGTCGTCCTGATATGCCTGGGTGAAAAACAGACCAGTGAGATTGGTATTAGGAGTTAGACAGTGTGTAGAGTGGATGACTTTCAAGCCTATCGTGAAGTCTTACCATGACCTGTAGATGCAGCTCTGGAGTTGTGAGTTTGTCTCCAACCCCATGAATTAGTTTCATCTCCCCCGTCCCTCTGTCCATCTCGAAATGCCCATCATCGTCTCCTAGCATGAACACAAATACAATTACAGGTGTGCACATGTAAGCACAGCACATTTCAAACATTAAGTTGTGTAGGTGTGTGTGGTACCTGAGAGAATAGTGTAACTGAGTGGAGAGCTGAGTCCTCTGTCTCCATCCACTGCATGAATGGGACCAGGGAAGAAGTCCAACACAATGTCCTGCAACATGACGCACATTTGTTGGTCTTAAACCTTCCATCTATGTATGGACATAATTAATGGACATTGTTGTATAACACCAGTCGTATGTGCGTGGTGTGATTGAGGGAGGGTTTAGCAGCTGACCTCTTCCCCCTCTGTGACATTGACTGTGTACACAGGGCTGGTGCAGATGCGACTGGTCTCATCCTGGAAAAGCAGCGTGCAGGGCAGAAACTGTGGGTACTGGTCATCTCCATCCAGAACAGTGATGGTGATGTTGGTGCTGGTGTTGTAGTGCTCAGCAGTATTCATTTCCTGAGATAATGACAAGTCAGGGTTTGCTTGGAGGATATTACATTGGATAAGCAAGGTTACGATAGTAACCGTCACAAGTATCAGGGGAATCAAATCTTTATTTTCTGGGGAAGGATGAAGTTAAAAATTAAATCTGCATAGCTTACTGAGGCGTGGATGGTGATAGTAAGCAGGGTTTTTTTCTCATAGTCGAGAGGCTTGGACAGGATCACCTCTCCGCTGTTGGGCAGATCGACCCTGAAGTACTCGGCATCAGACTGCAGAACACACACAAACACATTGACAATGGTGCTTTCTGTGGTGGTGTTTTTCCTTTGAATAGTGAAAGAGTAGAACTCACTGATGCCTGGTCAATGGAGTAAATGATCTTGTCGTTATCCGCATCTGTGGCCTGGACAGTAAACACCACAGTATTCACAGGGGTCAGCTGGAAAACACAAAGATGGACAGGCATGAAGAGAAACACTTTAGCAATTTAATCTTGTTTATTGTTTATTGTTTATTAAATGAATCCCCATTAGCTGATGCCTTGGCGACCGCTAGTCTTCCTGGGGTTCATAAAAGACATAAAACATAACAGACATAAATATAATGGACAAAAACATAATACAAAATACAAACAGACATAAAACTAATACATACAGTCAAGTAAAAATCTTGCATCTTGTATGTTTTGTTTTGCATGTGGTTGTTTGTGAACGTGCCGCACCTCACTGATAACTAGAGACTGGACAGTGTCTTCATCAAACACAGGGAAGTTATCATTCTCATTGATGATCTCCACCATGATCCTGTACACACTCTGACAGCAAAAAAGAGGCATATTTAAATGTGGGATGACTCACTGAAGAATTATGGGTATGATGAAAGGGATAAAGTGTACCTGAAGTGTGTCGTCCTCATAACATGACAACTCAGCCATGAGGACAGGACCCTCAGCCTGAGAGACAGGAGAACAGAGAGATACCAGCAGATATGAAGATACAAATAATAATATGATCAAATATTTACACACCAAGCAGCTCCCGTTTAGAAGGATTGTAATGCAGAGTGACATTTGTGTGATGTCACTCTTGTTGTTTTCTACTCTGCCAGATGTTTCTTTGGTCCAGCACCCACTCTATTGGATGTTGGGATGTTTGTGTCTTTTGTACTGTTTCTGACTGTCGAGACACTGACAAAGAAAAACTTGCTTGACCCTTTGAAACCTGCACAAATTGGCTTGATTTCTTTTAAAAACATCGGGAGTAGGCAGTGAGCAACGAAAGAAGAAACGAAGAAGAAGAAAGAATGAAACAAACAAACAAGGAAATGACCTGGAAAGAGTGCTTAAAAATGATAATAATTCTGAAATATTATTTCAAAATGTAATATTAAAAATAATGAAAATAATTAAACTATTACAATAAATAATAGCACTTCTATGGATATTTTTCTTTTTGTCCCTAAACCCAGGCATAATATTCTTTGTGTTTATTGTGCAGTTTCACTTTTGCCTACTCTAAACATGTTTTATTTCTGTCCTAAATTTCTTATTATCATCTAAGTGTAGAAAAATATGTTATTGTAGAATGCAGTTTCTCTTACTTGGTGTTAGTTGGCAAATAACATATTTTTATATATTTTGTGTTCTTTTATTATGTCATATTTTCATTTTATGGTAACTGTGTGAGAAAGGCACATCCCAATATTTTATCAAGTGCATTAGCAAGACTGCAGCATTTGTAGAGCGAGGTGTCGAGCCTCTTGGCTACATATTGAGTATACTGGATGAAAATGTTAAAACTTCGTAGCTGTCATAATGGTTTTTAGTCTAGAAATATTTTCTTTTTGAGGACAGAGGAATGAGCAGATAGACTGAGATACAAGGAGAGAGAGACTGCTAATCTGGTTGACCCTTTAACAGCTGCCATGATGTAAATCAGCTGGCTGGGAAGAGGATGACGGTAAGAGAGATTGTTTTCGGTCCAAGGACAAGGCTGTAAGGTTCAATCTCTGATAGTTCGCTCTAAACTTAGATATAACTTCCCTGCGGTATTAGAAGCATTCCTACAGACTCAGTGAAATATATATATATACATATATTCACAACTTCCTGTTTATTAGAAAGCGCCAACACTGAGGTCAGCGTTAATGAGGGCATGTCCTGACTCAGTTACCTCTCGGTCGAGGACCTTGTCAGCTGATGTGTTCAGCCGGATGCCTCTTTCATCCAAGTAGAACCAATCAGCATCCTTTCCATCCAGGCTCCACTGAACCCCCTCCATTGTGGTTTCAGCCATGAGTTGAGCAACAACTTCTCCTGCATGGCTGTTTTCTCTGACTGTTGCAAATACATCCTCGCCATCCAAGCATCCACCCCACCCTGACATTCCTGTGTCAACGTAAAAAAAAAAAAAAAAAAAACATTAATCCTGGCCATGAGCTGAACTCTGATACCAACAGTTGTGACGTTGCTGTACCTGTGGCTGTGTGAGCACATAGGAGGACCAGCAGGGAGCAGACTAGAGCCTTGACCTGGAACAAACTCCATTTCAGTTCAGCGAGGGCCATCCCTGGGCTGCGTCAGGCCTCAGGGACCACTTCTTTCTAAGTGAGGAGACAGAAACAACAAACATGATAAGCTAAACACGGTCATCCTTAGCCCTCGTTCGGCATGAATGAATGGGCTAGACTGAGTTTTACTCTCTGTCTTGATGGCAGCACGTCTTAAGAAGCATCAATAGGTTAAGACCCTACTAATGTACAAACAAGCGCACACTGCTCTGTCCTGTAAGTCCCTCAAATCCCCTTATAGTGGTTTGTGCCTGGGTTGCCCCCATCTGAGAGAGCAAACCTGTCACTCTTACCTGACAACAAATAGTGTAGACCTTTTGACTTCTGTTTTCTGTAACTGTGGCTTTTTAAAGGTTGTACTTTCACAAGCACAAAGAAGAGTTATTGAATACAGTAAAGTATGTCTGCTTGGAAACTTAGCCATATTTCTTCACCACAAAATTCAACTTCAGTTAAATTTCAAGTAAATTAAGGAGTGTGACTAAATGTCTATTGTGCTCTTACGACCCTGGGTGCACCAATGGGTTTGTCTGTGCAAGGGTTCGAATGGGTACGTTGGGATGAGGGGGTTTGGCAGGATCTGGAGACACTCACATCCTACTGAAACTAAAACTCTGCTGCAAATGCAAGGTAAATAAACACACTCAACTGAGTTATCATGGATATAAACACAGACCGCCTGTGCTGTTGTTCGCTTGACTGACCTGTTGTTGTCAAATCCTCTGCGGCTTGTCTGTCAGTCTCCATATCCTCCTGACTTGTGATGAAAGCAGCATCTCTGATTCCCCAAAGCCCTGAAAAACCACCGAACGCCACTCAAAAAAGGCAGACTGAGGCTTTCAGGAATAAATAATAGATATAACAATTGATAGCACTGGCCACACACACACATACACACACTGACATGCACTCAAACACACACACAGTGACCCCCCCACATACATTAAAAAGCAGACAGCGCCTTATGGTGTGTATCCTGGGATCAACGTCAGCTCAGAGGCTAAAGCCCGAAGGCGGGGCTTACCTGGTCAGGGACAAAGACTGAGCCAATTAGATAAGAGATGACAAGAGCCTGTGACGGTGAGGTCAGGGACTGCGGTCACAAGTGAATTTAGGAGATTTGTCTGGTGCAAAGACGCCTGAACCACATAAACAGTTTGTCATGCAATCACAGTTGAACAGTCAGATCAGATCAGAGATCAGCTCTGGTCTAAGATGTTGTTGCTGTATTGCAGAGCATAACAGGAAATGTCATCGTCTTTATTAAATTAGGTGTTGGTATCTTGTGTCATACATCACACATACGTCAGTGTATTGTATGGGTTAGGACTTGCTAAAGAGTATGAGTATGTGCTTTGGCTACACAGCTTGCGGCGGTTGGATTTGTTCAATTAGTGACATGTGACAGCTAATGGGGCTTGACAACGGATTAGCTATCAAACATCGGCTGTTCACCTTCTGAAGCTTAACCCACATCCTTTTTCCACACTTGTCCCAGCATGCATAGGCACACACACACACACACACACGCAAAACAGTGTGTCTGTACATATCTTTCCCGCTCCTGCGACGAAAGCTATCGTCTGGCTCCACAAGAAATGTTTTGGTTAGTGCAGGCCTGTGAGTGGTTTCCATTGTCAGAGGAAAGCCTCGGGGAAAGGTCGAACACTGCACAGTCTGTGTCCCTGACAGAGAGCTGGGGACAAGCATTTCTCAGTTCATGATTTTAGATTAAAGATGGTGTTTCAAGCAGCATTTAGAGAAGGGAATTGAAAGGATCACTATAGTTTCTTCATGTTTTTGTGTTGACATAATAAACTGAACAATAGTTGTGTAGTTAATGTAGATGAACAGACTTGTTGAGTTCATATATGTACTGCTGTGATTAGACATGTCCACTGGATGTCAGCAGAGATGTGGTTAAAAGATGGTGGGAGATGGTTGATAGATAACAGTTGGCTCTGACAACTACATCATCTGAACATCTGTTTTTCCAGAATGTGTGTTTTCCATTTTCTTGTAATGATGTTACCTGAAATGGCAGTCACTAAAAACTGAGCTGAACTCTTGTTGGCGACTGTTGATTCTACAGAGGAAAAAAGATCTATCACTAGATAAATTGACTGTAGCAGAGTTGTTTTGGAGTGTAACTCATACTGTACTGTTTATATTTACATGCTATGAAATATTTAGACACATATGTGCACATGTCAAACTCTCACACATCATGCAAGGGGAAAAAAAACTTTTTTCTGTGCATGTTTTGTTGATAGTGTGTTATTATGTGTGTGAATTTATAAATATGTCATGGCCAAAGAAATCAATACCAAATATTTGTATTAAATAATGAAACACTGCAAAAATAAATGTTGTATTAATGTTGTGAAAACTTATAGATTCAGTATTCAGTACGCTGAGGCTCTAAAGACGGCAATGATGGTCCATCAGTCAGTCCACTTTGGTCCAAACAGATCCCAACAAACAGGTAACCTTAAGGGAACATTCCCTAAAGGTTACCTTTAGACATTTTAGATAACCTTTAGGGAATGTTCCCTTAAGATTCCCTTGAAGTTTATTTTTTGAAAACATTTTTGATAACCTTTAGGGAATGTTCCTTAAAGGTTCCCTAAACGTTTTTTTTTTTTTTTTTAAAAACCTTTGGAATAACCTTTAGGGAACATTCCCTAAAGGTGACCTGAAAGTTTAAATAAAGAAAACACCTGTTAAAGAACCTTAAGCGAATGTTCCCTAAATGCTCCTTGAAGGTTTTTGTTTTTAAAAACCTTTTAGATAAACTTAAGGTTTTGTTTTTTGTTTTGTTTTTTAATTTAAATCACCTTTACGGAACGTTCCCTTAAGATTCCCTTAAGTTTATTTTTGAAAACATTTTTGATAACCTTTAGGGAATGTTCCTTAAAGGTTCCCTAAAGGTATTTAAAAACAACAACAACTTTTGAATAACCCTTAGGGAAAGTTCCCTAAAGGTTCCTTGAAGGTTATTTTTAAAAACATTTAAGATAACCTTTAGGAAATGTTCCCTAAACATTCCCTGAAGGTTATTTAAAAAAACAAAACATTTAAGATAACATTTAGGGAACATTCCCTAAACATTCCCTGAAGTTTTTTTTTTTTTTTTTTTTTTTTTTAAACCTTTTGAATAATTGTTAGGGAATGTTCTCTGAAGGTTATTTTTAAAAAACATTTTAGACAAACTTTAGGGAACTTTCCTGAAGGTTACTTTTTAAAACATTTTAGATAACCTTTAGGGATCATTCTCTAAATATTCCCTGAAGGTTATTTTACCCTCTTAATGGGAATCCACATGACAAACCAGATGCGAGCGGCACAAAAATTATGCTGACATGTTTGGTCTACTAAATCCACACAAACTTCTCCGTTCAGCAGTCTCTGTCGCCAGCACCAGCTGTTTGTCTCAAGTACTATTTGATAGATTAACATAGCATTCTGCAAAGACATATGTGGCGCCCACAGGATGAATCCTTATGACTCTGAGGATTCCCCCACTTTTCCCATCCACTCATTACCCACTCAAGCTCTGTCTTGAGGTTTACATTTGTGGTTTTGAGTGAAATGTCTTGACAACTGCTGGATGGATGGGCATAACATATGGTTCACACACTCATGTTCCCTTCAGGATGAATGAGCCTGTAATAACTCTGGTGATTTTGGTGATGACTTTTCATCTAGTGCCACTACTGGGTCAAAATTTAAAAATGTCTTATACCTTTGTTTACGACTAAATACCTGCAAAACTTACATTCTCATCAGCCTCAGCTTTGTGTTAAGTGTTAATTAGTTACTAAACTAAAATGCTAGCTGGCTGGATGCTGACTGGTAAATGTTATGCATGTCATTATGAGCATGTTAGCAGGTGTAGCAACTTAAACTGAATTTGTCCTGCACACTGATCCAAAGTAGCCTGGGTGTAACACTAATCTACGTCTTCCACACCAGGGGAAGGCCCACTGGGTTTTAAGTGGGTGTGAAAGCAACATTTTGTTCCTGTTAAAGTTCCTTTGAGAGGCATTTCTGAATTGTGAAAACTTAACACTAAATTACCTCCTTTATAAGGATTTATTCTACATTAAAAACTCTTAACAAACATTTGCTGCATTTGTTGAGTCTCTGCTGCTTTATCACTGTGTCTAATCAGCCCTCTGAGCCTGGGAGTGCCAGGCCATCCAGAAGGATTGAGTGTATGTTGAAAACCCACCGAAGCAAAGACAGCAAGTCCTGTGAGAAAACATTTTAATTGTGATTATTACAGACTAACTGGCATGAGTCACGGATGAGGTTTCATTTGGTATGTGGACCGAGGGGTGGGAAGTGCTGAGCTAGAATCATGTGTTCACATATATGTTTCCATTAAGCCTTCATCTCCTTTAACAGATATAATCTCAACCTGTGCAGAAAACAGTCTGCAGAGTGATGAGGGACTCTCCAATCACAGGGGGAGATACTGTTTTTCTGTGTAGCTTTGTCTGTGTAGTCTCAGAGATATTGCTTACAAGGGTGCACACATAAAAAACTCTGGAATAATAAACACAGTAGAAAAGAGAAGGACAACAACATGAGGGAAAAGCCAGGAGTTGTGGAGACAGAGGTGGGGGGAGCTCAGTGGGATGCACAGTGGGACCGTTTCCAAAGCAGTGAAACATGACTACTTGTGTTTACCCCCGCCTTCTCTCTCTCTGCGCGCACACACACACACACACACACACACACACACACACACACACACACACACACACACACACTTACTTTTGGATGCTCCAGTATGGCTCCCCTCCAGTCTCCAGACCAGGTTTTAGCTGATTACCAAAACGGGGGTCTTGGGGAATCAACACCACTGAGCAGTGCTGGGTGGGGAGATGCTTTTTTTTTCCTTAACAAAATGAAGGAAAACAAGGGAAGAAAAGACTTCTCCCACATCTATCCACATGGGACTGGAAACTGGACGAGACAGAGACAAGAGCCGGTGACCTCATGCGCACTGCACACCTGAACTTTTCTGCATGCGTGTCCTTCTCTCTCTGTCTCTCTCTCATTAGAAATAACACGCCTCTTGAGCAAAGGATATCATCAAACTCTTCGCCTTTGTGATCATGGAGTGAAAGTGTGTTGTAGATACGGCCCCAGGGGGGAAACTAAATGTGTGACTGCAGAGAAGTGACGCCCTGCCTGCATCCAGATGTTTCATGTTTCATGTTTCGCCTGCGCGCTCTTTGGGAAAGGTTCTACTCGCAGGGGAAACAGGGGGATCTTGAACGTGCTGTCCGAGGTCCGTGTCACTATATTAGGGTTAAAAAGACGACGAGTGCAATGCCGTTTGCATCAAGTGTTTAGATTTTAAGCCAATCTTTCCACTGTTTTCCATCTGGAGAATGGAGACCGGCAAATTTAGGACGCTCATGCTGCTGGGGATACATTTGCTGTGGGTCTGTGCGCTGTTTGTGCAGGGGCACCCCGGTCCCAATCAGGAGAATGGTGAGTTTATAAAAGTGTGCTCATTGGTAACTGGTTATTTAGTTTACATTTCTAGTTTAATGTCATTTCAGTTTTGTTCATTTTACTTTTTTTTTATTTTGATTTGGCATTATTGAGAGACATTTTGATATTATTGCCTACTAGACCCTTTACTTTAAATAAAAGTAAACCTAAGATGTAAAACTTAAGTGTTTCCAGCAACATATTGTTAAGTGTCAAAAGTAGACTGTATACTGATCATTTTGCAGTGTTAAATGTTATCATATATTCTTGTATTGAATTACTGATTATTAATTTTATCCCCTTTATTGCTGTTGCTGTGGTGCAGATCACCTCAGCTACTCTACATGATTAAATCTATAACCATGCATCAAATTCTGTTAGCTATACTATAGTAATATTTAAATTCAAGTACTCAACATTAATGGTGTAGGCTATATGTTCTTTGCTATTTTCCATTGCAAATTTGTCCAATAAACCAAAATAAATTGTCACGTAACTCTCAGTTTAAGATTTTTGATGTATTTTCAGATTTAAAGAGTTATTTCAGATGTTTTATTGCATTAAAGCTGCACTTGGTAACTTTTGCAAAAATAACCTTGTCATATTTGCTGAAACTGTCACAATATCCTGACAGTAGAACATGAGACACAAAACCGTGTGAAAAAGTCATGTTAGTCTGACTGCCGGGAGCACTGAGAGGAGCATTTCAGATGCTCCCAGTACTCTTCTTGGTGCTCCTGGCACTAGCAAGAACACCAGGTGCATTTGAGATAATCGATTGTGGGTGAACAAAAGCAAAAAATCAGATCTGGGAGTCTCTAAAAGATATTATTCACTGCCTTGCTGCCAGTGACAGTGTTCACAGCAAAGACAAGTAAACAGAAGAGGAAGACAAGATAAGATAATATACGTTACGATACGATACGATACGATACGATACGATACGATACGATGTGATACGATACGATATGAATCCTTTATTCTTCCCACAGCGGGGAAATTGCAACATTACAGCAGCAAAGGGATAGTGCAAACAGGAAGCATCAGTAGAAAAAAATCCAATACAAAGCAATATATAAGTGCGTAAAGATACAATGACATTTTAATCAAATATGTTATTTTTTTTATAAAAGTTACCATTAATTGAAAGGCAGACTAATAAGACTGACTGTCCTCTGCTGGTCATCTCTTGTTGTGTTTGAGGTCAGTTAGGCAGCCATGTGTGCCCGGCTGATGAATGGCTTCATTCTGAGACCTCTCACACAGACTCACAACCATCACAAGCCAGAAACCACAGTGTCATCCTCCATCTGACAGAGCATGACCTAATGCAGCATGTGAATGATGTGTATGCATGTTTGCTACAAGTCTGTTTTATCTCCTTCTCTTAGTGATCGACCTATTGGCAGCTCTAAACATGTCCCACCATGTAAGCGGCGTGGCCAGAATGCAGAGTCTAGGCGGTGTGGTGTACAAAATACGTCCCAGAGCGCCGTACCTGACTCTTCCTCGTGAATATTCCCACTTCTTGTCCTCCAACCTTCAGGGAGGCATGGGGGTGCATTTAGTGGGGCATCAAGCATCGGGCTCCAGTGCCACTCTTTTTTCTGTCTCCTCTGCGTCCTCAACCATTCTCCAGATCGTCTCCTCCACCCTCAATAAAACTCTGCGTTTGGACTACCAGGCTGGAGGAGGAGCTCAGGGCCTTGCCAGCTTTCACTACCCCAGGAGAAACCCCTTCTCCAGGGAGGAGTGGACACAGTTGGCAGTCAGCCTGGAAACTGACAGGCTGGCATTTTTTGTCGACTGTCAGGAAGCTGTGGTTTTATCGTTAAGAAGTGAGGAGAGAATCAACCTGGAACTGCCTCAAGATGCTGTTGTCACTCTTGCCAGCACACCAGGGAAGAAAGGCAGCAAATATAGTGTGAGTTTCTCGCACATATTGTGTACATGTACATGCCGACATACTGACTGCAACAGTACAGGGAAGTTAAGGACTACATTATATACAAAATGTATGCAATTATTTTGCCTTTATTCAATGTGCATTCAGTACATACAGTAAAATCTAATATATGAGCGTTTCTGTGTTTTCTTGTGAATGCAGGGTTACTTGAAGAAGGCTGAGATCTCAATGAAAGCATATCTAAGGCGGCCCTGGCTCTGTGACAATGCTACAGGTAAAGAAAGATGTCATAACTGAGTCTAAATCACTGTCTTTGTTTGGAGTATCTCAGTCCATTTGAGTTAAGAATGAGGATAAATGTATACGGAGAGTGCCAAAAATACCCACTGACCCTAGAGAGACGCCTTTCATAGTAAACATTTCAAAGCTCACCGGAGAGCTGTGATTGATTTCCTTTATTCCGGATACTATATATGTGTGTGCATGCTTACATACACACACTGTGCATGTACATGTGCAGCCATATATTAGTTTGTATGGTGGAAAACAGATACTGCAGAGTTAACAGTGTGTCAGAGACTGTGGTGTCATTCCCTTCTCATTTCCTTTTGCGCCATTCTTTCACTTTATTACTACCCCCAGCAATTTATTATATTTTGAGAACTCTTGTCATAACCAGTTGTGTAAACTATTAAACAACTGATATTTGGCAACCCTAGCTAGAATCCCAAACAGGCGGATACTCCTAAAGCTCCGCAGTGGGACCCTTCAGATCATATCTTTTGGCCCTCAGGCAGAAAGTCCCCCAAACAGTTTATTTATTATGCCTCAGTGTGGGTCTTCATTTTGACAGCATTTTTCGAGGATGTTTGTTTAGGCTACAAATTTGTTCCTTTGTTCATTTAAGAATACCCAGGAATCTGTTTCTCACCGACTGCTGCTTTCTCCATCCAGATTCTCTGCCTCTGTCTCAGTCCGCAGAAGCCCATAGCTCAGATTCTCGGACTGACAGCAGTCGAAAGTTCCAGCAGGATGCGTCCCCCAGTAAACCTCAGACAAGCCGCGGGGCAAAGGACCAAACCAGCCATTATCCCCAGGACGTCCAGAGTGACCAGCTGCAGAGAGGTGTGGTGCTGGGGCCTCCAGGACCTCCTCAAGGGGTGAGGTCTGTTTCTCAGGCACAGCAGGATGACAGGCTGAAGAAGCTGGAGAGGAGGGTGGACGAGCTGGCTCGCATGCTGGATATGGTCAAAACTCAGGTACGTGTTGCACTTAGATTATATGACCGTCTGTGATAAAACAAGAATATCAAGTGATGCGACATTTTTGTTTCTCTACAGAACGCAGACCTGCAGTCACGCTTACAGTACCTGGAGGGATGTGAGTGTGTGAGGCAGCGATGCATATGGGAGGGGCGTGAAGTGGAGGATGGTCAGCACTGGCAGATTGACCTCAACACTGTGTGTACGTGTGCATCTGGAAAGGTCACATGCCAAGCTAACACCAAAGGTAAAGACGACTCAGATTCTGCCAGCTCTCTTTCTCTCCTTCATTCCCTTTCTCTGTTTATCTTTTTCACACATTTACAAAAACACACAATAAAACCTGTGCAACATATTTTCCTCAACCTTACACTAACACACATTCAACCGGTGTTAAGTAGCTAGCTTGCAGATGGCCGCCCCTCTCCCAGACCCTTGTCTGTCTAACCCCTGTCAAAATGGAGGCGTATGTTTCGTCTTGACCTCTGACCCCGCTGGGTTTCACTGCTCCTGTCCTCCCAACACCAAGGGACCAGTGTGTCAGAGACTGCTGAGACAGGTATTTTTGTACCAGGATTAGTGGAGTAAATTCATAAAGTGTTACGAAACAACAAAATGTTCATGTTGCTGATGTTGTGAAAATGTATGTGTCAGTCCCTGGGTGTTTTTTAGCCATGCTAGCAGCAATGTCCAGAGATGTCAATGTCAGCGCACCACTGCGGCCCAAATATCTCAGCAGCTACTGAGTGAATTGATATCAAAGTTTACACAGACATTTATGGTGCCCAGATGATGGATTGTAATAGCACTGGTGATCTCTAAACCTTTTATCCAGCGCCATCATTGCAAAATCTCAATTTTTCCAATACTGTGGTTTATGACAAAATATTTTCCTTGGCTATGTTTTGTTTAGTGCTAATCATGATTGAGAGTGTGTTAAACATTATGCCATTAAACATAAGCATGTCAGCTTTCATTGTGAGCATGATAGCATGCTAACATCTGTTAGCCTGATGTGCACTTAGCTCAAGGCCCTGCTATGCTTAAGTCTAGCATCACAGCGCTGCTAACAGGACGTAGATAACATGCTTCTTGTTATGTTGAGCATGTGTCTACTGTAAGTGTTTCATTATTTTACTTTTATAGATTTATTGTGTCTTTGGTCACCCGGCAGGTCTCCAGAACTTTTGAAATGCTTGAGGTGGGTCACAATCACAAATGAAAATGAAGGTTTGAAACCCTCTTCTGTTAAGTGTTGTGTTACTGTAGTTTTTGTACTACTTTCTTATAGTTGTAGCATTTTCTTTTCAGTTATTTTGTTTGCACTTGCCTTGTAATTTTACACCACTGTAGTGAGGTAGACATTTTGGGAAATACACTTTGTTTTAAGTTAGATAAGATCAATACCAGTCTCATTTGTGACGGAGTGAGGCTAGTTGTTTCCTTGTTTTACGTCTCCTAGTGGGGACATCATATTTCACAGACAGATGCCAGAGTGGTGCCAAACCCCTCATCTAACTCTCGGCAAGAAAGTGAATAAGTGTGTTTCTCAAAATGTCAAGTCATTCTTTTGATAGCTGATCTAGTTTTTAGATCACGCTTGTGATTGTTGTGTGTTCACGGTTTAGCTGTAGAATGTTGCTTGGCCTGCTGCATTGGGTGAGCCCAATAGCAGTGCTTTGCTTTACTTTAGTCCTTTGTCAATTCTGGCTGTGGGCATTGCAGTGGGGTTTAAGGCTGGGTAAGAGGCCCTGTGTCCCCCCTCCACACTTCTAGGCATGTTGGGTACCCAAACCAGAGACCAACTGTGAAGGGATGCGGCCATTTCAACACCGCTGGGCCTTTAATCCTACCTCTGGCCTCTGTGAGGATTTCCTCTACTGCACTGGAAACAGCAGCAACAACTTCCCTTCCTTTAATGCCTGTAGGGACCAGTGCATGTTGGGTGCGTGCTGCCTCCGCAAACAGCGGCAGGATCTTCCCTCTGGCCACCAGAATTACACCTTACATGGATACAACATCTCCTCTGTGAACAGGACTCTCTGGGGATATGACCACAATAATTTGGAGGATGAAATGTTTTACAGCAATATAGACTCCAACCGCACTGAGATGAAAGATCTTAAAGGAAACCTTCAAAGTGTAGACTGCCGCAGGGACCCTGATTTCAATTATACCTGTGATTACCTCACCCTAACACAGTGCCAAGCTTTGTTGAATGACCAAGCTGGAGAGGCGCAAGTAATGAGCTTCTCCACCGGAGCGAAGTGTACTGACGTAAGTTGTGGTGGAGGTTGTGGTTGCTTCCTTCAACAAAAGCTGTGGAGATATGGGGAATGGTTCAGGCAAGGCTGTGAAGAGTGCACATGCACACATAATGGCAGCGTTGACTGTGTGTGCAGACATCTGACCCAGCGTAAAGAGATAAGAGACCTTACACAGAGAGAGAGGAAGTTGTACCAGCGGGCTATCAGGAAAGTCTATGCCAAGCCAGGTAAGACTGTGAATCTAAATGTTTTTGTTCCTTACCTTTTTAAAATATAAAATATACATTTGTATCATCATTATGGGTTTACCTGTGTCTTTGTTTGTGTGTTCACATGTGGATTTAGCTGTGTGGAAGGGCTTTGCGCTACTGAGAGCTGAGTTCTCCCCTCTGGCCAGTGATCATACCTTCTTCCTCCCATGGCACCGTTACTTCCTACGATTAGTAGAGCGTGAGCTGCAGTCAGTGTCATCATGCAGACTGGCGCTTCCATATTTTGAGTGGACAGTGGACTCTGGGTCAATGAAGTCCTCGGCTGCGTGGCAGGCTGGATTGTTTGGAAGAGATGGTGAGCCCGGCTCCAGCTGCGTCCCACATCACCCTTTCCAGGGCTTGACTTCCCGTTTCCACTGGTCGCCTTGTCTCAGACGCAGTTTCAACTCCTCGGTTTGTCTTACAGCTTTTATTCATTCAACAGCCCACCTCACTGTACTTTGCATACATTGCAGTGTTTTGAGCTGTATAACAGGTATCAGGTTTGTCTAACTTATTTCCGATGATTTCTTTAGGTGTGGCTGCCAGATGCAGTGACCCTGCAGAGGACTGTAAATCAGGCAGACTTCCAGGTGTTTTCCCGGTCTCTGCAAACCTTTTCTGGCCTCTTTAGGCTTTGGGTAGGGGGTCACATGGCTTCCCCTCTGGCTGCTTACGACCCATTATACCTGTCTCACATGGCATTCATGGACAAGCTGTGGGCACAATGGCAAGATAAACACCAGCATGGATCAAAAAGACAAAATTCCAGGGACGATAAGGCTCAGAGCAGCATCCTTTACCCCGCCAGACAGAGGCATGTGAAGATAAAGCCTTTTGATGTTACCCCTGATGATGTGATGTCTTCCCAGCAGCAGATGTGTATTGTATATGTGCCCATAACCATTGGTGCACCTTGTAATATAACATTATTACAAACACACCCAAGAGGAAGTCCGAAATTTAAGAAGCGTAGCTTGGACAAACACAACTCACACTCCAATAGTTTTGTCATTGGAGGCTTTGACAGCAGTGGTTTTGACCAGCACGGATATGATCGTAATGGCTATGACCGGAGCGGTTGGGACAAGTGGGGCTATGGCAAAGATGGCTTTAACCGGGACTTTATTGATATGGATGGATATGATGTATCTGGTTTCAACCGCTATGGGTTTAACCGATCTAATGTCACCTGGTTTGGCATGCGTAAAGATGGCATGTTTGAGAATGTGAAAAAGAAAAAGCATAACGAGACAGATGAAGAGGAGGAGAGTGATAAGTCACACAAAGACAAGATAATGTCCAAGCTCTTCGGTGACAAAGGCTACAGCATCTACGGGTTTGATCCATTTGGTTTGGATCGCAGCGGGTTTGACGCATTTGGCTTTCGAATGGATGGTTACGACAAGGACAGTTGCAACTGGTTCTTCAATGGGCCGCACTACCTGCGGTTCTACTTCCACACCCAGCAGCAGTTGATGTCATCCAGTGACCAAGCTTTAAACCGTATCACCCGTACCTGCCCTCCAATCTCCTCCCTGCCCCAACACTGGGCCAGACAGGACTGGATGACCTTTGATCCAGACAAAAGCAGTGCTCTGAATAGTCTACTACAGCAGGAATGGATGAGACAAATTAAGCCAGAAAGCGATGATAATGTTACAGCAGCTACTCAAAATAAGAGCAACGTATGGCTTCCAAACACAACAGATCACAGGTATCAGAATTACAAGAAGAAAGTGAGAAATGCCTCGCAAAGCCAGACCATAATATATTGTTGGATGCTCGTTGGAGAATGACTCGGCTCAGTGTGTTTTCTGCTTTGGACCTTATGCATCAACATAAGCCTTCCCTTAACCTGATTGGACAAACAAACCATTTGCTATGCTGTCATAGAATGGTGCAGGGATGACAAATTATTTGTAGGCCAACACAGAGGTTAACATCTCCCTGGGTCCTCTGACAAAAAGCCAATGAGATATTGGATTATTCTGTCAAACAAGCTCTGAGGCAAACCCAAGATTATGATACTTATACATGTTTTGTTCAGCAAGGTAATCTTCACAAACGAATACCACTTTTATGATTTTCAAAGTGTAAATGCAGTCGACAGGATTAAAAAGATAACGTTAGGCTATAAATGAACTACACCATGGTCACATGACTCCAACGTTGCACCCACAACGTGGCTGTAAATCTGTGTTCCAGAGTTAGCTTGTCACATTATCAACTAAACCTCTCCTCAAAGCTTCAGCATCCAATTACTAAGCTCAGGCAAATCTCAGAGGAGGTTTTTGAAACCAAAATCTTGTAGTGCAAACAGAACTAGAAATATACCAGCTGGCTTTACAGGGCTATAGTCATATCATGAATAGTAATTCAATATTTTGTAAATTGTTTTTGGCATTTCAACCTATGTGGTCCATTTCCCCTTGAAACACTGTCCGTAGGTTTTGCTTCAAGCTCCACTGGTTCAGCGGCTGTCCCCTTGGCTCTGCGCCTATCAGCTGCCCTAACCTCTGCAATCAGGCCCGCTGCCACGTGTACCCCGAGGCTGTCTGCCATATGCGCAATTGTGGTTCCTGTTTCACAGAGTGGCGAGATGCAACAACTGGAAACCACGTAATATGCCATGGCTGGTAAACACTGGATCGTTTCCCAGAAAAATGGAGGAATAGAGTATTTTATACAGCTTTTCACAACAGTGAGAAGAGAACGGACCATCATTCGGTACCTGCATCGTCTCTGTGAGCTCAGAGAAACAGAAAGCACTTCATCATAATGATGACTGTTGAGAGGACTGATACTGGAGTAAAATAGGACAAAGACTCAATTATCAATGTTATATTAGCAAAATGTGCTTTGAAATCTGTTTTTACCTCATTACAAGATTATCCACCTGTCCCATCACATTTACATTTTGACTCACTCTGTATCGTCCTTGTATCTCCTTGATATAGGGTGATATGGCTAACCCCCACCCCCACACGCAGATTTGCAAAATATTCTATTTCTGTAGTTTGAATTTGACTTCAATTTTATTTGTGGTGAATAAATTCCATTTCGAAATCATCAGTTCAGCAAGTAACAGGCGGCATGGTGGTGCAGTGGTTAGCATTGTGGCCTCACAGCAAGACGGTTCCTCTTCGGGATGGGGTAGCCCTTCTGTGCGAAGTTAGCATGTTCTCCCCGTCGCAGGAGGGGCTTTCTGTGGGTACTCCGGCTTCCTCCGAAAATCCAAAGGCATGCAGGCTAGATTACCCATAGGTGTGAATGTGAGTGTGAATGGTTGTCTGTCTCTATGTGTGATAGTCCAGCGACCTGTCCAGGGTGTACCCCGCCTCTTGCCCAGTGTCAGCTACAATAGGCTCCAGCACACCCGTGACCCCCAACAGGATAAGCAGCTACGGAAAATGAAATGAATGAATGAGTTCAGTAACATTAGTCTGGATGTTCCACAGACCACACTGTCATGAGTTGGTTGGAGCTATTACTTGAACTATTTTTTGGTTGAAAGACGTGCACTAAAAACTGTTGACAGTAAGGTTCTGTTTAATATGAGCAGTGGAGACATTGTGTGTGTAAACAGATATTGTTACGTTTTTTAGTGCATTTTTCTAGGCTGTAGGCAAAATACAAAATTCCATTAACCTTGAATGTATTCGGAGAATATGAATACAGAGATGGAAATCTCAAAATCTGAACAAATAAAACCAAAACTTTCTTCTGAGCTAGATCCCACCAGAGGTCTGTAAAAGAAACTTGACTCTAAAGCTGCTGTAGTCAATATTCATATACTGATGTTCAATCAAATGCATACTTTTATTGTGAGGAGTGTCACTGTTAGTGATGAACCCACAGAGCATTGGTTTGGTTTTATGGCCATCAGCTTTCCTGCTTTGTTTCCTTTTTACCACTCTCATTAACTTTGCAGCAGTAAGCTGTGTCTGGCAAAAAAAGGAAAAAAAACTTTCTTTAAACTAGCTGGTGAACATAGTTAAGCAAGTAGCTGTATAAGAGCTAGAAGTTTCCCTTAGGATATTGTCATGACTAAAATTGGAGCTAAAAGAGAGTGAATGGTGGACTCACATTCTTCAGGTGGGCAGAAATATGACATTCACCATATCAACTTTATAAGGGAATAATTTGTCACTGTTGTGTTTTACAGCTCGTTGTACTGCCCCCAAGTGTCCAAAAAGTCTGTTAATGCAGGTTTAAAGCATCATCCTGTTAGAGTCACATGATTTTCCAATGTTTTAATTCCAGTGTATGTTTTAGAGCAGTGGTTCCCAACTGGTGGGTTGCGGACTTGCGAACATGTAGAGTTTGCAAAAAACACACTTTATTTTTAAGTACAGTGAATTTCTGGCACAAAGCTTTTATTTTGAAGTGCCATTTCCTGCTGTGGAGTGAGACTGATGGACAGCTACCTGATAGAGACAGCAAACTAGCTTAATGACAAGGCCAACCACAAGTATGATGCTGAATATATTAAACAGTGTAGACCTTGAAGTAATGACTAAGGTGAAATCTGGACCCGTGGCCGGACCAGTTGGGATCCACTGTTTTAGAGTACCTTGTCATTGTATAGTAACACAGCTGCCATCAATTTCCTGGTTGTGCATTTAAGGTAACTGAGTACAACAGCTTGTCATAACGGAGTGGAACAAACAAGTGGGACTTTAGTTGATGTTGGACTGGCCTCATTAGGGATCCTCTGACTCTCTTTGTCTCTTTCTCTCCCCTCTCCCACAGAGTTATGTAAACTTCTGTTCTGCCTATTGTGCACATTTTCTTCATCAGTGTAACGCACATGTGCCCAAACAGCCCTCTGTCCCCTCTCTCACCCCCTCTGACTATTCTCTCTGTCACTCTCTGTCTTTTCATCCATCCTCCTCTTAATTGTTTCTGCATGTAGGCCAGAAGACCCCAATGGTACCCGGTTGATACACACTCGGAGACTCACACTCCCACACACACTTTGATCTCATGCATGCTTGGCTTGCTAGAGGAAATGCCTGTTGGCTGCTGGCACAGTAGGCAGCCTCACTAGCCTCTCTCGCACTCTGTGATTATTGCCCTCTCTCACACACAAACACATTGTCTCTGTCCTTTGGAGAGTTGTCATTAAAATAATTATCTGCTGAAATGTCCAAGCTAAGCGAAAATAATATTTGATGAGCTTCCTGAAAGCCTTTGATGAAACAAAGCGATGTTGCTCTTCAGAGTTCGGTATGTTCTGCACTGTAAACAACGTAATGGCTCCAAAATAACAGCCGCAGAATGCAGGGAAGTTGTTAGGGCCATGATCTGATCCGCTTCTCCTACAGTAAATCTCTTCCAGTGTTAATAGACTTGCCGGTGGTAGTCCTTAACAGCTGGAAGGCTGCAGGCACTTGTGGTTACAGTTACGGCCCATAAAACTTTGTATGTGTGAGAGAGAGCGAGCACATGTACATTACATCAGAACCACACTGTTTTGTCATCACTGGAGAGACAGCAGAGCCAGATGTTCTCCTGTGACCTAGAGTAGAGACCAGGTGAAGAAGGCACCAGCTGTAATGCTCAAACTTATTTCCACTTTCCTCTTTTCTAACTTAAACTATCAGTATACATTCCAGCTTTATCATATGCAGACACACAATCTCAAAAATGTGTATAAACCTCTGTCTCATCTTCAGAGTGTGAACCAGATGGCAAAGTTCATAATGTGTCCTACACTATAGATGGCTGTCAGACGTGTTCGTGTAAGGTGAGTATTTCCATTTTGACATTTCTTGAGCCTGACAAATTGCTGTGGTCTTCCCATTTATCATTTTCTGTCACCTCTGTGTCCCTTCATTGCTAACAGGAAGGTAACAGGGACTGCAATCCCCAACCCTGCTGCCAGCAATGCAGAGGTAAGGACACAGCAAAAAAAATCTGTACGCAACAAACTTTATAAATGTAAAACAAAACATTTAATGTGTCTAGTAAACTATGTAAAAATTGTTTAGATCAATCCATATGACCATTGCACAGGATGCATATAGGTTTTCATACTTCTTCATACTTGACCCACAAAACCTGTCACTGACCACTTGCAGATGGCAGCACTGGTATATTTTTTAATCTATAAAGCAATATCTTCGCCATTTTCCTTGAAAGCATGCAAGAAAAACAATGTTTTCTTCATGAATTCAAGGTAACATGACTAACTGATTTACAAGTACTCATTATGTTGGTGAAGTACACCTATGAGTTGCCAGACTAGGAAAATCTCTCCCAGACAGCAGGGGGTGCAAATGTGCTTCCACAGTTAAGGGGTGACATTAGTCAGACCTGACAGATAAGATGGATCTGCATGAAAATGGAAAGTTCCTCCAGAAAGAGACATTATTCTCTCATATTTGTTCTGCTACATCAACATTTAACCCCTTCACTGCCAGTAACACCAGAACAGTAAAGCAATCTGTATAAATGTGTTTGCAGGCTGCGTACATTCTGGTGTCCAGTATGATCACGGAGCCAACTGGAGGTCGGTGGAGAATCCCTGTGAAGTCTGCTACTGTCTGGTGGGTTGGATACTGACTGACAGTTTAACCTTTTATCTTCTCTATCAACTTCATCTTTACTGATATCCTTCTGTCCTCTCACAAGGAGGGTCAAGTTCGCTGTGAGAGGGAGCAATGTAACATCCCGTGTAAAAACCCAGCTGCTCCTCCACCCAATACATGCTGTCCAGTCTGTCAAGGTGGGTTTCTTCAAATCACTGTAGCAGTGTGTGTGTGTGGCTTCAGTGAGCTGCAGAGACATAGTGTGTGTTCTGTGTCTTGTAGGCTGTGGTGTAAATGGTCAAGACTTTCCTAACGGAGCTCTGATCCCCACTAGAGACCGTTGCCAGGAGTGCTCATGTGTGGTACGTCATTTATCACCATATTCATTATTAAATTAAATTTTTGTGTGTATGAATCACTTTTATCTTTACTCTGTCTTTCTCCTGCAGAATGGAAATCTGGTTTGTTCACCCCTTCTCTGTCCTGCCTTGAATTGTCGAAACCCTGTGCATCATCCTGGAGACTGTTGCCCACGGTAACCAACCTGCCTAACATCATCCACATCACTTTCAAGCCTGCGTCAATCCACCTTATTCATCTCAGAGTAAGTGAAACATTTCCAAAAGTTTTAAACGTGTATGTCATGTGTGTGTGTGTGTGTGTGTGTGTGTGTGTGACCTGCAGGTGTGAGCACTGTGAATATGATTCTAAGGTGTATGTGGATGGACAGAAGTTCCCCTCCAGGAGAGACCCCTGCCTGCACTGCCGCTGCTCTGTGAGTTCAGTCTGGTTTTTTATGGATACATGATGTTCATGTGACGAGACGATGGGTTAGAAATGTTTAAACACTCAGGGGTTCAAAGAAAACCTCTTAAAGCCTATTGCACTTTCAGAACTAAATGTGATTAGATTTGAAAATGGGAATAAGTGTGAAAATATAGTTGCTTTTTAAGTCCTGAAAAATTTAGTTTATGTACACACTATGTAATAAAGAGTTTCTAAATAACTTCAAACCTAGTTTTGCCTCTCTGTACTGCAGGTTCTTGTTACTTAGTGGCTGACATACACCAATACTGATGTATCTGCAATAAGATTTTCTGGCCTGCTAGATTTATCACTCTTGCTCTGGTTTATAGGTTTGAGCTTTGTAATCTAACAGCCACTGAATGTTACAGAGTGACACATCTAATCTCTTCTTGTGCCTGTTAGGCAGGTGAAGTGTCTTGTGAGCGTATGGATTCATCATGTCCCGCATTACACTGCAGCCACCCAGCTAGGCGGAAAGGAGAGTGTTGTCCCACATGCGCTGGTCAGTATATCTATAAATGTGTCTAAAAGACATAATTTTCTCATGTCTTTGTCAAGTTTGTTTGACCGATTGCGTGCCGTCCTCCAAATTTGACTTTCATTTGTCAGATTCAAGCATAACCAGGGTTTGTATTTGTTCCCACAGAATGTGAGTATGACAGGAGGGTGTATGCTGATGGAAAAGCGTTTGCGCCTCCTGGAAGCGGACCCTGCCTGCATTGCAGGTGTAAGGCAAGTCTGAACAGTATATTCAAGAGGAAAGTAAGCCTGAATCTAACCATTATTTTCATAATGGTTCAATCTGTGTATTATTTTCTTGCTTTATCAGCTAGTTTTTTGGTCTATAAAATGTCAAGGAAGGGATGAACATTAGCTCACCTGGTCGAGTGGGTACCCCATGTACAAAAGGCTTTGTCATGGCTTCAATTCCAACCTACGGCCCTTTGCTGCATGTCATCCCCCCTCTCTCTCCCCCTTTCACGTTATGACAACTGTCCTATCAATTAAAGGCAAAAAAGCCCTAAAAAATCTTCAAAAAATGTTAGAAAAATGTTTTTCAGTGTTTCTAAAGCCTGAGATCATGTCCTCAAATGTCATGTTTTATCCAAGACCCAAAAATATTCAGCTTGTTGTCGAAGAAGAATAAAGAAACCTGGAAATATGAGAGATTTTTTACTTATTTAGATTAGATGACTCATACCAATTCACCAATTATTCCAATTATGAAATTAGTTGGCAGTTAATTTAATAGTTGACAACTAATCGATTAACCTTTGCAGCTCTAGAAGAAAGTGGTAAAACTTTGGGGCAAGTGTGTTTTATCTTTATTTACAAAGAGATGTTATACATTTGTCTTACATCTCAAAAAAAGTCTAATGTTTTCACTCTCTTTTGGCTCTTAGAGCACTGTATGACTCTATTTTTTTTACAGCACCCAGTGGGCACATAATAGCTGTTATGGTTCTGTATGCTCCTATAAACTGAAACACACTGTAATCATAATGTTTTCATACTTTATGTCTGCTACAGGGTGGGAATGTCATTTGCCGTGAAGAGAAGTGCCCTCCTGTCCCATGCTCCAACCCTATTATAGATCCACATCTGTGCTGTCCAATCTGTAAAGGTAATGATGCACACACACACACACACACACACACACACACGCAAGCGCAGCTCATCAATAAATATACTGTATGAAAGCTCCTCTTTTCTCATTATAGCCTGTGTGTTGGAGGGGGTGGAATATGAGGAAGGCTCCGAATGGCACCCTGAGGGTCCCTGTTCCAGCTGCACCTGTGTGAATGGAGAGACGGTGTGTACACACACACAGTGTGGCCCCACTGAGTGCCTGCATCCCACCAAGATCACTGGTAAGAGTGTGTGTATCTGAGGCTATACTCACATTAATACGTTTTCATTTTAAACTGCATAACTATTGCTATGTTTACACCTGGTGTCGACACTATTCTGGCATTTTGGAACCCCTAAAATGGAGACCTTTGAAAATGCTGCTGACCCCATTTTAGTCGGAACCAGTGGAAACGAAGACCTACCCAAAACGCGTACTTTGTTTATATGCTGACGACTGTGTAACCTCACTGTCTCTTTCCTTTCCTTAGGCTCCTGTTGTGCAGTGTGTGAAAGCTGCACCTATAACCATCGCATCTATAGCAACGGCCAGAGGTTTACAACTCCTGACCACTCATGCCACATCTGCACCTGTCAGGTGAGTACACTGATGTTCACACACACACACACACACACACACTACACAGTACTGTTCACCTTCAAACCTGCTGATACGGCCTTCCTTTCTCCTCAGCATGGCAGCGTAGAGTGTGAGAGGAGACCTTGTCCTCTACTCAACTGCTCCAACCCATACACACCAGCTGGAGAGTGCTGCCCTAAATGTCCAGGTACACAACCTCAGAAAGAGATTTGGTCATGAATCAATTAATTTGGATAAGTTTATTCTCATCTCACTATAGTGTCTGTGTGTTTGTATCTTTTCCAGACTGCTCCTTTGAAAACCACGTATTTGTGGATGGAGAGGCTTTTCCTAACCCTGTGAGTGTGTGTGAGGAGTGTAGGTGTGTGAGCGGCCGGATTGACTGCCACCAACCGCAATGCCCTAATCCTCGCTGTAACGCTCCTCTACCTGGAACGTGCTGTCAGAACAACTGCAACGGTGAGAAAACATGGATTTTCTATCAGTTAAACAAATTTAACAAATCAAAATCTCACAGTTACATAATATCCCTCTGCATCAGGCTGCAGCTATGCTGGGAAGGAGTATCCCAATGGAGAGAAGTTTCCTCATCCTACTGACAGATGCAGGACATGCAGCTGCATCGTAAGAATAATCAGTATCACAGCCTGACTCCTGCAGTGTTCACCTGTGGTCTTCTTGAAGCAGGTTTTTATTTCAATCTGTGTTGTGTTTGTTGTAGAATGGGAATGTCCAGTGTCTGATGAGGAGATGTCCACCGCTGCCGTGCTCGAACCCAAATGTGCTGCCCGGAGAATGCTGCCCCCAGTGTCCTGGTAAGGATGTGCAAGAAAGATAAAACAGGGATGTGAGATGTCTGTAGCAGTGACTGTGATGTGTGCCTGCTGTGCTAGAAAGTTGAAGGAGGAGCACAGTGAAGTTAAAAACAGGTGTCCTCTAAAAGCAATGGGAGGTTGGTAATTGTATGTTCTCACCCTAATCGGCCTCACAGTGGTTGGAGCTGCAGTATTTGCCGTGGCACACAGCTCATAGAGGCAATTTGGGTGCGTAAAATCCATTAGCATCCTTTTACCACAATTTTGTCGAAAAGCTTTGAGTGAAATCTGAACACAGTCATGACACACAAATTTTTGAATTCAGTGTGACTCACACTTTCCCATGATACCTACATCTCCGATGCCCATCTCAAAAAGACTGCCTTAAATCCCGTTAGAAAACAGAATGTCATGTGGATGGATGAAATCAGATTCGAAATAATACAACACTATATACAGCACAAATTTAATCTTTATTCCTTATTTTGTTGATTGTTTCTATCTGCTAGCTTAATGTCTGTTATCAGCTGAGTGTAACATCACATCAGTTGTTGCCAGATCTCACGAGAGTATGTTGCTAAAACAGAGACATGTCTCGAACAAATTTAATTTTCTCCTGATTTGTCTGTCAGAAAAAAAAGCCATTTCAGTATAATAATGTTTAGAAGGATTGGGACTGTTAAAATAGGGTCCAATATTTACTTCAGTGACTATGGGGCGAAGGAAATGGTTACAATCTGTACTCGTGTTCAGTTTCCTATTGCAATGAATGGCCGCAGCTGGTCTTCTAAAGGGGCACAACACTGGTGAAGCCCATGTGTCACAGATACAGGAGATGAAACTGAAGTGGGCTGTCTCAGTTTATTAATGGACTCTGGTTGTAGCCTCCTGCTTTGCTAATGAGCCGAGTGTCCCCAAAGCCGCCAGCATTATGGTTTTTACACTTAACTGAACAGATTTACACTTCGCTAGTGAGCCATTTGGAAAGTACCAAAATTATTTGAATGCAGTTTGGACTAATTGGTGTTGTGCGAAGAATCACCTAAAAAGCTGATAATTAAAAAAAAAAAAAAAATTTAATTAGCACTTTTCAAGCTGAAGCACAAAACGCTTTCCAGATTAAAAGATTTACAGAATGAAAATTAAAAAATAAAAAACACATGCAAGTCCCCACTGTTTGACATAGAAGAATTAGGAAAAGAAGAGCACATATGTCAAGCATCACTGAGGTGGGGGGGCCCACAGAGAGAGTGGACCGTCCAGCAATGTGTTGGGTGGAGTATGGGCCCTTATGATTTTTGCTATCAAGAATTTAGAGTTTGAAGATTTTCCCTTCAGACAAATACTATATTTTTTAATTTCACCGGCCGTACCTCTTCTGTGGTTGACATGATGTTCATTTGTGTGATGATTTGCTATTGAGTTTGTTTATTTACTCATGATGGTCGAACACAGCAGAGGTTATGACACTGTATAGTTGATATAGTTTTCCCTCATATTCCCTCAGCTCCTCCTTTGGACTGTGTGTACGAGCAACGATCCTACAGACAGCTCCTCCTTTGGACTGTGTGTACGAGCAACGATCCTACAGACACGCTGAGCGTTTCTACCACCCAGCTGACAGCTGTCGATCATGCACCTGCACCAATGGGACTGTTCACTGTCAGCGCAAGCCCTGCACATTCGCTCCATGCTCTCACCCCATCACACAGCAGTGCTGCCGGACCTGTGAAGGTACATTAAGTCCTGCCAAGATAACTTAAAGACAAAGCACTTTTCATATTTTGATCCAGCAGATTCTGTCATCTGTTGCAACAAAAGAAAGTTTGACACAGATGTTTTTCTAGTCAAATAGTTTCCTTTATGTCTTATTTCCCTCGCAGGCTGCCTATATGAGGGCCGAGAGCGATCGAATGGGGAGACGTGGGATGATGCATCAGACCCATGTGCACAGTGTATTTGCCGTGAGGGCTCTGTCCAGTGTGAGAGGAAGCGCTGTCCACCGGCCAACTGTAACCACCCAGTCCGGAGACAGTGCTGCATGTCCTGTGATAGTGAGTGTCCCCCTTACTGAGGAGGATCCACAGACTTTCCTGTCAGCACTTTCCTTGGGAAGTGTTTTCTCTTGGTTATCTCAAAAATATCTTAATCTCCATTTTTTCGACTTGCAGGCTGCATGTTTCATGGTAAAGAATATCCTGATGGCACTGAGTTTGCTGATGACAAAGACCCCTGTGGCGTGTGTTACTGTTACGGCGGGGAGGTCATCTGCACCAAGATACCGTGCAATGGAGAATGCAGCCACCCTTACAAACCACCTGGGCAATGCTGTGGAAAATGTGAACGTATGTAAAGTCACAATCATTCCTGGTTTAGGATCATTGCTTTAAAATGTTACAAAGTGACAAAACAAACCTGTTTTTATTTTATAGGCTGCTTCTATAACAATGCAGTCCTCGCAAACGGACAGTCGATCCCTGACCCAGGAAACCTCTGTGCTGAATGCACCTGTCAGGTAGCATCAACACACACATACACATTCCTGCTGGTTAATCTCTCGAGCCAATGTGTCGTGCTTCTTCTCCTACAGAGCGGTTCAGTGCGATGTGTGAAGAAGACGTGTCCAGCAGCCTGCTGTACTCACCCGATCACCGACCCGTGTGGCTGCCCTGTCTGTGATGGTAACCAGCTTACAAAATATCGCAGTTCACGTTATGTAGAATAAGTAAATACTGATGTTTCACTCTACTGTGTGTAGGTTGTCAGTTCCAAGGTGTGACTTATGTTGACGGACAGATCCTTCCAGGAGGAGAGGGCGGGTGCCAGGACTGCACGTGCTCAGTGAGAGGGAGAAGGGCTGGATTTGGTTTTGGGAGTTGCTGCACCCTCACAGCTACTGTACATTTTTTTCTTTCTTTCTTTTTTTTTTTTTTACATAGAAAGGTGAAGTGGTGTGTGCACAGAGAAGATGCCCTGCGGTGTCATGCCCACACCCAGGACTGGATGGGTGTGCATGCAGAGTGTGTGATGGATGCAACTTTAATGGACGAGACTGTTTCAACGGAGAGCGGTTCCCACACCCTACAGACCACTGTCAGCTCTGCTCCTGTCTGGTACTACCACACGTGCATTTTATTTTCCATGCACTGTAGATTTTTGTTTGTAGATTTAAGATTTAAGATTTAAGATTTAGAGCACTATAGGAGGACTGTAGCTGACTATGTAAAGGAAATATTGTCATCCTCATTGTGTGTGTGTGTGTGTGTGTGTGTGTGTGTGTGTTTAGAACGGCGCTGTGGTGTGTTCGCACGTGTCTTGTCCAAGTGTTTCCTGTGCGCGTCCAGTGACTCCTCCTGGGGAGTGCTGCCCTGTCTGCACAGGGATCTGTCTTCATCAGGGGAGGGAGTATCAGTCCGGCTCCACCTTCACTTCTCCCTCCGATCCCTGCTCGTCATGCTCCTGTCTGGTCAGTCTGACAGTTCTTACCGAATGAAAAAAACTGTGCATATAATCAAAATTCTTGCTGTTTGATTCCTTTTTCTCTTTCAGAATGAGGTGGTGAACTGTCAGAGGAGACCGTGTCCAGTCCGCTGCTCCCACCCAGTCCCTTCAGATACCTGCTGTCCCGTCTGCGACTCTTGTCTGTATGAGGGTGTCGTCCACTCTCACAGTCACACCTTCACACCCTCCTCCAACCCCTGCCAGCGCTGCACATGTGTAAGAGGCACCGTCACCTGCGTGCCTCTGGTCTGCCCGCCAACACCCTGTCTCCGACCAGTTACCAGGCCAGGACAGTGCTGCCCTGAGTGCACAGGTACAAACTGAATGTGAAGGCCTACATGTGTTTCACTCTAGCAAATTTGTGGCCTCAATATTTAATAAACTTTTATGTTCAGAAATATTTTTTATTGTTGTTTCATTTTGGATTTATCACTTCCTGCAATTTAACTCTAAAAAGCACCTAAAGGTGTTTGTGGGAATTGATAAAAGCCACCTCAAATTCACGCAAATGATCACAAAAATCACATGGCACAAACTTACATACACATATAAACATGACACATGAAAACAAACCATATCTCTCTGAACCTCATTGAGAATTTTTTTCGTCTTTGTCTCTTGTCTGTCTCAGCGTGTTCACTCGATGGACAGGAGTTCAGTGACGGGCAGGCATGGACTCTGCTTTCAAACCACTGTTCCACCTGCACTTGCCAGGTCTGACTCTTCCATCACTGTCTATTCTCTCCATATTTACACTTTCCTTGTATTTAAGCACTAATCTATCTGAGTCTTGCAGGCAGGTGAGGTGCAATGTGCGTCTCCTGAGTGTCCCAAGCTGCCTTGTATGCACCAGGTGACTGATCCAGGAGCCTGCTGTCCACGCTGCAGAGGTAACTTGATCACTGAAAATTATAATCGCAGAAGGAGATCGTTTTTACCAGCGGTTTAATTGTCCCTCTCAGGTTGTATGTATGGAGGAGAGGAGCATGCTGAGGGCAGCAGCTGGTTCGCAGACTCCACTCCCTGTATGACGTGCATGTGTGTGGAAGGGGTGACCACCTGCTCTGAAGTACGCTGTCTATCTCCATGCATCAACTTCATCAGCGTGCCCGGGGAGTGCTGCCCTGTCTGCGCTGGTAAGCTAATGAAAAAATCTAAGGCACACTCATGTTTCCTATTAGGATTTTCTTTCACTGTGGTGCTTGATAATCTTATATGATTGTTTTTTGAGCAGACTGTGTATTTGAGGGCCGAGTGTACGGTCCAGGTGAGAGTTTCCATCCAGCAGATGACCCCTGTCAGATCTGCACTTGTGAGGTACGATGCATACACACCTGACAACTGAAAACCTGATTGTGACATTTTTATGTGTAGCTTGTTAATGTAGTGAATATTTAAAGTTTTTTTTAGATGAACTGATTAATCTTTTAATATAAGATAAGAAAAGAAACTGTGTGACACGTTACAGTTGCTGTTTTTTATAATTAAGAAATAGAGAGAGCAACTGTTAATAATAATGAGGCTTATTTTATAATAATTATAATTATAAATAATTAATTATAATTATTAAAAAAAATAGAAGTATAAAATAAGGAGTGTATAAAAAATGTGTAATCTCGTTACAAAGCAATGCTCTGCTGGGAAACCTTTGGTCCTGGAATTTATGTGGATGCCACTTAAAGGGATAGTGCACCCAAAAATGAAAATTCAGCCAATATCTACTCACCCATATGCCGAGGGAGGCTCAGGTGAAGTTTTAGAGTCCTCACATCACTTGCGGAGATCCAAGGGGAGAGTGGGTAGCAACATAACTCCACCTAATGCAGGCTGACGGCGCCCCAGATTCAAACGTCCAAAAACACATAATTGAAACCACAAAATATCTCCATACTGCTCGTCTGTAGTGATCCAAGTGCGCACACGTGAGCACAGTGTACAGGAGGCAGTTAGAGTTAGTTGTGTTGCTACCCCCTCTCCCCTTTGCTCTCCGCAAGTGATGTGAGGACTCTAAAACTTTACCTGAGCCTCCCTTGGCATGAGGGTGAGTAGATAATGGCTGAATTTTCATTTTTGGGTGCACTATCCCTTTAAAACGCACCAACCCACCATTGCAGACCAGGTACACCCCCTCATGGCAACAGCACTCCCAAGTGGCAGTGGCATCCCCAGCAGGACAGTGCGCCATTGCACACCCTTAAAACTGTTAAGAAATGGTCAGAGGAATGTGACAAAGAGCTCAAGGCATTGACCTGGCCACCCAGTTCCCCAGACCCCAATCTGATGGAGCATTCATGAGATGTGCTGGTACCCCAGACGTACCTCTGATCCACTGTGGAGCTTCGTTGGATCAGACTTGGCTCTGACATGTCAAGGCATGGACACAGGACCTTTGGGGATGTCCTGTGTTGTCTGGCGTCGGATGTTGGTGGCAGACCCTTTGAGACCTGTTGGTTGTAAGGTGGGGTACCAGCATGTCCTACAAACGATGAATCAGATTGAGGTCTGGGGAATTTGGAGGCCAGGTCGTTATCTTGAGCTCTTTGTCAGATTCTACGTGCCAGTCGTAGTGCACGTCAGGTGGCATCCACATGAATTTCAGAACAACGCATTTTCATCAGAATATTGCACTGTAACATGATGGTCAATGTTATTCACCTCACCTATCAGTGGTTTTAATATTTTGGGTGATGGATGTATATATTGTGTTAGACATATATTGTGGCTGAATGCACAATTTTAACATAATTCTTATTTTTTCATTTATATTTTTTTGCTATGCTATGGTACAGTATAAGAGCAACTGTAATGTGTCACATGGTTTCTTATCTTATCTCATATTAAAAGATTAATCTATTCATCTTAACAAAGTTATATTATCACTACAACTTTATGATTTCTCTATGTTATATACATTATAAAATCAATTGTAACATGTCACAACAAAACAGAATTTCTTATCTTATCTGTGTCTTATGAAATGTATGAAATGTGTACAAATATGTTCCAAATACTACAAAGTGTGTTAGGTATAGATACAGCAATAGAATAAATAATAATGAACTTAAAAGAAGTATTGTGCAAATGAATTATTGCAGAGCATATTGTACAGTTGAACTACTGCACAAATTATTGTACTATTAAGTTTTTAATGTATAAAACATCAGAAAATAGTGAAAAATGGCCTGCACAAGTTCCAGAGGTCAGTGTTCTGAATCCCAAAGATTTCAATTACCAGTTAAATAAAACAGAAAAGCAGTAAATCATCCATTTCTAAATGATTATTAAACTGTCAGAATTGTCTCTGATTAATCTTCTGTCACTCAGTTTTATAGATGAATCGAGTTTCAGCTCTACTTAATAACAGAGGTTAAAACAGTACTAATTGAAATAGATATGGAAGATCCAGAGGTTTCATTGGCAGTAGTAGTTAAATTAGAAGTTATATTAGTAACTGTGGTGGGTGTAATCCAAGCTGTTTGTGTCGCAGGTGATGCCAGATGGAGAGCAACACCTGAGGTGTTACCGAAAGCAGTGTCCCAGTCTGGTCGACTGTCCCAAGAACAACATCTTGTTCTCCAGCCCAGACTCCTGCTGTCCTGTCTGCGCACGTCAGTACTGAACCGCCTTTTGTGATACACTGTGTATTATCTCTGCACTGTCACTGAGCTTTGTGACATCTGTGTGTTTGTTTAGAGCCTCTCAGTAACTGCACCTCTGCACTGATTGGCAACGAGGTCTTGGCGACAGATGACCCTTGTTTTACCTGCCAGTGCAAGGTACCGTAGCGACGACATGCACCTTGTCTTCTGTCCATCATCTCTTAGAAACCATATAGCCTAAAATATTTTATTTTTAACCATTTCATTTGCCTATAAATGATAGGAAATGTCAGAATGAAATGACTTTCAGTTTGACATCTCTGCCCCTTGAGATCTAACTGTTCTGATCAGATTACAGTCCAGATACCATGTGACTCTGTGCAGTGATACTGTGTCTGTGATTTAGGACCTGACTTGGACCTGCTTACATCAGAACTGCCCTCCACTCACTTGCCCTCTTCATGAACAGTTCAATTCTCCAGAGTCATGCTGCCCCGTTTGTAAATGTGAGATAACACCGTCTTTCTTACAGTTTGTCTGTTCGCTGTGTCTTTTAACGTTTTAAGCAAGTCCTAACATCCATTATTATTATATCGTGACGGTTCTCCTGTGTTTCATACAGATTGTGTGATTGACGGCTCGAACAGACGTGTGCCCAACGGCAGCAGCTGGACAGACAGCGATGACGACTGCGTCACATGTACCTGTAACGTGAGTCTTACAGAAATACTCACACTGTTCATGCCAAATATCTCAAGCAGCGTTCAAGATCGTTGTTTGTCAGCGTGTTGCAAACAAAAGAGTCTGACATTTCAAATCCCTAAAAAACAATAAAACTAGAAGAGCGCGTTGAGACCGCAGACCTCCGCCAAGGCCAAATGCTCGCCATGCTAACAAAAGTGAAAAATAATTTGTATATCTGCCTCGTGATTTGGACTCGCTCCAAAATTTAACGGGTTCTTCCTTGGCCCATGTTACACCATTCCACCAAGTTTTATGATAATCTGTGCAGAAGTTTTGCCGTGATCCTGCTGAGGAACAGAAAACAAATCAACAAAGAAACCCTCTGATCCAAAAACATTTCAATCAGGAGAGACTTGTTCAAAGAGAGAGAGAATATTTATTTACATGACGCACATGAGGAATGTGAAAAGTCTTTGGTGATTAGACCCCATTGTGATGTTATCTATTCCAGGAGGGTTGTGAAGGTGTTGTAGATTAGGGATCTCCCCCTATGGAGTCTAGACACTGGTGGTGGTAATGGGGGTGATGAGATGAGATAAAGAGGAAGCTGAGGGTATGGATGAGAAGAGGAATGGGCTTTTGATGAGGCCTGGATAAGGAGACTGGGGGTGAATGGGGTCAAGAAGGGTGCAACGATTCCGCCTAAAATGACAGCTGACAGGAGCAGAGAGGAGAACAGATTTAAAGTTCGGCAGAAGCAATGTGAATGGCTGAATGAGCTCGTGGCTGGTTTGACTGGCTGACCGGGAGAGGGAACACCCTTAATCAGATGATTAGAGGGAGTGGTGGGGGTGGGATGGAGAGAGAATGGTGAATGAATATAGCATAAAGAAAGTAATAAAGATCTAGTCCATCTGATGCTGGTTTTGTTGATGTTTTTTGCAGTTTCATCACTGCTACCAATGCCTCTGTAGCCAGTATCTCACTATCACTATCCTCATTCATATTTTAAGAATCTACTAATTATATTCAGCCACAAAATCAGCCTGAAAAGCTGGAAATCAGAACGGGAGCACAGAGAGTTGTTGCATAGAAATGACACACTGTCTCATCCAGTTGCATCGGTGTGAACCAGCAGGTTGCAGAATGGCGCATCGTACTATGAATAAGGCGTTTATCTCTACATGCTTTGTGGGTTGTCTCCCCGAGGATCTTTATGTTGTTCTACAGTAGCCTAAACAGACAGATCAAACCCTGGTTCCAGATAGGGCCATTTGCATTGTTGCATCAGCCGCCGTAGTTCTCTTATCAGTAACAAGGCATCATATTTTAGAAACTGATTCCTTTTTTTTTTGTATGTAAAATCTGAATCTGAAAGGTAACAAGAAACTCTATCTGTCAGAGTAACTTGAGTAAGAAGCGCACATTTCTCTCTGATATGGGGTGAAAGAGGTATAGAGCAGCATAACACTTGAGTTATGTAAGCTACCTCAAAATTGTACTGAAGTTCAGTACATGAGTAAATGTACTTTTTACTCTCACCACTGGACAAGACTGGTAATAGATCTTGTATCTGTTCAGACCATTTTCTTCTAAAGTAATCTTTTTTCTTTCTGTGTTTCCTCTTTAGTTGGGCTACATCGAGTGCACCATTGAAGAGTGTTTACCTGCAGTTTGTCTGGATGCTCAGAGGCCAGTGAAGATTCCAGGGAAATGCTGCTATGAGTGCCAAGGTATCACAGCCAGCCAACACAGTGAGCGTCCCTAACTTTAGTGTTCTGCCTAACAAGTTTAATCTGTGTGTGTCTGTGTTTGTGCGTGTGTGTTGTAGACTCCGAGGCGTCGTGTTTGCACCAGGGAACAGTGTATCACTCCAACGAGCAGTGGGAGGTGGATGAGTGCACCAGCTGTACGTGTGTGTACGGAGACGTGCACTGTCAAAGTGAACGCTGCCCTCCCCTCACCTGTGCAACAGTCAGTATTACAAACACGCACACTCTTTCTCAGTGTTTCATCATAGTCTGAAATTTTCCCATGATGCCTCAGTGTCCTGAATTTTTATTCTGTAAAGAGAGACTAAATATCTGACATCTCTCATCAGTGTTTACACTCTGGCTCCTCAGGGCTCATTTTGACACTTCAGTCTCCTGGGTTCCTCTTAGTTACACAGACAGTGTATCTGAATATACGTGTGTGTGTGTGTGTGTGTGTGTGTTTGCTCTCTCAGGATGAGATGCCAGCCATCGTCCCAGGTTTGTGTTGTCCTCACTGCCTGCCTCGTCCAGCCACCTGCATTGCCTTCGGCGACCCTCATTATCGCACCTTCGACGGCCGCATGCTGCACTTCCAGGGAGCCTGCACTTACATCCTGGCACAGGACTGTGAGGGAGGAGACTTCAGGTGAGTGGGTCACCATGGTTACCCAATAAAGTGCTGTAGTAGGCGTGTTTTGTCTACTCCTTCTACTGCTACTGATACTTCCCTTCCACAGTTACAGTTACCCTCTAAAAACAATCCAAATAACCTGTGACAAGAGATCAGAAGTAGATGTTAACTGGTTTTAAAGACCCCAAAAACATGTTTTCTAAGACAGCTTCTAAAGTGTTTGGGTCTTAACGTGAAAAAAAAATCTGCCAAATTTTGAACAGATTTGCTTATTAACTTATGACTGATTTATGTAATCAGTTTGCTTTGAGCTCCTCCCCCTGGTTTGAAATGTGCGTGACTCTGATGGAAAAAGTTGATGTTGCATAGTAATGAGTAATTATAAGCACATCACGCAGGCACAAGGCTATCAGTAACAGTGCACATGAAGAAATAAGTAACGCCTGCACACTATCTCTTTGCCATAAAAGTTTAATGAAGACACAGTTTTGATCCTGCTTGGATCTTCATCAGGTCAAAATCGTTTTGGCCCATCCAAGCAGGATCAAAACTGTGTCTTCATTAAACTTTTGTGGCATGAAGTGTGCAGGCGTTACTTTATTTCCTCACATACTTAACCTGGCCCACTCAGGATTTAGCAGTATTGTAATCAAAATGGGATGCTAGCTGGTAAGTTGCTTGCTTATGTTTCAAGGACACTGTTGATTATATTAAACAAGTCACGCACTCCTGATGAGTTATGGAGTGTTACACCATAATAAATAATGTTTTTTCCTTTCCTGAACTTTAACTTTGATTGTTTTATGTTTAGTCATGTGTATTTAATGTTCAAGATTAGTACTTTAGGTTTTTAGAGTTTTCTGGCTGTAAGTGGTCACAAGCCAGAAAGGTTTGGTGCCGTAAAGTAACTAGCAGCAGCAAAACGGATTGGATGTGTGTCAGTTTGCAGACACATCCACTTTTCAAGATACTTTACTTTTGTAACTTGCTATTAAGACTTTTGAACAACTAACAACTTTTGATTTCAAGTCCTCGCTAACATTCAATTAAAAAAATATATCAATCGACACGTCTTTTTATGTGACCTTTGAATGAAGAAGCTGATTTTTAAAGTAAATTATTGATATTGAAATGTTAATACTGTATATGTCCTGCTCTATGACTCCTGTTTGTTTGTACAGCATTCATGCCACTAACGATGATCGTGGGCGTAAAGGAGTGTCCTGGACTAAAGAGGTGACCGTGTTTATAGGAGACATCACAGTGCAGCTGCTCCAGGACTGGGTCGTGAAGGTTTGTGTGTACAAATAATGCAAATAATTTTTAAACAATCATGTTTGTGTCATGCATCAACTAAGCCGTACTCCTCAGGTGAATGATGAGGTCGTGACGTTGCCGTTCCTCAGAGAACCGTACATCTATGTAGAACGACAAACCAACACCATCTTACTCAACACTAACATCGGGCTGAAGGTACAGTCTTGTCTCTTTTATGATATAATAACATATGATTGGAAACACTAACAGTTCGGGCACTCCCAAAGCCTGTCACACATTGACACTCACTGGCTCACCTTTAGGTGCTGTGGAGTGGACGTTCACATCTAGAAGTGAGTGTGCCAGGCTCCTATAAGGACCACATGTGTGGCCTCTGTGGAAACTTCAACAACTACTACCAGGATGACCTCCGAATGCCCAGTGGACGGATCAGCCTGTCAGAGTCTGACTTTGGCAACAGCTGGAGGGTAAAATAAATACATATAGAGACAGAATAAAATAAAGTGAAACTGTCATACAAAAACAAGTCTTTTAAAATCTGTTTTTTCATTGTAGGTCACAAATGGTAGCCACGCCCTTTCATCCTGTCGCCCCGGCGAGAATGTCGACCCCTGTAAAGACGCAGGTTACCAAGCTAAGAAGGGGGCCAACGCTCGCTGTAAGGTCCTGAAGTCGGCTGCCTTTAAGCCCTGCCATCGGGTGGTGCCTCCTGAGCCGTGGTACGGAGCCTGTGTGTACGACCTCTGTGCCTGTGGGGCCAACACTGATGAGTGTCTGTGTGACACTCTGGAGGCCTACGCAAGTCAGTGTAGAGAAGCGGGAGTCATCCTGAAATGGAGGAGCCCCTCACTGTGTGGTGAGTGAAACACACACTTAAAGGTCCTGATAACATATCTTTTAATCCGCTTCTGAGTAAGAGCGATGGGGGATAGCGATACATGTGGGTAATAATTGGCCAAAGTACATAATAGATGGGTCATTGGAGATATGCAGCCGTGTTGGGACAGAAAGCAAACCAGGACTAGAAATGTGCACTGAGCAGACTACAGATGTCAACCAGGTGGCACATGGGGCTGATCGTGGCCACTCGAGACGTACATGCAGCACAGCTAAACCTAGTGGAATTGTCCCTCCCGGCTCCCTTACAGTCAAGATGGTTGTAAAGATAACAAAAATGGGTCCTTTTCTTTTTTCATCTCGTATTGTGCCTATCTGTAGAGGATCATAACATATTGGGTATGGGGTTAATATGCAGATACTGTGGTTCAAAGTGAGACCAAAGTTTTTTTATGGATGTCAGGTTTTGAGCCACGATGAAGGCCCAAATGTGGCCCGCAACAGACGGTAAGGCTTCTTCTTTTTAGCCAAGATTATTTCCGGAAAACTTGCCGTCCACTTCAGAGGAGTCAGCAGTCATTAATGATATAAAACAGTTGTTTTTTTTTACCAATTGTGAATCACCACAACCACAAGAAGTCCTGTAGCATACTGTCATACACGTGCACACAAAATATTAGGCTAATTGGTCCAGTAGAATTCGAGATTAGCTGCCAACAGACAGATGCACACACAGGACCAAACGCACGATCCCCTCCAGGCTTACACCTGGCAGAGATAATAATGATTCAGAGCTTATGACAAGATCAACATGTGAAGTTGTTTTTGTGCCTCAAACTGCACAAATTGCAGGAGTAACGAGTCAAAAATGTTTAATATCCCTCGAAGGCAACTCGGAGAGCTCAGAGAACATAATTAGCTAAGTATCCAGCTATCTGGTCAGAGCCCTGGATTTTAATAAGGCAGTGGATTGTAGGAAGAAACACCTTTTTAACAGAAGACAGCTCACACACAGTTGCTCTGTGTTTATGGCTGTTTATTTAATATTGCTAATGTTTGTCAGGCTCTATGATGAATGCTTAGGTGATCAGTTTGACATGCAGTTAGAGTGTCAATGTGGGAGTTGGTGACAGTTGATAGAGGTGCAGACTGATGGCTTTAGATGGGAAATCATCAAGTTTTCAGGGGCTTTAAACATCTACTTTATGATTTTTCAACAATATAAAAAGTAAAGAGTGACAGGTGAGGATTTTTATGAACTACATGTGTAAGTAAAATAAATGTAACATAGTCAAATATATAAAGTAGATTTTTTATTTCTACATCTCAAAATGACTTGGGCACTGTCTTGGATCAAACACTCACCAAAGTCAACCATCTCCTATTGTAAACTGCTCAGTGATGCTTTGCCACAACAATGTAGCCTCAAATAAAAATGAAAAGACGATGTTGTTTTCTTATTGCTGTCAGACACCTGCTAACTCCCACTGGTCACCCTTGAAGCTATAGTGGTCACAATGTTCTTATTGTTTTCTCTGTGTCACTGTCTTCCACAGCTGTGGGCTGTCCAGTGGAGAGGGGCTTTGTGTTTGACGAGTGCGGGCCCCCGTGCCCCGTAACCTGCTTTAACGTTGATGTACCACTGGGGGTTATAGAGAGCCACTGCTTCAAGCCCTGTGTCCCAGGCTGCCAGTGTCCTGCCGGTCTGGTTCTACACAACAACTACTGCATACAGCCAGAAAAGTGCCCCAAGATCATTCATGAAAAGTCCACATAAGTTTCTGGACTGCTCACGTTTAAGTGGACACTTGCTTGTATGCACATGCACTGTCACCTCTGCCCAGCTGGCCACCAAGGTCTTTAGATGTTGATATTTGGTTGAATGTAGGTTATGACATCCAGTGACCAAACATCAATGTCAGGACTAGTCTAATGTCAACGTCAAAGTGACTTAGAATAAAGACAACAGATGACATTGATATTTTCTTGGTTTTAAGTTGTGTTTAACCAAAATCTAACGTCATCTAAAAGTCTCAAACATCATCAACAGCAAAATGTCATTATCTCAACCTCCTCACAAGATGGAATTGTAATGTTGTTAGAAAATGTCAAGGTCCAGTGTGTAAGATTTAAGGGGTTATTGGCATCTATTGGTGAGGATTGCAGATTGCAAACCAGCTGAAACTTCTCCAGGTTAGAATTCCTTCAGTTTTCATCGCTCAGGAGGTTTTTACTGGGAGCCAAATTATCCGCAGAGGTCTCTTCCCCTCCAAAACAAATGGACCAGGTGATTAAAACCAGTAAAAACACTGAAAGAAGTAGTTCCACATTACAAATTAGTGTTTCTCTTATGCTGTTTGGCATTTCAGAGATGGGCCGCTAGCCCCAGCTGCACCTGCTAAGGTCCGTAAGATCCAGACGTTCATAAGGTTTTTACCGGGAGCTGATTATCTGCAGATGTCTCCTCCTTTGCAAAACAAACAAACCCATTGATTTAAACAAGAAAAACACTGACTGAAGCAGTTTCACTTTGAATGTCTGTCTATTTCCGACACTCTCTTCTCAGAGTGGGGCTTCTAACTACAATGGGCGATGCAAAAATGTGATATTCAGAGCCATTGTTTGGTTTGTCCATTCTGGGCTACTGTAGAAACATGGCAGTGCAACATGACGGACTCCATAGACGAGGACCTGCTCCCTTTGTTAATATAAACAGCTCTAAGGGAACAAAAGCACATTGATTCTTGTTTTCAGGTGATTTTACACTAAAAAAACATATTTATTATATTTTATTCCATTTCTGTCAATATATACCCCTAAATCCTACACACTGGACCTTTGAAATATCATCAACCCAAAACTGTTCCGTCCATCCAACGTAAGAGTCCAGATTCTGTCTAACGTCACTGGTGCTAGATAATCTTCAATCCACTCAAGGACCGCATAAGCCTCCTGTTACTGTATACTGACGTCTGAAATAGAAAAACAGATAAACCTCCATCACCTGTGGATTTAACATATCGACTAAAGTGAAATACTGCATTTTTGTGTTTTTATTAACATATGTAGCACTGAATATTTGAATATTTATACTACACAAGGGTTTTTTTGGTTATAATTTCACGTGTATTGGTTTTTTTGTACTTGTTTTGTTTGACGCATAACTGTTGTCTGCCTTGAGGTTATTTTAACCGTATTATTTACTATACAAAGAGCATTTGTTTACTGTACAGGTTTATTTCAGCACTGTGCGATGTCTGACTGTATGAACCACATAATCTCAGGTACTCTTATCTTTTTTTTGCTCTCTATCGTACAAATAAACAAAGGCTTCACTACTATTTCTTGTATTTCATCCATTATTGAGACATGAGTATAATTTTAGTGAAGCTTTATTTTATGGGTCTGTAATTTGTTTGTAATTTAACAGGAAGTTTGGAAATAAATATGTATTTGGTGCTAATTAAATGTAAGATAATGCAGACAAAGTGTTCAGTTGGTCCAATTAACTGCTTGTGTACATGAGAAAAAATTTTAGTGAGTGTACAGCAGGTCAAGTAATAGCCAATTAAATGGTTCTTTCCTTGAAGCTTCCCAGGAAATTATTAGGACATTACACACCCATAAAATAAAGTGTTACCAGCACTGAACCAGTGGGTGCTTTATAAGATATATGATGATGATGTATGAGACAGGCAACAAGATACACTCACACTGGGATCCACTAACTTTCACTAGAACACCTTTCACGCAGGTGTAATGAGTCACATGTTCACGTATCACATTTCCCCCTCTGACAGATACACTGTCACTTTTGTTGCTTGGTAACCTGATCCAGCTGTTGTCCAGAGGACTGCTGTAACCATAGTAACAGCCTGTATTATGTATGAGTCCACAGTGGTGAAAACATGGAGCAGGTAAGACGTTCTGACGTTGGGTGAGAGCTGCATTTGTTTTCCATGTATGTGTGTGTAACTACAACTGATCTTTCCTTCAGGAGTGTGTCACTGGTCTGTACCGATCCCTGGGACTGTCTGTCGGAGCTCAGTTTTCCTCTAAGGATGTGAGCCTGCTCTACCGCAAAGTGTTTCATGTCCCCTCCAACAATGATGAGGCACATGTGGCCATGCAGAAGGTAAAAACTCAAGACGTTTTTTAAAGAACAAAGCAGCTGCTGATCAATTTTTCAGTCGTCATTATGGGATACTCCTTTGTATCTGTGTCTGTTTCAGATTGCAGGAGGTGATAACAGTTGGTCCTGTGTTGGTGAAAATGTGTTGGATGTTCTCCTGGAAATGGAAAGGGAGAGGGAAAAGAAGGAGAAGGTAGTGAATTAATTTGCTTTATTTCTTCTGAATCTTATATGAGACCAAAATATTATGTCATCACTATTGAGAGTCAATATTGTTATCCGCAGCTCTACTGGGACCTCCAGCTGCTAAATGCTGGAAATCTCAACACTTTCAACGGGACGGACGAACCACTTATCATCGATTCTCATGTGCTGGATTGCCTCCACCAGAGCACAGACCCAAATACTTACAAAAAAGTGGTGGGGAAAAAGGAGCTGTTGGGGAGTGTGAGAGGAGTGAAGAGGATCAAGAAGGCAGCTAGGCAGTGCTGGGCCAGGTGAGCATCTTAACTTTAAGAAGTTACAGTGTTACTCAAATACAGTTCTGAGGTAAAGGTGCTTTACTTGAGTATTTTCTTATATAATACAGTACCACATTACAGACTGACCTTGCAGATTGAGGCTATTTTTGCAAAACATAAATTAAGATGAGCTCAAAATATGATGCATTGCATTGTTTACCAGTGTAAGACTTAAAGCCACGTTGCCCACCTACAGCATTGTAATACTGCAAGTGTTATATTCAACACCTGAAAGGCACTTTACTTTTCACTTTACTTTTGATATAATATTGCACTTTATTGCAAATATTTTTTCCTCACCTCGAGTAAATTTTGAATGCAAGACATTTATAACAATGTCAAATGCTACAACATATTGTAACAGCAGCACAAGTAGAAACAAGTCAGTGAACAAACTCAGTAATATCTGTAATGCATATATCCACCTAAAGTCTGCTAACATCAGCCAACGTAAGCCATCATACGATACTGGTCATAATAGGCCGAGTAAGGCTGTAGCACGAAAACTCCCAAGTGTATGGATTTTTTTTCTTCTTTAAAAAGCCACATAATCACATTGTCTTCAGTATGTGCACATTGCAGCATTGATTCTTTTACTTTGAAGGAGCACTTTACCCCTAAGATGACTATTTGTACATCAATTACTCACCCTGAGACTTCTGTTTACGCAATGTGGTGTCAAGGCACACATTGTCCAAGCTCTATATCATTTCAGCATAATCTTTTCTTAAAATACTGTTTATCATTAAATACTGTGTCCTCATATTGAAGCAATTCCTGTGCTTGAGAAGCGAAATGAGCAGAAAAGGCAGGCAGAAAGGTGACAAATCAAGCCCAAAACCACAGTGCTAATGTTTGTGGCAACATGGCGGATAACGCTGTACCTCAGCTAACAATGGAGAAGCTTGTGGAAGAGCTTTAAAAGCTAAGGGAAAAGTATGATCAGCAAACTCAAAGTTCCACTGAATTGTTCCTACGGACCAGTACGATCCTCAGTTGAATCATTTCAGCACAATGTGGCGACTCAAGCTTTCACTATCAGAGAGATGGAGACTAGCCTAACTGTTAACAGCGACAGGGAAACGCAGCTTGAACTTGATGTGAGTGGACTTCTGTCCGACCTCAGATCAGCAATAGAGGAGAATCAATTACTCACCCTGTATTACATTGAATTTGTGAAGAAAACTTTGTTTATCTCGCACACCCCCACAATGAACGAAGAATCCAAAAAAGGAGAAAAGCAGGAAGCTGGGAGCTGCTGGTCTACTGCTGCCTCCATTGGTAGTTTGTTTGTGTTATGTGTGAAATTGGTGAATCTAAACGATCCCTTAAAACACCAAAGTCACACAATAACACAAACAAACTGATGGAGGCAGCGATAAACTAGCAGCTCCCATGTTCAGCCAGGTAAAATAACTGTTTTTGTCAATGGAGTCTGGCTTTGAAGAGAGCATAGATAAGTTTTACTTGTAGTTCAGTTCCCCATCAGAAAGACCTGTCAATTTTTTCCTTAAGCACTAAAAACAATTAAAACCTTTATTTAATGTTACAAGCCACCTATTCTATGTCGAAGTGCTTGTTTACCATCATTAAGATATTATGTGTTTATCTTATCTTAGATTGGCATCAGAGGGTGTGCAGAGTATATTGCCCTCTCCCTGGCAGAGCCAAAGCCTAGCAGTTAGAGGTCAGGCCTGGGGCTGTGTCTCCCTGTCAGACGTCCTCCTCCTGGTGGAAGTCAAGTACGATGTTGTGACCCACTTGCTTTACACAGAAATGCTACAGGAGCACTACAGTAAGGAAAAGTTTCTCTGAGCTGCCACTGCAATATACCACAGAAAACAGTCTCCTAAATCTAATTATAGCTTACTCAGCATCACAGAGCCTGGTCCAGGTGCTTCACATTCCTGTTTTTTTTTCTCCTCCTTTTCTTTTTTTTGTGGTGATACCACAGCTCTGAGTATCTGGGAGACCCTGCTGCCATGGCAACAACGTAAGGAAGAGGAGGGGCTGGGGGATCTTGCAGAAGAGGCTCTGGAGTCAGGTGACATGCTTGGTTTGGCTGAGCTGCCAGGAGCATTCAGGATATACAGGTAACACAATAACAAGGTTATTATTAGAAATTTAAGATGACATGAAAACTAAATATACTGAAATGTGCTGAAGTGAAAAGAAAACAACGAAACAACAACACATCAATATTTCTTAGCTTCAACACAAACAAAAACAAAGTAAACATTCAGTGTGTACTGCTGAGAGAGCAGTTAATTATGTCATGATTCCAGAAAGGAAACTTACTTTCAGTTGTGTATAAAAACACACATAGCACACTTAATCAGAATTCAAGTCAACATTACAAACCCCATGGTGTTTTTCCTTTATGGGCATCGGACAAGTGCACCATAACAAAGATAATTCTCTTGCAGGCCCTGCCCAAAAAGCTGTCCTGAGTCTTGGTCTGCCATTTCACTCCTGAATGATTCACACACGTTTCGTCAACAAGAAAGGGACGCACTAACAGTCCTGGGCAAGAGGTAAAGACTTTTGAAACACATCAGGTGAAGATCACACCATTTTAAATTGTTGGGAATACATCTACACATCAAGAAAGTTGAAATAATGTCAGATGAGTTGACTTTAGAATATCCTTATAATAATTTGATTTACATACTGTCAGATCTTGCTCACCTTGTACCCGAGAGGTTAATGTTAATGCAAGCAGTTGTTATAGTTAGATTATATGTGGCTTTTACAGGTTCAGAATGAGTTGCTTCATTAATATTTCCCCTCCAGGCTGGACAGAGAGAGCCTGAGACTGTTGTGTCTGTACATCAGTTTGGCAACTCTCAGAGCTCAGAGAGAAAACATGTCCTACGGCGCTCTTCTGGCAGCTCGGCAGTCCTGGGAGACATGGTGAGCCAACAAACACTAACAATGAACACTGAAAATGAAAATGTACTCACTATCATCTGGTTTGGCTTTATAGCATTTATTTGCACACAATAGTTCAGCTATACGCTGCGTGTACTTTGTGTATCTGCTCAGGCCACATGTGAAGAGTCCCTGCAGAGCAGAGCAGGCAGCTCTGTGGCTACATGATGACAAGGAGGAGCAAAAGAAGGACTTCTCTTCTGTCTCAGTATCACCACAGCAGGTAGTTTACATCTGGGCAAGTGATTCTGAGACACAGGCAGCACATTATGTTGTAAAATTATTCTTAAAATTCTGTTCTGCGATTATGTTTACTGAGTAATGGCTAACAGTGAAACACTACAGTGGTTTTATCAGCAGCAGAACAACTCTGACCCTGTTACAGCAGGCAGTGCTGCAGTTGCTGGTGCTGACTCAGGAGCAGGAGAGGAAGCACCTGGTCAAGTTGGCAAATGGGGTCTCCGTAGAGGATTTGCAGGAGCCAGGTTGCACGGTGCCTGCAAAAGAGGGTGAATCACTTTTTTTTTTGTTATTATTTTGCTGCGAGCTTGTCTTTTGTATTCCCCTTATTTCTATATTCCATCTTTCCTGTTTCTTCTTTCCTACACAGATAATCATCAACAAGCTGCTTTCAGAAGTGGCTGTATCAAAAAGCTGAGGCAAATCCATGCCAGTCTGCAGACACCCAATGAGACTCAAACCCCCTTAAAGCAAACAAGCTTTCAGGCACAGCCCCAAGTTCAGGCCCACATAAGCAGTAATCCAGCAATGTGGTACCAACACCAGCTGCAGGATTATTCCCTGCTCCTCTTGACCCAGCTGATGGAGCTCCAGGAGGTCCAAGCTTCTGCATTACTGCCAGCACTGATTGACAAGGTAGAGCAACCACAGCATCCATACCAAGATTCTACATTAACACAGGCTCTTTTAATAAAGCACAGTCTATTATGTTTCTGTTAGAGTGCACAGAGGCTCCACGCTCTAAGAGATGAGTATGCATCTGAACTTCAAGCACCATGCTACACCAACCTACTCCACCTGATCTCAGACAGCCCTCTTACTTCACTCACTCCTTATCCAAAGTTAACCGAAAATAGCAGCAGTGAGCAAATCACAGCTCAGTCCTGCCGCAGTGGACTGGACGATACTCAAAATGGCACCGGTGGGCCGGCTGAAGCTCCAACAGTGGATTCAATCAGAGGGGCCGGTAGAGAACTAAATGTGGTGCAACCTGCAGAGCGGACCGATGTCTGTGCAGGTACTGCAAACACAGACAAACACAGATCACCATACACTCACAGCTGCAATTACAACATGTTGCTTTCCCCCAGGTTGTGGAGCAGTCATGGAGGACCTGCCCTACTTGGAGATCTTGTGTGTATCAGATGCAACAAGTAATGCCCATCAGAGTCTCGCTGCAGACGGAGAAGCCCAGGAGGAAGAGGTGGGCATAACAACAAAGAGCCCCCAGAGTTATGAGAAACAGGGCTCACTGATCGCCCTCGCTTGGAGCAAACCACCAGAGGATGACACTGACTGTGAGGCTGCAGTCAGAGGCACGGGACAGAGACAGGGTGTACAGCCAAGTGACACAAGCGGCACAGCTGGGCACACACAGAGTGAGGAGACGTCAGGAGAGAGTGACAGAGAGGAGATGAAACCCACAGGTCATCCTTGCAGCACAGTAGGACAGGTACTCTATAAGTATAAAGCAACCATAACACATTTAATTGCTATGTCACACATCTAATTTTTTGCATTCTCATTAGTCGACCTTGGAGGAGAGAGCAGCAGCTGATCAACCAGGGAAGAGAGAACCTGAATGTGACCTGCAAACACATGCTTTGGTAGCAGAGACCGTGCAGGATTTACACGCACATCTCTTGGTAGACCCTGCTGAGATGAAGCAGCATGCTGGTGACTTCTGCTTTGAACTGACCCATGAGACAGCTAATGCAGACAGAGAAGTGCTTGGGGAGGAAATGTGTCCAACTGCAACAGAGTCAGAGCTGTGGGATCTGAGAGGGCCTGACTCTGCCCATGCTGAGGCCCCGAAATATAATACATCAGCCACGGTGAGTCTGCTGTTATGTCTTCCTGCAACCAGTGCTCATGATTTGGCTGAACATTTCCACATTATTCAAATTTTAAATGCCACAAATATGTTGTTTCCGGTTGTAAAGGTTGACTGTGGCCCTGCAAAAAGGGAGGCCACACTGATGGAGAGAGAACGAACAACAGAACCAGTCTCTGCGCTGGAGAGAGAAAGGACGATGCGCAACCTGGTGGACATGCAAAGAAAGGTCGAACAGAGGCAGCAGAGAGACAGAGAGAGACAGCTGCTGAGGGTGAGAGAACATGTAGAGGCAGAGTAGGGATTTGTTGCACAACTTCACCCGCCATAGAGAGGGGGAGAGGGGAACTGAGAGTATTCAGATCAGTGTTTATCAGAGGCAAAGGTCACATGTCACTGTGACACTGTGTTTCAGGTTCAGGAGCGGCTGTCAATCATCCAAAACAGGAAGGCAGAGGAAGACTTGCTCGGCCTGAAACACACAGACAGGCTGCGGCACCTCACACAAGATCTACCACAGGTGACTTGCCGAATATTGAGCCTAGCAGGCTGCCTAATAATGTAACTTTTGTAATATCACCATTACTATTGTGTTGTAGGAGGATAAGAATCAGCAGAAGACAGTTGTTAGAGAACGGCTGGAGCAGCTGAGAAGAGAGCGCTCATATGTCATGCAGTCCAAACGTGACCGGTAAGAGACGCCCCTTTAATTTAAACAGGAAACACAAACGTTCGGTTTACCACCATCCTCTATATCTGCCTTTTTTCTCCAGGAATACTGCAGGATTTAAGGAACTCCTGGGTCCAGTAGCTCTCCACAGCAGAGACACAGATGATGGAGCAGACTGAGAAACTACAGCTGCTTGAATTTATGTCTAATTAAAGGTATACTTCACCCCCCAAATGACCATTTGTATATCAATAACTCACCCTGTGTTACGTTAAATTCACGACGCCTCGCAAAGTTCCAGTTAACATAGAAAATTCTACATGAATTTAAGTCATATGCGACGGCATTTAAAGGAATACTTCACGCACAAAATGACCATTTGTGTATCAATTAGTTACGGCGTGTTAGCTTGAGCTGAGCATACGACTGGATAAATGAGACTTGGGTTATACCGCACAAGTTTATGTTTTGACATACTTTTGCTGTTGTTGAATACTTCACCCACAAAATGACCATTTGGAAATCAGAAAGTCATGTTGTGTTACCTTTCCTTTTTTACCTCTCTGCCTTCACAGATATGGTGAGCATATGGATTACTTCATTGATTGGGGACCATGTTTAATGAGAGCAAAACTATATCAAACATTCATTTTCCGTAACCGCTTATCCCGTTAGGAGTCAAAGGGAGGCTGGAGCCTATCCCAGCTGACATTGGGCGAGAGGTAGGGTACACCCTGGATGGGTCGCCAGACTATCACAGGGCTGACACATAGAGACAGACAACCATTCACGCTCACATTCACACCTACGGACAATTTAGAGTCACCATTTAACCTGCATGTCTTTGGACTGTGGGAGGAAGCCGGAAACATCTATTTACAAGCTCTCACACAACTTGTGCAGTATAATCCAAGTCTCATTTATCCAATCACATGCTCAGTACTTCCTAAACAGCAAGTCCTTTACCATGGGGAACTGAATGGAATGTGAGACTTATCTATGCTCTCTTCAAAGCCAAACTCCATTTACAAAAACAGTAGTTTTACCTACCTTAGCGCGGGAGCTGCTGGTCTTTCACTGTCTCAATCGGTTGGTTTGTTTGTGTGTTTGTGTGGTGCTTAGTTCATGTAACTTTGGTGAATCCAAACTAAACCTTTGAAACACAATAACATTAACAAACCGATCGAGGCAGAGATAGATCAGCAGCTCCCGTGCTCAGCAAATTAGAGCTATTGATTTGTCAATGGAGTCTGGCTTTGAAAAGAGAATAGATGAAGTTTCACTTTCTGCTCAGTTCCCCATTGGAAAATGCTGTCTGTTTGAGAAGTACTGAGCATACAACTGGATTAACGAGAGTCTGATTACACCGCACGAGTTGTGTGAGTTTGAAAGAGCATGTTTTGATATATTTTGCCGTTGTTAAATGTGAACCCCACCTTACTTTAATTCATCAGGAATTTTCTGTTTTCTTCACAAATTCAATGTAACACAGAGTACTGGATATACAAATGATCGTGTGGGTGCCGTATTTCTTAAAATTCAGAATTGTTGTCCACTCCACACTGTCCAAAAAATGTATGGTTTTCTAATGACTTAAAAATCTACTAAACCACACTGTTTATCAGATTATATTCTGATGGGTTGAAGTGTAATGCTGCAGATTTTGAAAGCAGTGTCCGTCCAGTTTATCGTCATGTAAGCACACATCATGAAAAATGTTGCAGGTTGTGCATATGAAATAAGACAGATATCAAATTTGAAGTGACTGTTTATTATACAGTTTAATTATCATCTTGACAAACATAAGCATCAACAGTAATGTCATTTATCAATGACCCCCTTTAGTTGTGTACACACGATCCCCCCTGTGGCCTAAATTCCATACACAATGAGTCGCAGAGGTGCATGTTAACAGTCTACAGAGGTTCCATCAACTCTCCTTCATGTGAATATAACATTTATATTGGCACTGTTGGCCATTGCTCATGTGTGTGAGGAATAATGTGACTGGACGAAGGACACTGCTGTAGACTCTGAATGCACCTATGGACTGGGGCAGTATTTATTTACAGGTCTATGGGGGTGGGAATATTGTAACATGTCAAAGGATGTAAGTTTGGCTAACAACTCTACGATGGGGAGATATGTATAATACAGAGGTTTGGTGCGGGCCCAGTGGTTTTCCTGTGAGAGAGGACACCCTCCTCTCTGGATCCTGGTGAGTGGAGGGAAATGTCTACGTGGGAAAGATTCTCGGCAAATAAACATTGTTTGTTCCTCTTACACTGACCCTATATAGTGTCCACTCACACTGCAGTCCAACACAAAGCAGGAATAACTATCACTCTAATAAGCCAGAACATTCCACAGCAGCTCGCACACACTGAGCCACCGCATTACACACACATACATACAAAGTACACAAGTGTGTCCTCAAATCAACTGAAGAGTACACAGCTTAGGTTCAAGTTCAGTGGTCTCGAACACACTAACATTCAAACCAACAAAGACAAGTTTGAAATCCAAACTAAAAAAAAACATGGTGCCTGGCTGACAGGTGCTTTACTCAGGGCTTTAATATTCTAGCAATGTGACAGGCTGGGGACTAAAAACCAGTCCTATTTTCAAAATATGACAGTTCTTCTTAGAGGATGAGGTGGATTAAACGTGCGGTTCTCAGCAGGCTGTGCAGAGGACACACTTTTTAGGGCTGTAATCAGGTCAGCTCTTATGATAGCAGGGCACTTTGATAGCAGTGACACACTGAAATTTTAACAGGTGTGGTTTCAGATTTCTCTGTCATGTCCTGTCCAGACCCTGGATCTACGTGTGCAAGATCTTCGGCAAGAAAGCAGCATGCGCTTGTGTGTGAAAGACTAAACTACACCTTATACAAGATAGTCAACAATATTTGCATTTTATACACTAGACTGGTGTTTCCCACAGTGAAAGGTAAAAGCCTAGGATGAAAACAGGGCGGTCCAAGTCAAGTTCAGTCAGTGAACCTTCTCGCTGGAGGCTTTGATGAGCACTACTGTCCATAAACACAAAATGGTCATCACACGTCCAGCATATCTCTGACTTATGGGCACCATGGAACTGAGGAGGGTGGATATACGTGTGTATGTGTTTGTGTATATCTCTCTTTCATGGGAATCATGAACGGAGATAAATCTGCATGTATGTGCGTCAAGTCTTGAATGGTGTTAGCAATGGGACTCAAGGGATGTTCATGTATTTATGTGTGTGCATGTCTTTATGTATGAGTCTTTCTATTGGTGTGCGCACTGCACCCCCGGGCCATGGTGGCCCCCCTCCTCATCAGAACTATCATTGTAGGCCTCTCTCCTGGCTCCACCTCCTGACCCTTGACTCTTGTCAAATTCTGTCAGGTCGACTTCCTCTGCATCTGCTGCAATAACAGGATTCTCTGAACGAGCGGGCAACAAGCACTCCAGTTCCTGAAAGATTAGAATTTAAAAAAACATCATGACACCGCAATCATTCAAGCTTAAAGGGATAATTCCAGTCTTTTAAAGTGGGTTATATTAAGTACTTATCCATAGTCAGTGCATTATCTACAGGAGATGGCGGTCGGCACGCCCCGAGTTTGGAGAAACAGGCAGGAGTACTGCCACAGAAGCTAAGCAATGTACTGCCGTGGAGGAGGGCAGCAGCAAAACATGTTTTAGCCACATAAAAAAGTCCCACTTACAAAAATCTCTTAGTTTTTAAGATTTTCACTGCTTTCCATTGCCACAGACAGCCCTTTCTGATGGAAAAGCTGTTCCCCATTTATGCTCTCGTCAAAGCCCCCAGACTCCATTGGAAAAAACAGTAAGTTTAGCTTGCTGAACATGTTAGCCTCTGGTCTACTGCTGCCTCAGTTAGATTGTTTGTTTGTGTTATTGTGTGACTTTGGTGTATCCAAACTAACCTTCCTCAATGCCAAAGTCACACAATATCACAAACAAACAAACTGATCAAGACAGCGGCTAACCAGCAACTCTCATATTCTGCGAGCTAAATCTACTGTTTTGTCAATGGAGTCTGGTTTTGAAGAGCGTGATAAAATGGCTTCAGTTCCCTGTGACAAATTACCGTCTGATGGTAAGGTGAAGCAGTGAAAAATATTCCAGATACAGCATACACTTATACTGATTAGGATTTTTTTTTTATGTGGGACTCTTTTTAGCTGGCTAAAATACACTTTTGCTGACCTCATCACAGCAGTACATTGCTTAGTTTCCGTGTCGGTACTCCTGCCTGCTTCTCCAAACTGCTGGTGTGCTGACCAGCATCTACCGTATATAATACACTGACTATAGATGAGTACAACCCCACTTCAAAAGATCCTACCTATCCCTTTAATGGAGTTAAAATTGTGCAAATCAGGATGTTTAACAATTGCAACTCACATTCAGTTTTTCGGGGCTAATCCAGTTGTTTTCAGGGAACTGGACATCAAACTTGATGTAAAGGTCTCCCTTCTCAAAAGGGTTTCTGTACTGAGGCATCCCCTCTCCCTTCACCATGCGAATACAACCTGCCACACAGACACACACCAACAAAAGGATGTAAAGGCACGCAGGGGCAAAAACAATATTTGACCTTGCAGTTTATACGCTATATATTGTTACATATGCTAACACAACTGTCAGGCAATAAAAACTATGCTTTAAATATGTACATCACTGGCTGTTTGCATGTTATGATGTGGTACAAAAACAATTTAAAATCATATTATTTGGGATTTGTTGTATATTTACACACTTGACAAGAAAAACTTGTGTTATATTCCGCTTTCTTAAGTTTTAACTGTCATGAAAATGTATATGCCTTTGATCTGGGGTAACTACATTTTGGTGCATAAACCATAGTTGATGCTGTGTTACAGATACCCTTAGTATTTACCAGGAAATTATAGACTTTAATAAATCATAAGACAGCTTGAAGGCAGAGACAGTAGAGAAAGAAAAAACTAGCTGCAGAAGAAAAACCGTAATAGGTGCAGTTAACAGTTAATTAGGCAATCATCTTGTCCTCTAAAATCAACCAGAGCAAAAGAAGCAGGACTGTCATGAGAGCCTCAATTAGTGTTGTCACAAATATTGATTTATCAATACATATTGATTCTAACTATTTTAAACTGTTTCAATACTCATTTTCCTCAGTATCGATACTATTGATACTACTTTCTCACTCTCTCTTCTCTCCAACAGCAAAGTCACACACACACACTAGCACACCTCTGCAGTGCCCCCTTTGGCCCCGCCTCTTCTCACTCGCTCATAATGCTGTCTTCTCGTCTCTCATGTCATTCGCTCCAGTTGCAGATAAGCCTTTTTGCAGCATTTTTTTTTTTGTTTTTTTTTTACTTGCACTTTTTGCCTTTTCAATGTGAGACAATCTCAGAGGCTTTCACACATGTGCACTACTGCAGTGTAATGTTTATTACAGTCACTCTGCTGTTCTCTGCTTCTAACCAAGAAAAGACAAGAGGTCATTGTCATACTACAGCCCTGTCATATTTTTCTTTTGTTCTGTGTTATGCCCTTAATGTAAATTCTTCCCCGTAGTACTGAAAATGGTATCAAGTACTGTATCGAAGTTGGAAATTCCAGTATCGCGACAACACTAATCTCAATTACTGTGGTATGAAGACATGTTTACCTGGCTCGATGACTTTGCCCGGTGGATATTTGACAAGCAACTGACGTCCATCAAGGTGTGCAACAGTCATCTGGAAGCCACACAGAGCCTCAACCAGGCCGATACGTTGGACCATGTGAAGGTCACTGCCATCACGGCGGAATTCCTGGTTTAGATTGAAATCCAGAATTTGTTGCTTAGGTGTTATTATATCATGTTTGTCAAATAAATGTAAAACATTATAAAATAAATACAGCTAAACAATATAACAAGCCAATTGTTTTTACCTCATGTTCCTTCTCTTGTAGCACCAGGACTATATCCCCTGGTTCGACACCTGGTGCTTGGTCAGCCTCCCCAGAGAATGTGATCTTCTGTCCATGTCTCATGCCTTTGTCTACATGCACCTCCAGAAGCTTGGTCTCCTTACACACCTTATGACCCTCACACTTTCTGCAGCGGTCCTTCTCATTTATCACCTCACCTGCACAAGCACACATACAGAGATTGGACAATTTTCAGAGAGCTGTTGTGCTAGTTATTGTACATTATTCGTGTCTTTTTAAAAGTATAGTCGGTGTGTGGGTGTTAATGGACATATTACCCTCTCCATTGCAGTCTGTGCAAACTGATTGCATCTGTTGGACCATCCCAGGGGCCAGCTGTCTGATCATAATTCTCATACCTCGTCCTCTGCATGCCACACATTTCTGCACTGCTCCTGCCTTACCCCCCTGACTAAAAGGCAAACAGCAAAACATCAGCATTGTTAAAGGGAATCTGTATCCAACAAAATTACTGCAGTTACATAGTATCTTCCATCAGCGCTTTGAAGCTATGGATTTTTTTTAAGTGATTAAAATAAAACACACAAAGCAAACTCACCCATTACAGGCACCACACAGCACATTCTTACTGAGCTGCAGTTTGGTGGTTTTGCCATTGTAGAGGTCTTCCAGAGAAACCCTGCGTGACAAAAGAGTTATGAGATGCTTGTGACAACTCATTGTATTCAAATTGCCCATCAAAGCAGCCAAAATGTATTTATGTAACACACTTACTTCAGAGGGTGCACCATATCATCTCCTCTCCTTCTGCCTCCGTTGCGTCCTCTGCCCTGTCCCCCCATGAACCCAAACAGTCCTCCACCAAAAATGTGAGAGAAGATATCGTCCATGCCGGGCCCTCCGCCTCCTCCCTCCCGTAGCCCCTGTTCTCCATAGCGATCATAAAGCTCCTTCTTTTCTGGATTTGTCAGTACCTCATATGCGAAGCTGATTTCTTTAAACTGGAGAATGATAAAAGGAACGATCAGACAGCTTGGCACATTGTGGGAGACGCATAAAATGGTACATTGCAGCAAAAAGGGCCAACTAGTTTTGTTTTTGAAGAACAAAGTAAAAGGAAATTTAAAAAGTAGTCTCTTGGGGTTTCATTCTTGTTGAATCTGAGGAGTTAGGTCACACAGCAGCACAGATTAAACACTGATGCGCTTTTTGCTAGGGAAACACTGTTTCATATTTCAAATTCTGATCTGTACCTTGTCTAAATCCTCAAAGAGTTATGTTTTGTGATCATGATAAATTAAGTTGACATCATCTACTGGTCCCAATTATTAAACAATTGAGCTGCTGCTAACTATGGTGTTGCTGCTGTAACCATGACATGCTTTGGTGCATCATACCTTGTCTCCAGCATCAGGGTTCTTGTCAGGGTGGTACTCTTTGGCCAGTTTGCGGTAGGCCTGTAATAAACCAAACATCAACGTGAACAAAGGTGTGTTTGCAGCTTGAGCTCAGGTGCCATCTGTGTCAAATAGCTCTGTTAGCAAGTCACTAAGTGTATTAACTGTCCTTACAAGCTAAGTGCTTGGCTTGTGGCCTTGCTGTCAAAAACATGAGGGCACTTGCAAGAGCATCGCTGCTTTTGACACCTCAGACACTCTAAATACTCCAGAGGGAAGAACACGTCAACAAAACTACACCTGAAAATGTGTATATTTAGAGTTTACCTGCTGTATCAGGCGGTAAATAATAGCATGATCATCTTCTAGCCAATTCACAATCTGCTAGCATGAATCTAAAAGTACTCCAGCTGGACATAAAAACGTTTTGCAAGTGAATCACACTGCCACCACCCAGTATGTTGATTTCCTTTAGTCGTAATGCTGGGATTACAAGCGACTATCCTAACGTTACATTGGTTCATTTGGTCGTAGAATATAAGATAAATATACAGGCGATCACAACAATTTAGTCAAATGTCTCACGTCATGTTTATGTTGAGGGGTAGGTTTGCCGATTACAAACAATCCCTACCTGCCTAATGTTTGAATGGAGTTTGGGGAACACAGAGACGTACATCGGCTAACTACCGTTGCGCTAAGTATACAGCAGAGTTAGCCACACGACGGGTGACAACGTTATCTTGTTAACACCACACATGTTTATCTATAAACCTTCGCTCAAGATATTTTTCAAGTCACCAGACGGTACATCAACACTGTGAACACAAAAGCGGGGTTACTTCGTGGTATTTCATTGTCTGTGTTAGCGGTTTAGCCGGTTCTTGCTTCGTTGCTGCTCAACCTGGTGGGGACTATTTTCTGGAATGTATCATATAATGTCAATAGCCGGCAAGCTATCACACTCGTGGTCACCCGTGTATTGCTTGGTTTTTGGGCAGGCTAACTCCATCCTTCTGATCTTTAAAACGTTGGGAACGATAAAAAACACAAGAAGTGCCGATATTTCACACACACACTAAAGAGAGGCTTTAATTATACTAAAAAACACCTCGCCTTAAGTACGGAATAGTTATCTAGCTAGCTTAGCTTTCTGGCTAGGCTAACGAGCTAGCAAACCAACGCTGAGAATCCTTAGCTAGCGTTAGCTTTCAGTAACCTAGCTCACGTTGATGGCTTCTTTCTAGGCCAAAATTCACAGATGACCTCCCTTCTTTAAATTCTGTCCTTACTAAACACATTTCCCACACGTATAAAACAGTAAATTAGGTACCTTTTTTAGTTCATTTTCAGAGGCAGACGGTGAAACTCCGAGGATGTCGTATAGCTTAGTATCCACCACGTTCGCCATGATGCTAACCGGCTACACAGAAAGACCTTCTGCGGAGGTTCAGCTGAGCGAGGAACCGACGCAAGAATCACCGGCTGGGACTGTCCAGGGCTGCCAGATACTACGACAGACACAAACACCCACTCGGAAACAGATGCATCAAACAGAAACCGTATTATCCCCGAAAACGGTTACAGGACTTATGTTTTTAAGGTTGAATGTGTGTGTTCATATGTACGGTTATTGAACAAATCGTATGTTTTTAATTCGACACGTTTTATTACTGATATTTACGCTGCATGTTAAAACGCCCGGAAGCGTGAGAGAGCCTCCACGCGATTGAAATGGCTGTACATTTACTTTTAGACTTAATTAATGTAATGCATACATAAAAACACCTGTTACAGGCGTGTTTTTTTCCAGATTTGTCCACATTAGTATTTAGATAACGTGGGATTGTGTGTGAGGGAGTTAGGGACCGTCTGTAAAGATAGGCTACACCACACTGTTCAAGTGATTTTGGCTTTTTTAAATGTCCCCGTATCTTGGAGTTTTCACATGGAGAAGAGCAGCATTTATTAAGCCCACTCCACAGGGGGGCACTGAAATAAGGTCTAAATGATGTCTTGGGACATCTTCAGCATTATAATAGATTTTCCAATAGAAAATTGTAGCCTAATTTTGCCTAAATCTGGAGTCAGACTCTTATGGGTGAATCACAGCCATGTAGCCCCTGTTTTCTGGTGACTATTCAACAGCTTTAAATTCTGTAATTTATATTAACCAGTTAATATTGTGAAATAGCAACCTAACCCTAAGGTAGGGGTCACTATCTTCTATTTTAAAGACTTACAGTTGTCTAAACCAGTGTCTCTTGTTGGTTATGCTGCAGACTTTCCAGATAACACCAGTGCATAAGGATTAGCAATTTTCTGCAGAGACTGAAGGTTTAAGGAAATACATTGACCTTGAGCAGTGGTATAAAATATCAAAGTACCTTTATGCAAGCACTGTTCTCAGGTACAATTTTGGTGTAGCCTACTTATACTCGAGTATTATGATTTTATTCCTCTACTCCATTACATTTCAAAAGGGAAATATTGCACTTTTTAATCCACAACATATATTTAACAGCTATAATCAGTAGTTTATTTTCATGTTAAGAATTTACATACAAAACATGACCAGTTTATTAAATACTGTGCATTATTTTAGATTAAACTACACCAAAGTATATAAAGCAGTTACAGTTAGAAACATTTAAACCAATAACAATATTAAAGAGTTGGCTGACATGTTAATGCATCAATTGGCCGTATTATGTATCAATATTATAATGATATAACTCTCAGGTTGGGCTTCTGTATAATTAGAACTTTCATTTTCTGATGCTTAAAGTGCTTTGTTTGTTTGTTTGTTTGTTTGTTTTGCTGCTTTTATTTGCTGTTGAGCATTTCTGCACTGCTTCTTTTACTTAAGAGGTATGAATACCTCTTCCACCAGTGAAGACAGAGTACCTAGACTCTATTTTGTATTTTGCCTGGCAGGGATTATTAGCCTATCACTACAGCTAATATATGCTGTATTTTTCAATAACTGTTTGCCAGGTGATAAAGCCTCACCGTGCAGCAGCAGATGCACATATGGTAAAATAATAAATATGCAGACTTGTAACCTGACACAGTGGAAAGTCGTGTTCAGGGGCAGCAAAACAGCATGGGGACGAGAGTCACTGCACAGGGGGTCCTCAGCACACCAGGTGATGAATAAGGTATAGCATTTTTAGTAGTTCTTTCTCTAGGGATTAATTAAAGCTTGAGTCGCATATTTGTATTATCTGCTTGCTTTTTATATCGCAAATAAATGTGTTTATTATCAAGATTCAGATCGGCCCCTTGGGCTTTTCAAAAATCTGAGGTCAGAAAATGAGGGACAGTCCCTAAACACTTGTCGCACTGTCAGGTGTCCATGACCAGGGACCAAGCAATTTCTTGTGGTAGTAAAATGTTTTTGATTTAAACATTTTTTTAAAAAAATATATTGCATCTTCTTTAGCACAATTTAGAAATGAAATGTACTGTTTCATATAGCTGAATGTTTTGTTTGAGTGATGAATCTGAGTGTTTCACTGCAGCACTTGATGCTGTATCACTAGCTCCACACTGACAGCAGTTTTTCAGGGTGACCGCAAATAAATACGGAGTTGGTCTTACGATTACACAGTTGACGGACAGCTGAACTTTTGATTACGTTTTAGGTATCCGCCATTTTGATTTCCAAATCTGACAGATTTTTTGTTGCCTGCCTGCCGAAGTGTAATTCGGACCCTGTCAACAACACGGCCGCTCGGCAGGCCAACCGCCGTGTAACGGCAGTGTAAATGACATTGCAACCGGGGAGAGGGTAGTATCTTCAAGCTAGCTTCGCGGTCATGAGCAGCCAGCTATGGGCCTTCGGGTGACCTGACAGCCAAAGTCGCCGAGTTGCCGTTCAGCTTGTGGATGACGACTGATGAAATGATGGATAACAGGTAACGGTCGCGTGTCTCGTGGAGGAAAACATATGTAGGCTAACGTACACCCGTGCGCGAGCTGCCTTGCTGTCAAACGGTCGGAGGACGGTGACGCTAGGTTTGAATCAGGAGGACATCATCCCACCTAACATTAGCCACGCAGCCGTTATAAATGACTGACCGGTGTTAGCCTTTTAAACAATATAAACATCATTTACCACCGGTACCGTCCTGAAATACTTTGGTAACGTTAGAAACATGATTAGGACATTGCTAGCGGGCTGGTTTACGACCTGCATGCAAGGTAAGTGAAAGGCACCGTCGTTAAGCACCATAAACGCACCGATAGAGACTGGTAACAGCAGATAAGCTAACCTAGCTTGTGAAGTTTCGATAACTGTGTGGATAAGACAAGTCACAAAGAAATGACTGTTACTCCGTTATAACAAACAACCGTTGATAGCTAACAGTAACCGTTACCAGCTGATGTGAGGCCTGTCTTAAAGCTGACCATGGTTGTGCTGTTGTGTGGAATTTAAAATCAATATCTAGCTATGAGGGAAAAAAATAATTCCTGAAGTTTATAGTCGTAGCTCAAAAACACCTGTTTGTTCAGCTACATCATGTTAATTGAATGGATGGGTACACAAGGGCAGCATTATGAGAGATTGTTATGCAATCAGTGTAAATGGTGCTCGTGTTCAACCCCTATTTTACACTGTAAATATATTACACGTATTTCAGTGTATACAGTGAATGCTGACTTTGCCATATCTGAAATTATATACATTTTCAAAGGGGGCCTAACCCACAATTCAGACAAACACAAGCTGAATAAGCAGCATGTTTATCATGGTAATCAGCTGTGTAATCCACTTAATGATAGTCTGAATTAAAGATCAAATTTATTGCGATGGATTTCTTCCTTTATCTATGGGTTGCTTTGGTTTATGGGGACATAAGGTGAAGATCCCTCCCTTAAAGTCATTGGCCAGTGGCAGCTCCTGCTTGCCTCAAACATTGCTGTCATCATCACCACACCTAATCTCAAGTTTGCACTTTATAGTAGCACAGACATCAGCTAATACAAGATTCAGCAGTCCTCATCCAATTCACTGGCTGACACCGTTGTTTCCCTTAAACACAAGTATTCATATCACACACTAAAGTTAAGTGTCTTCCAGCAGGGGGATTTGTTTTGTTCAGCCTCAGACTCACTCCAGTCATTGTTTGCTGATGTAACTGTATGTGTGAGGCCATTCTCAAAGCAAGCCGGGTGATGTCAATACACAGATGTGCAGCACTAACTCAATAACAGATGCATTGCTTCCTGCTCTCTCCAGAGAGGAGTGCAAGCCTAGCCTCCGCACTTATGCTGACTTTAACTCTTCTTCTGGCTCTAATGAAGGCAGAGCAAGTCTTCCTGGAAATGATCCTGTAACATTTGTTGTTTATTGTTTTTTTTTTTATTACCAGGATGAAGCCAACCTCTCCTGGGTTTGTGTGACTGTTGTTTAGTATGAATGAAGTTGGTGTGTTTGTGTTTTCACTGAGTGAATTTGCTGATGCTGATTGATGCCCGGGCCATGCAACGTCAATAAGGCAAATGGCGGTTTAGCAAGATCTGACTGAGGATACTACTCCTTGTCCAAAATGTAAGAGCATACATACATACATGATATTGTACACAGTTTTTGTCATTAACTCGTGCATGTATGCTGTACGGTCATCATACTGATCATCATGTCCTCTTTTGGTCAGCAGCTAAGTGTATGTGCCGGTGACGTCAGCCATGTTTTGGAAGTTTGACTTACACACATCTTCTCACCTGGAGGCTTTACTAGACAAGGAGGATGTCACGCTCACAGAGCTCATGGATGAGGAAGATGTGTTGCAGGAGTGCAAGGCCCAGAACAGGAGGTCTGTTTATTGTTAGCTTTAGTATATTAGCAACACATTATGATATTACATTCCCAGTAATTCCTGCTGGTGCTAACTGGTGCTCCTTTTCTCATCATTATGGATTTGCAGACTTCTCCTGTTCCTGTGCCAGGACCAGTGCATGCAGGACCTGGTCCGTATGATTTCCACAGAGCCCCCTGCTGGTGTAGAGGAGACAAAGCGCTTCAAGTAGGTGGTTGTGTATAATGTGCTGATGTAGTGTACTGTATCCAGGAAAAGATGTTTTTGTGCTGGTGCTGCACTCCATCATATCTCTTACCTGCCATTTTGTAGTAAAGGTCAGAGCTTAAGTGGGCTCAGATTTGTGAAAACCAATGGTTCTTGATCCAACTATCTAACCAAACCATTGATGATTCATTTTAAGTACCTGATGGACAGTCAACCTGTGAAAATTAGGGCAATCCTGTTCCTTTTTTTTAATCTAGTTACTTTAGCAGTACAAAGGTAGAACATTAGAACAAGATTTGTTTCTGCTCATTGTTACAGACAGGTGTGTTCTCTTCGTTCATTACAGGTATGCAAATATAGCATGTGAGCTGTTGACATGTGATGTAGGAGTGATCAATGATAAGCTGGGTAATGAGGAGCCTCTGCTAGAAACTCTGTATGCCTTCCTGGAGCAGCCGTCCCCACTTAACCCCCTCCTGGCATCTTTCTTTAGCAAGACAATTGGGAACCTCATCACACGGAAGACTGAGCAGGTAAAACACACACACACTCACACTCGCGCACACGCATAGACAGCTTAATCAAAGGGCATACTCAGCTATGTCTTTGTGTCGTCGTAATTTCATTCACAAAGTCTGAGGGGTGCCTCCAGCAAGATAATAGAAACTGCTCACAGTGGGGATTAGTATTAACCAAGATAGCTGTGAAGTTTTATTTCTCTTGAAATGCCAACAGGCAGGTGTTCCAAAGCATAAAGCAATGCACGTAGTTCAGGTTTTACCCTGTTCAGGGTAGAGCTTAAAGACGTCTGACAAGATGGTTGGTTGAGAGCAACATATCTTGAAAACAGTCCTGAGGGCTATGACATTCTGGGTTTATATTTATGCTCTAGAGGGATGATTTGAAATGATTCTGGTGACCTTCATAACCATCACTTTGGTCCATGATACTTCACCCAAAAACCAATGGACTCAATAAGTTGGTGTTTTCATGTCATGGTGTGTCCTCTGCTCTCTTGTGTTCAGGTTATCAGTTTCCTGCGACGGAAGGAGGGTTTCCTTTCCTTGGTCCTGAAGCATATTGATACATCAGCCATGATGGATGTGCTGCTAAGACTTATCAGCTGTGTGGAGCCACCCCCTCTTCGGCTCGAGACACTTATTGTATGAAAGAATGGACCCACATTCAGACTTTTACATATGACATACCAATATTTGCATTTATAATGTTGTGTTTTTCTCAACAGTGGCTGAATGAAGAGAAGCTGGCCCAGAGGCTCATAGAGCTCATTCACCCTGAGAGAGACGAAGAGGTAAAAGGGCATTTCAGTATTTTTAACAAAACATACTATCACTAGCGTCCACAGACTCTTGAATAAACAGTTTGTAGGACTGAGTGTTCATGTGTGCATTTGTGTTTTTCCTCTAACAGAGGCAGTCTAATGCATCTCAGACTTTGTGCGACATCATTCGTCTGAGCAGAGACCAGGCCAATCAGCTTCAAGAGATTTCACAGCCTGACCCTTTGCTGACTGTGCTGGAGTCGTAAGTCAGACAGACAGATACACACACGCACGTTTGCACTCTCTTGACAGGATGTGGAGGCGATGACATACTCCATTGTGTTTCCACAGGCAGGAGTGTGTGGAGCAGTTGCTGCAGAATATGTTCTCAGCAGAGTGTACTGAGAGCTGTATCGTCAATGGGATTCAAGTTCTTCTCACATTACTGGAAATCAGGAGGCCTGTGTGAGTGTGAGACTTTTGTGTGAAGCAGTTTTAAACTGTGTATAATTAATTCTATTCTACTGTGGAGGGATTGCTAATGTCATTTTTCACTTGACCCCTGGCCTAGTGAAGTTAGTCACAACTCTCTTGTGTGACCATTTATTAAATGTACTATCCATTGGTTTCCTGTTTTTGATATTTGGTATGTTTTTTTTATGACAGGGTGGATGGTGTAATGGATGCTCAGGGATTTGAGAGAAGTTACACTGTTAACAGCAGCATTTTGTTGGCCATCCAACCACACCTGAAACACTTCCACCAGCTACTTCTGGAGCCACCTAAGGTACAAATATATAATCATCTTTAACTCCTTAGACTATGTAGGATTTTCCTAAAAAATACATACAGGAGTAATCCCTCTCAGTCATCACTTATGACCCACCAGAAGTGTTTGGCTGTATATTTTTCTGCAGAGACTCTACCTTCTGCCTGTATTTTCTTACTTTTATTGTCCCCCCACAGCACTCAGGTGAGGTTGAGGCTTTATAAAAAGGTAGCAACTGGATGCCAGACCATAAGCTGTAGGTATCCAAGAAACACAGTGCCAAAAAAAACACAAATATAGCAAAGCGAAACGCCAGACAAGCCGGAAAAGTACACCTTTTAATATTAGCTGTTGTAGAATGAGATAACATGCTACACATGATAAATATATATATAGTAAGTTATCGATAGAAAAATCAGAGCTCCCCTCAGCACAGCAGTCCAGTTCATCCAGGTGCTAGTCTCAGGCAATATGGAAAGCATCAAAAAATGAATCAAGGGCTTGTCCTACACCAAAACTCACAAGGGGAAGCTCTTTCACTTGCAGAGAGTGTGGAATATGCTATAAATATCAAACATGCTCTCATTTTTGCTGCGCAGCAACCCCTTTCTTCAGTAGTTGTTTTTTTTTTCTCATGTCTGTTTTTATTAGTTTTCTTTTAAGTTATAAAAGATACAATTTGATATACATTTCAATACAATCCCACCCCACAAACAACCCCACACCACTGCACCACCACCAGTCAGTAAATGTACATGATTTAAAAAAAAAAAAAAAAGAAAAGGCACACACACATACACAAAAATCCGCAAATCAAGTTAACAAAACAAACAAAAACATACACAAATAAAAATAAAAGGATAGTAAAAAGAAGAAGGGGTTATATCTATACATTTAAAATGTCTGAGGCATCTATCTTTTCAACATGATCTAGCACTGGTTGCCATATAGCATAGAAGTTGAGGGCACAGCCTCTTGTGGCATAGCGGATTTTTTCTAAAGTCAGATGGTGCAGAAGATCCCTGATCCATTGATTGAAGGTTGGAGGAGATTTGTCTTTCCATTTAAGCAATATGAGTCTTCTAGCCAGTAGCATAGCAAAGGCCATCATGTTTTTGCCATGTCGAGTGGGGCATAAATCCTGCGGTGCTACACCAAATATTGCTATTATGGCAAGAGGTTCTATGGGTATTCCTAGCAGGTCAGAAAAGAATTTGAATATAGGTTGCCAAAACTCTGTTAATTTTGGGCAAAACCAGAACATATGTGATAAAGTAGCTGTTGCTGTTCCACAGCGGTCACAGTTAAGGTCAATATTTGGTGTTATTTTTGCCAATCTCGCTTTAGACCAATGTAACCTATGTGCAATCTTGAACTGTATTACCTTATGTCTTAAGCAAATTGAAGGTGAATGTATTCTATCTAATGTGGAGTCCCATATATCCTCAGTAAGTTCGATGCCTAATTCTTCTTCCCATTGGCTTTTTAAACGTGTCAAAGGTTCTAAATTGTGAGAATTGAGTGACATGTAGATTTTTCCAATAAGCCCTTTATGGTCGGAGCTAAACTGTAAAAGAGAATCAAGGAGAGAGCTGGGGGGTATCGATGGAAATTGAGCTGATTGTGAGGATACAAAGTTGCGAAGTTGCAGATACTTGAAGAAGTGTGAGTTGGGGATTTAATATTTTAATCTCAGCGGCTCAAATGATGCAAAATTATTATCAACATAGAGGTCTTTTAAAGTAGCTAATTCATTCCTGGTCCAGATATCAAAGGACCCATCTATAACGGAAGGTTTGAACATATTATTTCTTGATATAGGGGTGTTAATTAACATGCTATTGAGTGAAAATGCTCCTCTGAACTGTGCCCAAACCTTCAAGGAGTGCTTAACAACTGGATTTATAGAATATCTGGATACAGGTTCTGGTAATGGGAGCTTGGAGCAAAGTAAAGCATCTAAAGAGGCAGGTCCACATGACAACTTTTCTGACTGTAACCATTTTGGACCGCTATCTTGTGGTGGGTTAAGCCAATGTAACAGCGCGCGTATGTTAGCCGACCAGTAATAATACTGAAAGTTGGGTAGGGATAATCCTCCATGTTTACGGTGTCGCTGTAAGATAGTCTTTCGTATTCGTGGAATTTTTTTATTCCAGATGAATGAAGACAACAATTTATCAATAAGCAAAAAGAAGGATTTCGTCAAAAAGATAGGAATACACTGGAACAGGTACAAAAATCTAGGTAGCACAGTCATTTTGATAGTGTTAATTCTACCTCCTAATGATAACGGTAATAAGTTCCAGCGCTCAAAATCATTTTTCATAGATTCGATAAGCGGGGGGAAGTTGGCTTTGTAAAGATGTTTGAAATTATGCGTAACCCAAATACCTAAATATATAAATTTATTTTTAATTATTTTAAAGGGCAGTGAACTAAATACAATCTGTTCAGCAGCAGGATTTATAGGCATAAGCTCACTTTTTTGTGTAGTTATTTTATAACCAGATATTTTTCCAAATGTATCTAATAAGGCAAGTGTTAGTGGTAGGCTACTTAATGGTTCAGATAAGTACAAGAGCATATCGTCTGCGTAAAGGGATACTTTATGTTCAGTATTATTCCTCTGTATGCCTTTAATCGAGATCTTGTCACGTAAGGCAATCGCTAGTGGTTCGATCGCCAAAGCGAAAAGGAGTGGGGATAAAGGGCAGCCTTGCCTGGTCCCACGACCCAGTGGGAAGAAGGAGGATAAGTTCTTGTTTGTGCGAATTGCTGCTAAGGGGAGAGAGTAGAGAACGTGAATCCAAGATATGAACTTTGCACTAAATCCAAATTTTTTTAGAGTGTAAAAGAGGTAATCCCACTCCACCCGATCAAACGCTTTCTCAGCATCGAGTGATAGAAGCACCTCAGGAATGTCGGGTGGAGTGGGATTATAAAGGATATTCATTAGTCTACGTATATTAAAAAATAACTGACGATTTTTAATAAATCCAGTCTGATCATCAGAAACTACAGAAGGTAAAACATTTTCTAAACGGAGGGCTAACATTTTAGCAAGCAATTTACTGTCAACATTTAATAGAGAGATGGGTCGAAAAGAGCCGCATTCTAGAATGTTTTTACCTTTTTTATGGATTAATGATATAACAGCTTGTCTCATTGTTTCAGGTAGTGAGCCGGAGTTAAATGATTCTTCATAGACTAAAAGTAATATAGGAGCAAGTTCACTGGCAAATTTTTTAAAGAATTCACTCGGATATCCATCCGGTCCAGGAGATTTCCCATTTTGCATGGACCTGGCTGCAGTAATAAATTCTTCTTTGGAAAAGGGGCTTTCTAAATTGGTGGCAGTTTCCTCATCAATTATGGGAGTGTTAAGGCTGCTAAAAAAAGAGTCAAACAGAGATTCATCATTAGTAGATTCTGTGGTATAAAGCTTTGAATAATACCTATGGAAACATTGATTAATCTCTAAAGGATCTGTAAGTTTAACGCCTTCCTCGTTGTTTATCGCAGTTATAGCTTGACTAGCATTTTCTTGGCGTAACTGGTGAGCCAGAATCTTGCCAGTCTTTTCACCATATTCGTATGTCTTATGCCTTGATTTATTTATAAGATTTTCAGCATGCCTTGTGGACAAGAGATTAAATTCAGTTTGAAGGGTTAATCGTTGCTTAAACAGATCAGGTGATGGAGAGTGGGCCAATGTCTCATCAAGTTGAAGGATGTCTTTGGTTAGTTTTTTGAGACGCTCATTTAAGGCTTTTTTAATATGGGCACTATATGATATGATTTGTCCCCTAAGATATATATCATCGATTCCCAAATTACAGAAGAGGACATTCCTGGGGTTTGATTACGTACTAGATATTCAGTTATCTCATTTGAAATAAACTTGACAAATCCGGTATCAGAAAGAAGTAATGTATTGAAACGCCATGGGCGATAACTAGCGTGTGTATTTGGTATGCATAAAGTCATCAATAGTGGGGCATGATCCGATATCACTATGGCCTGATATTCACATTCCCTGACTAATGGAAGTAATTCACTGTCTAGAAAAAAATAATCTATGCATGAATATGTTTTGTGTACTGGTGAGTAGAAAGAATAGCTTCTGCGTGTGGGGTTTTG